>NC_139955.1:4837492-5277448 GCF_963454915.1 Gymnoscopelus microlampas
TCTCTCTCTCTCTCTCTCTCCCCCTCTCTCTCTCTCTCTCTGTCTCTCTCTGTCTCTCACACACCACACACACACACACACACACACACACACACACACACACACACACACACACACACACACACACACACACACACACACACACACACACAAACGCGCGCACGCACACGCGCGCACGCACATACACACATACTCAATTCCCTCGTGACTTTTCGACTTGGTATCAATTCATTTTGTGATGATTGCATCACGTCTTTTCTCTGCCAATTTCAACATTTGGAACGACAATGTCTCTACTCTAATCTGTGCCATTTGTTCTATTCTGTTCCATTCGATATACAGACACACACGGATCTATAGCAAACGGGCCTATAAGACACAGGCATGATTTAACATGTAGATGACACCTGACAGTGAATCGTCCCTTTAATTGGCCATCGATCGCTTTCTTCACCTTGTCATAGGTCACAGGCATCGGTGGGAGGAATATATCACAGAGATTTCATATGAAGAGAAATGTGAGCAGAGAGCCAGCGAGGAGGAGGGGCGGTGCAGGTGCTGTGAAGCACCGGTCCACAAAGTGGGGTCCGGGGACATTCAGGGGTCCTTGAGGGGATTCCAGGGGGTCCTCAGCATGCAGGAACAGTTTAAACACTTTACGCTCTACGTAATTCAAAAATAGCCGATCTACAAGATCACAATGTGTCATGATTGAACCCATTCTGATCTTGTAGATGTACTATTTTCGGAAAATGTTGACAAATGTTGATACGTTTTCTGTTATCGGGGTCCCTGCTGGCACTAAACCTTTTCAAATGGGGGTACGCGGCCAAATGCATATCAATTTGGGGGGGTCCTTGACATGCAAATGTTTGAGGACCAGTGCTGTGAAGAGCAGGAGAACCGAGACTCATTGAGGAGGAGGAGCAGGGGCGTTAACCCATTGAGACCTGAAGTCGATTCTTCATGTCTCCTAAATCTCAACAGTTTTCTCAAAAACGTATGCTTCTATATCAGTGGTGCTCAATCTTTTTCATGTCAAGGACCCCCAAAATGATATGTATTTGGCCGTGGACCCCCATCAAAATATATTGTTCCAGGGACCCCCAGAAGCAACGATTTGAGTTAAAAATGTTAGCTATAAAAATATATATTCAAAGATTTGCACACATTTTCACGAATTTTCAAAAATAGCCTAAAGTGTAAAATAATGCTTTTTAGCTCAAATCTAAAAATGACACAGTTCCAGGTCTTAATGGGTTAATAGTGCTGATGCTGTGAAGATCAGGGGAAGGGCAGGGGGAAGCCCGGCGTCGTGGATGGTCCAAGGTCAAGAGCGATGCCCTCTGGCAGGAAAAGCAGCGTGAGGGATGGCGCTGTCCATCAGCCGGACTGACGCGCCCCCCTCCTCGGCCCTGTCAATTTGCCGGCAATAATTAATCTCTCTCTGGTTAGATATGAAGACTGTAAATCACAGCGTGATTCTGCACCATTAGGGAGCCTTCATCTGTCAGCCGCAGACCTTGGCTAATGGTGCTTTGTAAGGGGAGCATAGCGGAGGCTTTCCTTCCCTACCAACACCCACTGTTTTACTCCTCATCAATTTTTTTCCTCCTCGCAGGGAGATCGACCCTTCCTCGCCCCCGCTGCCACTGGTTCCAGGAGAGCAGTGGATGAACACAGCAGCGCGACTGACAACGCGTGCGCATTAGTGCACGCGTCCGTGAGTGAGAAAATAAGCTCACGACAAGCATACACGCACACATACACAACATGCATATTATTGCATATCCTGTATGCGTACACTACATGCACACGCGCACGTACACATGCAGGCACACGCGAACGCATGCATGCACGCACACGCACACACACGCACACACACAATCACACGCACACACACACACACGGGTGCATTTCTCCTTTCCGACATGTCGCCTTTCCGACGTTGACGAACCCTATACCTAACCCTAACCCTAACCCTAACCGCACGCGGAAGCCACTAGTCGGATTGGTGAGATGTCGGAATGGAGAGTGAACACCCACACACACACACACACACACACACACACACACACACACACACACACACACACACACACACACACACACACATAGTGTGTGTGTGCACAGGTTGCATGAAACCTGTGCACAACTGTACAAATCAGGCATGACTCCAGGCCCATCCCCTAAACCTAATCCTGACCCTATAACCCCAAGCTAAATCTTTTCCTAATTTGTTAAGGCCAAATTGAAAAACATATTCTTTACCCATGAATCAACCATTTCTCTTGTGAGGAGCAGGAAAATTCTCCTCACGATGTCTATGTCTGAAATTCTACTATACTTGTTGGGGACATTTGCCCCGGGCCCCCACAATAGGAAAACAAGTACACACACTCTCTCACTCACTCACACGCGCACGCATGCCCGCACGCACAGTTTCTGTGTGCGCACATGCACAGAAACTTGCAAGTCAAAATGTATGAGTCACTGTCTGGTTGTGAGGTAATAGAGCAGTGTCTAGACTAATGTTTGAACATCGGGACAGTAAGGGTATGTACGCATCAGTACAGATCCTGTACATCCTCTTTCCTTGGCTGCAAAGGTTACACCGAACTTTATACGCAGCGCAAGTCTGCTGTCACTGTGAGGCAAGTAGTCGCTGCAATATTTTGCTCATACTGTTTTGATTCTGTAAATACTCCCCCATGCCTGCCTAGCAAGGCACAGCCCCCTATATAATATAACTCACTTTCTTAGATTATGTCTTCCATTCTCTATTTGTTGTTCTATTTTAGATTTATGTTTGCATTTCCTATTTGTTGAAAATGAAACACAAAGCTCAATCTACCAAGTCAATCTTGTTCTTCTCCTGACCTGATCGCCTCATCAGAATCCATTCACTGGCTAATAAGTAACTTATGACTGCCAAGGTGTGAATATATTTGCCAGAATAGAACTTCAGCAGTTGTTACATTCCGCTTTGCCAACACCGAGGCTTAGCTGAACAAAACAGACAATGAGATGATTATGTATTATGTGTGTGAGTGTGCACGTTGCTTGTGCACAGGTGTGTGAGTGCGTGCATCTTTTAATAGTGCCTTTCCAGTCAACAACCGTAGACCATTCAAAGCTCTTTACAACGTACTTCACATGCACCCATGCACACAAACGCACACAGTGGACTCAGCCATGCGAGGCCCCCGCCAGCTCACCGGGAGCGGTTACAGGGGTTCATTTGCTCAAGGACACTTCCACATGAAGCCAGGAGGAGCCGGCCGGGATCCAAGACGGCCGCTCTACCACCTGAGCCACAGCGGCTAATAACCAATCCATCCCTTTTTGCACTTCATTTGTGTCTCCATGGACCCGCATGTATATCGGTTGGAACATAATAGAACTGAGCCAGTGTATGCTCTGTGTGTGTGTGTGTGTGTGTGTGTGTGTGTGTGTGTGTGTGTGTGTGTGTGTGTGTGTGAGTGTGAGTGTGTGTTTGAAGGAGAGTTAGTTGGTAAATCCATGGTTCTCAATGTGGGGTCCGGGGACCCCTTATGGGTCTATGTAGAAATGAAGCCTTACGCGTCCATCTGGCTCCGTTTATACACCCTCAGACTTAAATTAACACTGGGGATTTTGAAAAAAATAAAGTATCAAAAGGGGGCCCTTGAAATTAAAAAGGTTGAGAAACAGAATTAAATTTAAAATAGTTGTCCAGGAGGCTTTAAGTGGTGCATTGTAAAATGCTTGTTAAATGTTTCGTCGTAAGTTCGCCACTCTGCATTCTCCCTCCTGAACCCGTGTGCAGACAGCATCCCTAAGTCCAGGTGGGGCGTACGCACATTCTGAGCCCCTGTGGCTCGGGGCGGGCGGGTGGGGGTGGCGGGAGTGACAGCATTGCTTTGGAGGGGAACAGCTAATGTTACCTACACACAGAACCATGACTGCACACATGCACGCGTGCACGCGCACACGCAGACAACACACTGAGTCACCTTTAAAGTGTATGTATGAGAGAGACTGAGAGAGAGAGAGAGGCTCCTGATGCTGCTGCTCTGCCATGCAGCATGACTAATGCAGCCCGCGAGTCGCTGTCTCTCCTCACACAGTCCCCGAGAGCTGAATTAATTGGCTGTCATAATGGAAGCTCTATCAGTCTCACACACACACACACACACACACACACACACACACACACACACACACACACACGCACACACGCACACACACACGAATGGGCACACACACACACACACACACACACACACACACACACACACACACACACACACACACACACACACACACACACACACACACAGAATAATCAAGTTATAAATAAAACAAGTCAACATGGCATTTAAGTGACAGGCGACCATAAACACTTGGTTCAGCATTCAGTGACTGGCTCTTTATCTGGGTCTCCTATCAAACAGATGGACCACCTCAGGGACTGAGCACAGTTACACCGATGGAAAGTCAACGATAAGTCACAGTCAGACAGGTCATAATTCATGTATGTTGTGGAATATGAAATGAGAAGGTCACTGAGTCGTCGTAAACCTGTTCATGTACTGAACAGAGGCTTTTTTGGAAATGCAACCGGATTCGTTGCATGTTGCTGCAACTGTCAATAATTGTACTCTGTTTAACCAATTAAACACTATATCCTTCGTTGGCCGAAGTCCCCCAGGGCCCTATCCTAGTTCCTCTAGTACAGTATTTCCCTTCTACAACAAATCTCTTCGCCGAAAATAGCCTATTGAGAGCTTATACAGTAGATCTGCTATTTTTGCACCAGAATAGGGATGCCAAACTTAACGGGATGCGTTGTGAGCAATTCTTGTCAGAGAGAGGTGTAGACAAAAAAAAGCGGTCCAAGTACAGAGCCAACTTAGGTCCTGTTTATTAAGTCTAGAGGGTTTAAGTGGTTAAATATATGTAAAATGGGATGTAACAATAAAGGATCTTGAATCTTGGATACAGATGTACAACATTCTGGTGAATTGAAATGTTTTCAGAAGCAGACTGCATGACACCCACACACAGTTAAAGAGGCACACAGCTGGGAGCTGACCAGTGAGTTCAAATGTTGACCAGCGGAGCAGCTTGTGGTTAAACGCCGCGCACTACAACCTACCTTTCAGGAGTTGCAGGGATTGATGGATGAATGACTTATTTTTGATTCAGCTGGAAGCAAAACGATTCTAGCTACAAAATGTTTGAAAAGAATGATCACATATGAGCAAAGGCTACATTTAAATTATGGAGCAGCTTCCACAGACAGGACAGTCACAAAGTGCTTTACAGGTTTTAAAACATAAAAAGGTATCAATAAAATAGTAAAAAAGAAAAAGAAAAAAACAAACAATCAAACAACATATACAGAGATATACAGAGCTACAGAATAGCTATGGATACACCTGTCCAAAAAGGTGTCTTTTAGCAGCTTTTACAAATAAAAACAGAGGACACAATATGTCTGTGTGAACAAATTTAAGTATCCATATCATCTAACTCCATTAATCTTGTTATTATTGTTAATTAGTTATTATGATTCACAGCACCTTTTATAGCGAGCTGAATCACATCTGACTTTTGTTTGCTTACTACACACACACCAGGGTGGAAAGTAACTAATAAGTAGGCTTTACTCATGTAGGCCTAGCTACGGGGTATGACTAAGACAATTTTGAGATGCTTTTATTTTAATTGCGTATTTCCATTTGCTTTTAATAGGCCTACTTTATACTCCTATATGTCAGAGGCAAACAATGCCAAACATTCAGTGGTACACTATAGAAGTGGTTCTCAAAGTGGGGTCCGGGGACCCCCAGGGGTCCTTGTCCTTGAGGGGGTTCCTGCAAGGGTCCCCAGCACAATTTAGGCTAGGTTTTATGTATTTGATGTGTATTCGGCCACGGACCCCCATTCGTGACCAAATGCATTCATGTTGGTGTCCTTGAGTCCTTGACATTAAAAAGTTTGAGAACCACTGCACTACACTTTTTGTTTGTGCGCGACACCGTCGTAAGTCGAAGTATAGCACAGCTAGGCATTCCAGAGCAGAGCAGAGCCGTAGTCCAGTGTTGCCATGTCTGCTTATTCTAAGCGACTTTGAGCTATTTTTTCTGTAAAGTTGCTTGTAAATATTGGTCGTTTTTGGGCTTGTTTCTAAAGTGCATGCAGTTGCTTATTTGGGCTTGTTTCCTAATGTTGTTTAAACCAGTGGTTCTCAAACATTTTCATGTCAAGGAATTAGGAAACCCCCCAAATTGTATGTAGGCTATGATTAGTCTGCGGGACTGAAAACATTTTGTGCCGTGTCCCCATGTACAAGATTTGTGTTCAAAATATTACAACATTTTCAAAATGTTCCCAAGATTCTTTTGGAAATAGCAGATCTACAAGCTCTACAAGAGTTTGTAGATCTGCTATTTCCAAAAGAGATTTTTTTTTTAGATCGGGTATTTTCAAATAGCCAATGTATGTAGGTGTAAAGTGCTCATGTGGCCTAAATGTGGCAAACAGGTCTATGAAAACAAGCCCAAAAGAAGCAACTATTAGGCCCTAATAGTTGCTTCTTTTGGGCTTGTTTTCATAGACCTGTTTGCTTATTTCTCTCGCACAATCTGGCAACACTGCAGAGGTCCCGCGGGAAGTTGGAGTTGCTGTTTGTTTTCCCCGTCAGATGGCAAACAGCTGATGTAACGTTAACAACTGATTCATAATATCTCTACTCTTCATTCCAGCTGTTTAAAAACAGCTTTGTACGTGTCGTGTACAGAATCAGACCTTTGCACCAGAAATGTTTAGGATATTCTCCAAACGTCATAATCTCTTGCATGACACGTCAAATGTGTTTTTATATTTAAGGTTTACGTCGAGTGCAAAACCTTTCCTGTTTGTACTAAAAGGTAAGACGCTCTATTCACAAAAGGCATATTATGAAGACATTCACAGGTGTTACCAATGATACTAATGAAGGCTCTGTTCCATTTAGTGTAGCACAGTGGTTTCCACGACCCCCATAACTCTGAGAGTGTACAAATGGAACCAAATCCATTTGTACACTCTCAGAGTTACACACCTGTAAGGGGCCATTTGGAAGCCCATGAGGGTCCCTAGACCCACTGGTGTAACAGTGTTTCCAGTGGGCCAACATGCACATTATCAGCACCCTGACTCTGTTTGACCAGAATGGAGCAGAGCCTTCATTAGTATCATTGGTAACACCTGTCAATGTCTTCATAGTATTGCTGCTGTGAACAGAGCCTACAGAATGTCCCTTTTCACAAGTTTTCAAATGTTTAAAATGTGTGTAAAAACGTATTAAAATCTTTTGAAAATAGTAGATCTACAAACTCACATGCATTGTGAGCTTGTAGATCAGCTATTTTCAAATGGCCGAAATGTGGTTAATGTATTGTAATAATAATCCAAATCTACAAAGTAATTAATAGTAAGGGAAGTAAAAGTACAATATTTGCCTCTGAGTTGTATTGTAGTTGAAGTAAAATTGAAAATTAGAAATACTCTAGTAAAGTAAAAATACCTCAAAATTGTACTTAAGTACAGTACTTGAGTACACGTACTTAGTTAGTATACCACTGCATGGAGGTGAAAGGTTTATGCCGACTGATTACATGTATTTCTTTTGGTTATGTTTCTGCTCCATGACAGTTCATTTAGTAAGATAAAGGTTCAAAATGACACATTGCAGGTTACATATGAGAATAGTGTGCCTTGCTTTTTCGTGACAGAATGCTATAGGCTTTAAGTGTAAATATTTGGCATTATGTGATTAATTCATCCTGCTAAGCTTTGAGCTGCACTTGTATGTTTTGCTTTGTTAGTAGTTTTATTGTAGTAGTATTGACACATAGCCTGGTTCCAGACGAATCTGCCATGGCAAAAAGAAATTGCCCTAGGGCTGGGGTCTTCAACCTTTTCAGGCCAAGAACCCCCTAACTGAGAGAGAGATGAAGCAGGGACCCCCCCCACTAAATACTGTGTAAAATGATGTTGCAGATTAAACTTTTTTTCATACATTTCATAGATAATTGGATTCATGTTAATGTGTATTTTAAGATAGTTAACCTTTAAACCCTCAATATTTAGTCAACTTAACCGTTGGCTCTGTACTTGGTCTGCTCTTTTTCCCTCTACATCGACTGCGAGGCGTTGTGAGCTTGTAGATCTGCTATTTTCAGCTAATGGTCCCCACCACACAATGATTTGGTGGACCCCCTGTAGTAACTCTGAGGACCCCCTATGGGTCCCGGACCCCCTGTTGAAGACCCCTGCCCTAGGCAGTGATATTAATCTGGCCTTGCCAGGCTAGTATTGACAAGAACCGGTGGTTTGGTTGGACACAGGCTAGTCTACCTCCTAAAATGTGATATGGCTAAAATAGATATTGATTAGTTGAATACTTATCTGAGGACTTCAAATAGTGATTTCTTAAAGGAATTGAGAAATACAGATAGGCCTTGACAGCAATTAATGTGAATGGACATGCAGGGTCCGCAGAAAAATTAGGCCTACTGAACATAGCATCAAAATCAGTTTCACCACATTAACTCTATTTTGTAATTTGGCTATTCAAAATAGCCGAACTACAAACTATGTGTTATGAGCAGTTTTGAAAACCTTCAAAATCTAAAACACATATTTTATTATGGTGGTCCCTGGCTGGCACACATTCTTTTCAGATGGGGGTCTGCGGCCAAATACAAATACATCAGCACCTCAGACAGCTCCTACTTCACCAGCGAACACAAGCACTTACACTGACACACACATTATTATTTATTGTATTGTCAAATGTTCCCATTTTCTTTTCCCATCTTCTTTTTAAGCAGCTCAGCCAACACCAGACACATCTGAGACTTGTATCCCAACACCTAAATGTGAGTTTTTTCATGTTGACCTTATTTATTCAACGATGTCCTCATTGTAGCTAATTATGAAGACTATATATTCCACTGTATATTTGGAATCATTATCCTCCCCAGGTGACATGCCAGCCACACCGACTATGGTGTTGACAGCCCCTCTCCTCTCTTCAACACCAGATACTTAAAGGCTATGTTAATTGACTAATGATCCCTACCCCTTAAGACCGTTTTAAAATAGATAAGGTAGATGTGAATCTTTTACAGCTGCTATAAATAAATGCCAAACCAAACTTACATAAACCCACATAACTACCTTCATTATGTTTGCTGCTGTAGATCTTGAAAGTAGCCTGCCACACATCAAGAGCAAGAACAGCACAAGGTAAATAAATGGAAACATTCAAGTCGGCATGTTTATTTTCTGGTAAAAAACGAATAATGATCTAGGTCAGAGTGGTTCTCAAATGTTTTCATCTCACGGACCCGCAAATTACTATGTATTTTACCACAGACCTTCTATACCTTCTAAATATTTTGAGCCATGGACTCCCATCCATATTTGTGTATTCCAAATTGGGGGGGGGGGACAAGGTGTCTCATCAGGACACGTTGTAAGCTTGTAGATCAGCTATTTTCAAATAGCTGATCTATATGGTTAAACCGATTTTTATGTTATATTAACACATTGTGCTGGGAACCCCCCCAAGGACCCTTTGGGGGTGGGACCCCACTTTGAGAACCAATGCTCTAGGTCCTCTTGAAGAAAAAGGAACAGAGCACAAACCATAGGTTTGGATGGTGTGCAATAAACTGTATTTTATTTTCAACAGCAGTAGATTGGAGCCGTGCACAGCAAAGGGCTCTACAAGGTTCATTTTAATAAAGTATAGCAGCGATCTAGCAAGAATGATGGTGTAAGCAAGATGTGTAACTTCCTTGTCTTTCCCTCCCAACAGTGAATGGTAGCCGCACTGCTGTCCAGCAAAGAGCAAGGTACATTTTGATTAAGTACAGCAGTGAATCTGCAAAGTACCTATACATACCGTTGTTATTTTGCTGATTTAGATTAATACAAAACATACATTAACTGATAAATTATGCATATTGGAATGTAGGACCTGTGCTTGTAATAGAGTATTTTGACTTTGCGGCATTGGTACTTTTAATAAGGTGAAAAAAAAGGAGTGCTTCTTTCACAACTGCATGATACATGTCATGTGTCTCGAACAACCTTGTACCCCAAAACGAGTGCACCCTTTTGACTGCTGACCCAGACCCTGACTACAGGCCAGATTTGAATTTTATAGATGTAAGGACCAGCTGGTTACTTTATACTGTACATCCATCCATGATATGCAGCTATGTAGATGGTTGCAATCATGTTGACAGAAATACATTTGGTTATTAAAAAGAGACATTGTGAAGAAAACCATTATAAACTGCAACATCAGAAAATATTGTACAATCTTCAACATCAAACCCCAATCACCAAAGGTAATATTAGACTCCTACACGAGTGGACCCATAAAGGATAATCTACTTAAAGTATTGCCTTTATTTTGTTTGTTGAGTGGGGATGTGAGTTTTACTGCCAATATCATCTGTTTGGTAAGTTTCCGCTGCCACCAGGTTATCTAAGCAGATAATGTGTGTGGTTGCATAACGGCTTATTATGTTTTAATGTTTATGTGGCTAATGGTAAATGCCAAGCTGTGTTACACTGGCCACTCTGTGTGACATATAGGCTATTTTCATTGATGTGGTCTCGGCCTATAATAAAAGCTAATGGACATTAAGCCCATTATAAACAACTTATCAACGCGTGTATGTGTGTGATTGACTATTTGGCCCACTCGGTAATTTCTAAGCCCACCCACAGATGACTTTCTGGTCTTGAGGATACATTTAACCCATATGAACTGTACAGGAGCTGTCCATGCTGGCGCACAACACCTAAATGAAACACACCCACAACTAATGTGATTACCTTCAGCTGTGTTTACCTGGCAAAATGGCTGCAGTTAACACATCGGGTGCCAAACACGGTCTGAACCGTGTGTTTACTTAGTGGCGGTTCCGAAGCTTCGGTGCCGAACACGGTCTGAACCGTGATTTCAGTCTTTTTGTTTTTTTCGTTTTTCTCCGCGCGGGCGGGGCTAGAGCAGCTCTGGGAGCACCCATTGTAATCCTGCGAAGGAAGTGCCAGATCGCTCACCGGAAACACTTTTTTTTCCCCCATCCGGTTCCTGTCTATTTCCTACTTTGAAACGCCTATATCTCCGAATCTGTTTCCTGTGGGGAAAAACGGTCATGCGCGATGCGTGATTCCCCCCCCGTTGTAACCCGCGAGGGGATGTTATGGTTCCAGCCTGTAGCCAGGCTCATGGCAGAACATGAATCGATGCTTTTTTTTGCGTGGATTTGCTTGTAACGCACGCGGAAACAACAAACAGCAAAGCGCAGTCAATGGGAGAATGCTGGCACCCACGGTAAGTTGTTATGAAAAAACGCTGGCACCCGATGTGTTAAAAGGGTTAGGGCTATTAAAGCTGGAATCTGTACGTTTCACGTCCTACTCCTACCGTTCTTCCAAGATCATTGACCCTCACACTCGCAGCACAACAGGAAAGGGCCCTGGATGCAGTCTACACAAGAATGCTATGAATGGCACTAGGCGGCTAACCGGAAGGCTCACCCCAAAACACGCTCGCCCCCATTTGTTTCGCGGACCAGCGGTTCTTGTATTCTTGTATTTGTTTTACTGAGGATAAGGTTAGAAATATGTTTAGGGTTTGGCACCGTTTTACTGAGGTTAGGAATAAGGTTAGGTCCAGACATAGTTTACTGAGATTACGTTTAGGAATAAGGTTAGGTTTAGGCATAGTTTACTGAGGTTATGTTTAAGAATAAGGTTAGGTTTAGGCATAGTTTACTAAGGTTACGTTTAGGAATACCAGGCGAATACCCGCCGGATTTGCCCCGGGGCGACTGTGTTTTGGGGCGAGCGTTTTGGTATTCATTAGGTGGCACATGGACGGACCACATCAGAAATGTGGTCCTCTACGAGTCTACGGGGACCTACCATAGGTCACAGACAAAGTCAGAGAGAGAAGGATGAGGCTGGCAGAGCACGGCGTCAGACACCCCGGAACTCTAGTGGCGAGCAAACTGACACTATGGGAGCCAACCCAGGGCAAAGCCAGGAAAGGCAGGAAGCGCACCACCTACGTAGATGCACTGCCGCGCGACAGCTTGGCTAGCCACACTGTGGAGCTCAAGACGCTGATGCTAGGTAGGAGAGTGTGGAGGCAGCGATTCAGGAGTCCCAAGTTGGTGTTGGCCAGACCGCACAATCACATCGCATTGCATCTTCCAAGATGGAATCCCTGCTATGCCAGGGGACATATTGGGGCGTATGAGTTTCAGGCAGTACTACTTGACGACCAGTAGATGTCCTACTCGACACCAGTGTCTAAATGTCTCAATGGAAGAGTAGGGAGACCCCCTCCTGAACCAATTTACTAGTTATATTTTATTAACATGCTCTGCCAACAGATGTACTAGTTACATTGTATTAACATGCTCTACCATACAGATGAACTAGTTATATTGTATTGATATACTCTACCACACAGACTGGATAAAATAACATTTTATTCATTCAAATAAATTCTGGATTGCAGCTTTAAAATTCATTATGGATTGCCGCTTTAAAATGGTTTATTGTTGTCTGTCACACTGGCTGGATGGAAGGGTGGACGGTTAGTCAGTTGGACAGTCCTTCAGTTACCGTCTTTCCCTTACATGAGCCTTTGAGAAGCTATAGTGACAGTTCTTTAAATTGTTATGCATTGCTCCTTTGTACACAACACAATGAGGTGGTACGTTTGCATTCAAACTCCAAAGCCCTGCATTCCAAACAGTGAAAAACACACAAAAGAAAAAAAAAACTCTCTCTCTCTATTTTCATGTATATATTTGCCTGTGCCTTGAACCATGCACAACATTCTTGCTCTTCTTGAGTTTTCTTGAACTTTTTTTCTTTTTTTTTCAGACCTAAAGAAGAATAAATAGTGATTCAGAAGAACCCTGGGAGTTTGCATAATGCTGGGTGAGTAGTCATTCAGTGTATATTATCTGTTGTTCCCGAGCCCCCAGAACCGAGAGGGAGAAGTGAAGTCATGGTGGGCGATTCTGGGCCCCCCCCCCCCCCCCCCCCCGCCTTTTCATTCTACACCAAAACTCTTTGCCGAAAACAGGCAAACTATTATGACATGCACAGAACAGGGAAGCTAGGGTTCATGTGGTTAAAACCTGTTAAGTACCCTCCCACTGACAGAGCACACATGGTATTTTTATGGCGTGTCTCTGCAAGAGGCTAGCCGTCTATCATCTATGACAGGAGTCGGTCTGTTGGTCTGTATGTGTCTGTGTCTGTCTCTGTGTGTTTGTCCAGAGCGAATCTTGCAAACTGCTGGACTGATCATCCCCACATTTTTGTGTACACACCCAACATATAGTATATTTTATCATTTCTGAAGTTTCTGAATATTTACAAAATAGATGTGTCATAGATGACTGACGACATTGTTTTTGAACGTTCTCTTTGCGTAAATTGTGTACGTTTTGGATTTTGTCTAGCTCAGAATTGTCATAGTTCACATGATATTGACTGCATTATTTATATAGTTTAGTTGCTAACTTATTCATTCTTCTGTTGCATGAATGTACAGTATATTCTGTATATATTAGGTGTCTACTTTATTCATTCATTTATATTCTGTATATTATTATTATCATTATTATTTGGCTGCTACATATCCCAGTAGCCCAGAGAATGTTCAATTAAATTCTATTATTTTATATCATGGCTGTTAGGTGGAAACCTGACAAAAAAACTACCTGTGCTCCAATGTAGTTATTATTTAGTCACAAGCGCTTGTTACCGCTTTCAACTGGCGTACCTATTTGTTATAATTCTTCAAAATAGTTTTGTGAGTTTGAGAAGTGAGTTTGTAGATCACCTGTTTTCACTACATTTGGGTGATAAGGCATTAATTATGAAAACATTTTTTATTTTCATTCACTACGCCAATATCTGTGTACATTGATGCAATTTTCTCCATACTTATTACGTAGTATCTCACTTTTATTACCTTACTTGTATTAGACCCATACTTAGTTTTATTTTGAACATTCTACCATAGTCTGTCACAGCGATATTTCACTGCACATATACGTATGAGCACATGACAAATTTAAATCGTAGACATTTTTCAAAGGGATGATTATTTAACCACTTAATCCCTATTTTATACTTGGACGCATAGCACTGTTGCTCAAAATAGCTCAAGTTCACAACATGTTGCAATGCATTGTGAGTTTGTGCAAGTACAAATTTTAATACATTTACATATTGTTGAAAGTAGGTAAGGATTTCAGCCACATGTGTAGTTTCTAGAACAGCACTCATCAGAGTGGAAGTGCGCCAGAAAGCAGGATTGCTTACACAAAACCCTCATGAAGAGTGACAGTTATATGTTTGCAATATGGATGTACCGCCTCTCTGAGGAAGAGCGGTTTACCTCTTCACGACCCCAGATGTTTCTCTCTCTCCCCACACACACACACACACACACACACACACACACACACACACACACACACACACGCACACTCTGTGTGTGTTTGCTCTGCCTATCATTGTCCTCAGAGCCTTGCCCGTGTAAGGCTGCAGATGTTGTCACATGCTCGTCTGGGCTGAGGCAGAGCAGTCAGGTGTGAGAGATCGTGGAACAGCAGGATGGGGATGGAAACGAGGGCTTGACCGTGTGTCGTTATGTGTTGTTGTTCTGTGTTCCGGAGTGTAGGAGCTTTTTTCGAGTGAGACGCGGCTCGCCTACAGAGTTCTAACCTCGTGGCTTTAGATGTGCAGTGGCCGTACATTGCCCGCTGTGGCTCTCCTGGGCAGCTGAACAGAAAACAAGTGTCAAGTAAAGTTAATTTGTGCCTCATACTGTATAACCATGGCAGATGACACGTCAATGGACACTCACTCACTCGTGCAATTCAAGTACAAAAACAAAACGTGTTTTTTATTTGTACCTTTTTTACAACCCTGGCCTTTGAACCCTGGCATCCCTATTCTGGGCGTGTCATAATGGGTGAACATTTGACAAAAATAGGTGAACCGTCGCTGAAAATTGCTGATCTACAAGCTTGTAGATCAGCTTGTAGATTGCCATTTTTGCCGAAGAGATCGTGTAGAGGGGGGAAAAAAGGAGGGGACCAAGTGTTGAGCCCTGGGGGACCCCGGTCAACAAAGTATATAGGGTCTAACCCTGGCAGTTGACACAGCAAGGACACTCGCTCTAAACTCTCAATTCAAGTAGAAAAACAAAACGTGTGTATCCGGTTGTCATGCAGTAGCAGTGCATTGTGTCATGAACAGTTAATAGAAACCAAACGCTGCAGCTGCACAGCAGCTAAGGACAAGGCTGATTTTTTTTTTTTTGTGCTTTTTGTTTTTGATTAACAATACTCCTTCCCTGAGGGCGTTTTCAAAAATAATATGACAGCCTCATTCAGCCAAGAGATGTGAGTGAGTTATTGACTTTGTTTTGGGATGTGAATCATTAATTCCAATTATATTCGTTGCCTGGAGCCTGTCCTGTTAATCTGCTGCATAATATACGTATATATATAATGTATACATCCATGGCGGTCGGTCACAAACATTGTCCTGTGTTAATTATGTTTAAGATAAATGCAACCTGCTGAGCCCTGATCAGTTTATCTCATGTGGAGAATTGTATGTAAGGCCAAAACTGGGGGTTTTGGGGGTTGTTTAGTTGTGACTTTCACAATCTAACCCTGTGTACGGCCTTTCTCCATTCCCACTGTACTAATCCCCTCTATACTCATCATTATTACTGAGTCTGTTACCCCCACTTCAGTGAAATCTAATCATAAAGCATAATGTTGTTATGTTGGGTGGGTGATGAATGTGGAATCTCCCCACCGTTCCATACAAACAAAGAAAATCTGCATTCACTCCATTTCCAGACGCAAGGTGCAGCCTAGATGATGCATCGTTGTGTCTTTTGGTTGTGAGGGGCAGCGAAATATCACCACATTAACACTTGATTTCCATTTTCCCTCAATAATTTCTCTTCCATTCTATCTTCTGGCACATTTGTCTTTCTTCTGTGCAATCGAGGCAAATCGTGAGGCAGCATAATCCAAACCATGCTGCTATATGTACTCCTACACTGTGATTTACTGCGCAAATGAAATACATCTCTGAAATATGCCATCTAGAATAACTCAACAGTCCACTGTAACAATCCAACCTGACAAGTGACTATTTCTATTACCAGTCACCATCAACAATGATAATGACCCAAAATCTCTGCGGAATGGCTTTTGATATTGGTTTATTTGTCTATCATATGTGCCCTGTACTCTACAAGTCACGGCACTGAGGAAATAATAATTGTTATTATTCACGGTGTACAGGGACATCTGACAACAGATTCATACAAATACATTCCTGGAAAACAAGCCAGGGGTGATAATGGCACATTTCTATTGACAGCCATCAAAAAATTAATGGGCTTTATAATTAACAGTAATGATTCCTCTCTCCTGTTTAGCCTTTGCTGGGCCAAAGCCAAATGGAAGGTTGACATTTCTCAAAGTGCGTGTGATTGATTTTGTCCGTCGTACAGTGAGAGCTGTATGGGAAAGGCTAAGTTGACTTATCTTTGAACCTGTGGTAATAAACACATGTTTTTGTGTTAAGTAAATATAGGGCCATTTCTAGCTTTTTAGGGGCCCGATACAAAATCTTGTTTGGGGCCCTCTCCTACCTCAAGGTTTGCATTATAACATCTCCCACATCTGCATAGATGATACCAAATGCTACATAGTCCTCAAAATGCTTATTTTGTTGTCCGTGCATTATCTGCACATCATTGCATGAAGGGGCGATGAAACTCACCACAATGTCACCAGCATTGATTCTGGCGCTCTGACAATCGGGTGCCCAGGTTTCCAGATGGTGGCATACCCATTTCCCTTCCCTGTTCATTTCCCCATATCGTTTGATGAGCTTGGCAGCAGATTTGAACTGGAAACGCATAGCACAAAGCCGGGTCCAGTTTACCAAGTCTAGAGAGTTTAAAGAGGTGGTGCCATGGTTTTGCACTTTTTCTGTTTTTCATGTGTCTATGAGGTTGATAGAACTTCATTAGGGCCCCCACTGGTGGTTTTATGGTGTTTCATGTCTTCTCTGACTATTTGGGTTTTTTTCCTGGAGGCTGAAACCTTGAGAGTCAAACGTGCCAATCCAAAAACAGGGGCATAGTGACATCACAGAGCCCCCAGAAAACATACCCTCCCCCTCATTATCATAACACAACAGGTGTGGGCATGAGGAGGAGGAGGGACTAGGACAGGTGGGTGGTGCTAAGGTGGTGGAGGAGGTGCTAAGGTGAGAACCAGGCATACTTAATGAACTGGAGGCGTGTCCACATAAAAACATTTTTTTAACAATTTCTGTACACTTTTTTTTTTTGAAAAAAATCCTTACATAATAATAATACCTTATGATCAGGTTTTAGGGTTGAAAAATACCATGGCCTCCATCTTTAAGTGGTTAGAATGTGCTTTAAATTAACCTATGACGACAGGAGCCCCTGGTGGCTTCGGGGGTCCTATGCAACCGCATTGACTTGAGTCTGCACACTAGCAAGAACCTGCTCTTGAGTAAATGCTCTGTAAAAAACACACAGCGCTACACCAAGAAATGACATCTTGGCAAACTTTGTTTCAGTATATAGTGTGTCTGAGATGGCAATGGGCGAGCGTTTCACTTGCAGCTCTTGCGTGACAGATTCTGTGAGGAATGTTTGCAGTGAGTTAACTGGCTCTGGATGCCCACCAGGCTTTTGTGGATCTCGAATTCTGTGGGAGAGCAGTCTGTTGCAGTGAGAGAAAGAGGTATTACGCTGTCACATGGTTGATTTTAGATACAGAAATGACTTAGACCTCTTATCCTTAGGCTCACTTGTGGAATAAAAAATGTCCATTTTGTCTGCAACCTCTGTGTGTGCTTGTGTGTGTGTGTGTATGTGAGTGTGTCCTCTAAACCACATTTATTTGACAAATTTTCCATCCAAACAATAGTCGGTCAAATACCACTAAACATGTAATAGGATTTGATATTCCCCCAATGTTGTTTGCGCTCTATAATGACCAAAAATGGGAATCAGGATCCTATCTGTATATTTTGGTGAAAATAAGACATGTCTGGGCTAGCAGAGCAGGCAGAAGGGTGGACTCAAGTCGGCAATTGATATGTCTGCAAGCGTTGAGCAGAAATCTCCTGACCATCCGTCTGAAGTGGCTTTTCACCCTAACAATGACAGGGTGAGAAACTGAACTGCAGGCGATGTGCACAGGGGCCCATGAATTATGAACCGCGCGTTGGCTGTCTGTCTTTGTGTCCGTGAAAAGAACTTTGTTTTTTTTCCCCCCCCAACAAGCCGCATCCTTCTCGTTGTTTTTAGATGACGCCCTTAAAGAAAATGGCTCTCATGTGAAAATGACACGGCATTCTTTTGTTCCCCCCAATAAAAGATGTAACAGCTGCTTCTCAGGGAAGCGAATTCTAAATGAGGCTCAGCGTGGCCCTGCGCTGTCAGATCGCACAATGACCTGGACTCCTGTGCTCTGCCGCCTCCTCCCTCCTCTGTCATCCTCCACCTCTCTCCTTAAGACACACTCCCCCCAGAGCTGGGCTGTGTTGACAGGAATGCTCTGTGCATCTCACATGGATGGATGCAGTTTACAATTTAGGCTACGATTTAGGCATTTAGGAGACGCTCTCATCCATAGAGACTTGCAAAGTGCCAAGATCAGAGTAAATGGCATGAACCCTTGTCAGCAAACGTCAGGGTAAAATGGTCACGTAAATGGAGTGCAAAGAAAAACAATTATGTGCTACAAAGTAAAGTAACTAGGATACCAGCTAAACATCAAATGTAGCATCTGTCTAAACCCCTGCCTCTCAACCTAGGGTCCTGGGACCCCCAGGAGTCCTTGAGGCGGTTTCAGATGGTCCCCAGCTAAATTACTCTGATAGATAGGAACCAAATGGACACTCTGAAAGTGTACAAATGGAACCAAGGGGGTAAGGGTCCATTGGGTTAGATTTGTACACTCTCAGAATCGCACTAACGCTGAGGATTTCGCAGTGCAGATTGGGGTCCCAGAGATAAAATTGGTCCTAATTCATATCAAATAGGTGGTCCTTGAAAGTAAAAAAGAGAGCGTGCTGGTCTAAACAACGCTATCTAAATATCACTCTTGGCATTAGTGGACCATGTCTATCTAAATAACATTCAGCCAGAGGGGCTCTGATGTGTCTTGTCTGAGGACACGGATCAAAGCATCACGGCACGCCATGCGATGCCACTTCAGACCCCCCCCCCTGCTCCTAACGGAGCCCGACGGAAGGAGGAGGCCGCGTCTCTGAGTATTTCTGAGCGATAGCCGCTACGCCCGTTGATGCCTTGTGACGTGCGCCTGTCACAGCAATGAGGCGTTGGTTTGATAGGTTGGTCCTGCTTTTCATTGCAGTTGTCAGCCTTGATTGTTACCTGCAGACGAGGCCTTCTAGAATGTACCGTGGGACATCACTGGGGCTCAAGCGTTCTGCATAGGCAGGCGCCTAGCGGCTTGAACCTGGCACGCCGGGCAATTCTGTGGCGTTCCTCGTGCCGATTGAATGATTAACCCATTAAGACCGGGAAACTTTCAAAAATAGCAGATATATATACAAGCTCATAGCGTGCCACTATGAGCTTGTAGATCTGCTATTTTTTATAAAATTATGAACATTTTTGTAAATCTTTGAATATATATTTTTTAAAGCAAACATTTGTAACTCGAATCTTTGCTTCTGGGGATTCTACAAATGTCTGGTAAATCCTAACAGTTAAAAAAAAAACTTATGTTGCTATAATCAGTGGTTCTCAAACTTTTTCATGTCAAGGACAATCCAAAATGATATGTATTTGGCCGCGGACCTCCATCTCAAAATATTTTGTTCCAGGGACCAATCCAGAAGCAAAGATTTGAGTTAAAAATGTTCGCTTTAAAAATATATATATATTCAAAGATTTGCAGAAAATTCTCACAATTTCTCTAAAATAGCAGATCTACAAGCTCATATATGTGCTATTTTTGAATAGCCAAAGAATAAAATAATGGTTAAAGCGGTGACACAGATGCGTTCCCGGTTTTAATGGCTTAATCCACTATAAAAAGCTTGTGAATGTCGTAGGATGATGGAAA
This sequence comes from Gymnoscopelus microlampas, assembly GCF_963454915.1. NCBI lineage: Eukaryota > Metazoa > Chordata > Actinopteri > Myctophiformes > Myctophidae > Gymnoscopelus > Gymnoscopelus microlampas. The sequence continues at coordinate 4,857,754 of NC_139955.1, forward strand.
ATTGTGTGCGCGAGGTTTATCAGCACGCGGGTAGTGGCAGGGTATGATTATTGAATGACTACACCATGCATATTCCGCACAGTATACAGTAGTACAAATGTGAAACGGCGAGATATGGAGCGAGTGAAGAAGGCAACAGAGCATAAGAGCGAGTGAAGAAAAGAGAGAGAAGGCGTGAAAAGCGAGAGAAGGCGTCTGTGGGAAGAGATTGAGGCCACATTGAGGTTTTTTTTATCGCTCGCACAATGCGTGTCTGCTACCTCGGATGTCCAGCTGCTGCCGCTGATCTCCGGGGGAACGCATCGCCAACCAAATGATGCTACCTCATTACACAACAAGCTATTATTTTCCCTAAAGCAATAGTCTGATGATCAATGGTGGAAAGTAGCTTGAGTACCTTTACTCAAGTAGTGCTGTACTTGAGCACAATTTTGAGGTACTCTTACTTTACTTAAGTATTTCCATTTTTCAAAACTTTTACTCCACTACATCTCAGAGGCAAATATTGTACATTTGTACTCCACTTGAATTATTTGACTGCTTTAGTTTCTACATACTGTAGTTACTTTGTAGATTTAGATTATTATAACTAAACAGACATTAACCAATTAAGCCCCATTTTATACTTTGGCTATTCGAAAAATAGCCGATCTAAATCTGTTGCATCGCGATGCGTTATGAGCATGAGAGTATTTCTACTTTGTGGTATTGCTACTTTCACTTACAAGATTTGTGCACTTCTTCCTCCACTGTTATTTCCCCAAAGCAGCAGTCTGAAGAAGACTCATTGTCTCTAATGAGCAGGCCAAAAGATCACACATTCCTCAGAATATTTCCCGGTGTTTAGAAGAAAATTGGACGGGGAGATTGAGTCAGGTTAACCTTGCACCAGCAATCATGGCCGATTATGAGCATTTGAGCAACCCGTTATTTAGTGCTGTTGACGGGGCTGGATGCTAGTCGGTGTTCAATAGCAGGGTTATCTCTGTTATGGATTTTCTCCCACACAATTTTCAGCTCAATAGGTCAAGCGAGTTTTCCCATTAGGTGTCTCCATTATTGAGAAGTGGCACAATCCGCCATGAAAAGTTAGGAAAAAAATGGGACAATAGAAGAATGTCATCACCAGGCTGGTTTACAATGGCTGACTTCCATCATGTCTTTTTTTTTGTAGCTACAGTAGTAGAAGCCACTCTTGTCACGCGGTCAGTCGGTCTGTCTGTTTGTCCAACATTTTTAAGTGCTGCTACTATACAAAAGCATTGTTGGATAACTTTGTGTCCTGATAGGCTGAGGAAAGAAATAGATTATTTTTTTGCCAGCTGCTGCTTTATTTAGAAAGGAGAGTGTAGAGAGACGGCAAACCGAGTGTCGCAAACTCCGGTCCTTAAGACTTACAAGGAGGATGTTGTCTGTGCACTTGCTGGTTCCGCCACACATGTAACGATTTAACACAGATCTAAATATTTTAACCCATTAAGACCTGAGGCCGATAAAAAAAATGCGTGATAAATCAGTGATTCTCAAACTTTTTCGTGGCCAAGGACCCCCAAATTGATATATATTTGGCGGCGGACCCGCATCTGAAAATGTTTTGTGCCAAGGACCCACAGAAGAGAAGATTTGTGTTGAAAAATGCTAAATTATTCAACATTTTTCGTACACTTAAAAGATAAAAAAAAAAACACTGTTCTAAATCCTAAGTTTTGCTATATATATATATATATATATATATATATATATATATATATATATATATATATATATATATATATATATATATATATATACATATAGCTAAAATGTTAAATGACACAGCTGCTTTCCCGGTTTGAATGGATTAAAAGACATAGTTGACTTTGTGACAATCCAATCACCAGTGGAAAAAAAAGAAGAAATCCTGCAAACCACAGATACGTTGCATCTCAATGTTTCATGGTAGCAGCTCTGAGCGCTGCGAAGCCCGCTGCTGCTGACTCAGTGCCGTTGGAGGAGTTGCATACCGATAGAAACAGAATGGCATATAATCCCTTCTCACTTTTAATCTACTTTGAAATTGCTCTTGACTTGGAAATTTAGGACTGAGGTCCACATCTGGAAATGTTGTCGATGCAAACACTTTTTGGGGTTAATAAATATCCACATTGGACATATCTTTCTAACACTTTCTCTGGCAACCAGGCTTTTTTGGGGCCTTTTCATGCCTTTATTGATAGGATAGTAGGTTGACAGGAAATGGGGAGAGAGATGGGGAGTGACACGCACCGTCGGGATCGGGACTCGAACCCGCGACGCGCTGTCAGGCTACTTTGGAGCCTAGGTGCCCGGACCGCTACGCCAGCAGTCCGGGCCCAGGCTCCTTTTGTAACTGTTACCGATGATTTGTATTCAACGTGAAAAAACGAATTACGCCATGGCCGAAGGTCAAGCTGTCTAGGGTTTGTCTGTATTCTATGGACTGTAAGTCCGCACCCTCAAATAATGTTGCAGCAGAAGAAAATAGCATATTAATTACGGGTAAAGTACCAGAGCAGCATGTTTAGAAACCAGAAGCTAGGCAAACGGTGCCCAGTCCAATAAAAGTTACAAATATGGATGGTAATGATGATTGACCCTTTGAACCTTACGCAATTCTTTCATTGTTTCTCACTCCATTTCATTTGTAGGCTTATGATGTATTCATTGCAGGTGTCATCCAGACATGCCATTACTGTATGTTGTCACCTAGGCTACTCTACGCTATACAAATTTCATCAGTTGGCATGGGACTGGTATTCTGCCAAAAAAACAAACGATTGCACACCATTTGAACTTTTTAGATTGTTTGCTTGTATATCCAAAAGTGGTTATAACACCTCTTATATTATTACACGAATGATAGAGGACGATGTCAGTGTTTCAGTGATGTGAGAACCATGTTAGTGGGACATTTGCCTTAATAGTTTAGATTTTTTTAAAAGGTGTTTTTCTGCTTGCACAGAGACAGGAAGGGTAGGCAAGAGAGAGATGACATGCCAGCAAAGTGCCTCGGGTCGGAACACGGGCCAGATGCGGGAAGGACTTTACAGCCATATTTATGTTATGTGCTTTTACTCGATGACCCACCGGGGCGCTCCAGTGTTAGGCTAATAGCGGTTTTAGCCCTGTGTGGTATGCACATGACAGGAAAAAATATATTTTACACTCTTAGATGAAGAGGCTTAGGATTAGGAAAACAGTCAAAACATGCCTCATCCAGCTCCAGAGCAACAAAGAGCGGTCTGCTGGTGCTCGTGGGTCGGTAAGCTGCCTCGTGAAGGTGACTCATCGGCCACGGCTGGATGGGAGGGGGTGAGCTGGATGCCCACAATTGTCACTACCTCTGTGATGATGGCAGGGTAATACTGTCAGTGGGGATTTGACACTGTGGGCATTGTCCACTTCATTAGGGGTGCAACAGATACTTGATTCGTTAATCGATTACAAAAAAATCGCTATATATAATTGAATAAATTAATCAATTAATAATCGCTCACTATTCGGACTACTGTGCAGTGGGTGCACGTCAGATGTGTCTAAACACACGTGGCGTCAGCAGCACTTGAGCAAAGGGCCATATTTGATGATTTTGGGAACGAGAATGTGTTTAATTCATTTGTCATGGAAGTCACCCCTAAGGGGCCATTGAGGTGAATGTGTTTCATGTCTGTACGTGTACAGTATTTACAACTAATGGGTTGAAAATGTGGCCTGTACATAGTTATATTTAAAAAGGTTTGGGAGAGGACATGTAAAATATACCAAATGCTAAAATGGATGACTCATAGTAAAAGAGGCACTCATAAACATGAAGGTGGCATGATACCAGACATATAGGTTGGAATATAGACATATGAGAGACTGCAGTTCAGTTCAGCAAGAGAGAAATAGTAGAGATGTCCCAATCTCCTAAGAAGGCAATTAGGCAGCTGCCTGGTCAGCCAGGTGCTCAGGCATTAGAGGCAGGTGTTCGGGCACTGCTCGTCTCCTGCTGTATGTGTGCACGTGCCTTAGAACAGTAGTTCTCAAACTTCTTCATGTCAAGGACCCCCAAATTTATATATATTTGGCCGTGGACCCCCCCATCTGAAAAGGCTTTGTGCCAGGGACGGCTTTTTCAAATATCTTCAAAAATAGCAGATCTACAAGCTCGTAGATCTGCTATTTTTGAATAACCAACATATAACTGGATAAAGTGATTGTTATGGACATCAACCACTTTTGCTGGGGACCCCCTGGAACCCCCCCAAGGACCCCTGGGGGTCCCCGGACCCCACTTTGAGAACCAATGCCTTAGAACCACCTCCACCTCCTATACTAAATGCCATAAAGTACAAATTATCCACTTGAACGCTGGCGTCCCTATTCTGGGCTGAGCATTCGGCAAATATACAAGCTAATACACAAGCTCACAACGTGTCCATTTTGCGACACGTTGTGATCTTGTAGGTCAGCTATTTTCGGCGAAGGTATATGTAGAGCGAAAATAGGACCCTGCTACAGCCCCTGGCGTGCGTGGCGTGATGTGATGCTTTGATCCGTGTCCACAGACACAGACACATCAGAGCGCCTCGGGCTGAATGTTATTTAGATAAACATGGTCCACAAATGCTAAGAATTTTATTTAGACAGCGTGTTGTTTAGACCAGCGAATCTCTTAGTTACACAAACATTGTTCTTGTGAAGCATGTTTGTTGTTAGTGGTCATGTATTTAAAATAATTGCTGTGTTTCCTCTTGGCTAAATGAAACGTAGTGTCACCACACTAGTAAACATGCCCTCAAGCAGCCCGCCTGTAGTGCAGCTTCACCACTGAACACAACATAGCGATTGGTTGCGGCTTCGTTCACAAACTGCACACACAGAAACTTACTAGCGATAGTAATATTGGACAGGGAGGCCATGTCGTTATTAGAGTCTGTCTTGTTAAATGTAATGTTGTACGTACATCCCAACTCACGCATTTAACCTCTAGGCAAACTGAGAGCTGGTTGCAGCTCATCACAAATTGTGCTTCTATTTTTTTTTATCCACATTGTGTTAGAAGATTTATATTTTATCTCTTCATCCAAGTAGACTGCAGCCTTACTTGTTGTTCCAACGTAGCAGATGGATTTTCTATAAATTTCACAGAGCACAGATCCCCCCCACCCCCCCTTATTTCAGTTTCCTTGACAACACATCTAAACAAGGAATGGTCTCCCAGACAACAGGCCTGAGCGTAGCACCAGCATCACGTTGTGCGTACGTGTGCATGTGTGTTCCAGCAAAGAGGTGAAAGAGGGAGGGAGGGAGAGTCCAATGCGAGCAGTATTTTCTCCAGCATATCCCTTCAGAGTACTACAACCCTATGCCTTGATTAAATTATTCACTGTACAGAACATGTATTACACCCCGTCCCCCACTCCCATCAAAATATGCACTGATGGAGCAGTAATGGAACAATAGCCTAATCTATTTAGTCGAGGCGCTATTCTCTCCAAACCATTATCCTGATGCATTCCAAGATAACACAGTAGTCTATTACTCTAGATACACTGAGAACAAGGGCTGGATTATTTTCATTAATAAAACGATGTCCTCTTTTGGAAACGGAAATCATTTTTTCGCTGGATGGATGTGGACTGTCTGGAACATGCTCCTCTCTCAGAGTAAAACACTCAGACACAAACAGGCCTGTGAATTCAACCCCTCAGTCTGGCGTTATTGACCCATCCCCACATCCGTGGACAGCTGCATCATCTGACAGCGTCCCTTTTGTTTTTGTGTGTAGAGAATTTCTCCATCTACTCGTGCTCACTGTACTGTAACGGTAGTTATTACAAAGGATCATTTCGGCTGCCGACTCGCTGGAAAGAGAGAGGCCATTAGCTGGCTGATTGTGCCCGTTGTTTGCATTTTGGGGTGCCATCTCTCTTCTCGTGGAGGTTGGAGCCCTGAAGCCTGGGTTTTACTTGGTCTTGCGTGGTTGTCGGCCATTGAAAAATAGCCGATCTACTAGCTCACAACCCGTTACGCTATATTTGGTGTGCAACACCGGTGCGCAACCAAGTATAAATTAGGCAGCAAATATGTGACGGCAACGGGTGAGAGTCGAGCTATGCTGCAGACGCTAGCTCTGATGTTTACCTGGTATCCTAGTTACTTTGTAGCACGTAATTCTTCATTGCACTCTATTTATGTGGCCAATTACCCTGTCATTGTTTGATGACTGTGCTTCATGCTGTTTATTCAGATCTTGCACTTTGTAAGTCGCTCTGGATAAGAGCCTCTGCTGTCTCAATTGTAAATTACATTCAAGAAGACAAGAGCGAAAGTGATGAGAGCAAGTACTATAGAGCCTGAGATGTATCGACACCAGAACGGAGGTGTTGACGCACATTCAAGATTCAAAAATGTTTATTGTGACATATTATATAAGAGTACACAAGAGTAAGTTTGTTTGGTTTTGTTTCCCCAACATTGTAGCAGCAATAACAACAATAGCAAAGAAATTATTTAGAATGGCAGCATTGGTACGGAATATTTTCTTTCTAAACTGAATTCTTTTTTTTATTGATTTATTCATACGCTGAGAAATAAATGTATTCTTTATTATTGCATAATGAATACATTCCATGTGGAGAGAAAAAGAACCTTCCTCTCCCTATAGACTGTATCCTGGTGGAAGCAGCGCCTCTGTTGTCATGTCTTCCCGTAGCGCTCATGGCATGGATTAGAAAGCATGGAACTGGAACATGTCCCAAACAATACAAGCACCCCCCCCCCCCCCACAACCAGACACTTCTAAAATCCCATGAAGGCTCTCATGTTGTGCACGCAGTAGATAGAGGGCCGTTTTTTTAACCCATTGAGACCTGGAACGCATATGTGCCACAGATATCTTCGGCTATTCAAAAATAGCAGATATACAAGCTCATAGCGCGGCACCGAGTGCCGCGCTATGAGCTTGTATATCTGCTATTTTTTGAGAAATCTTAAAAAAAAAAAATTAAGATATTTTTCAAAAAACTGTTAGGATTTGGAAAACGTTTTTAAGAATCGCCTCAGGTCTTAAAGGGTTAATAGGGCTAATTCATATTTGATGACACCCTCTTTGTGTGTGCGCGTGTGTGTACGCGTGTTTGTGTGTGTCACAGGCACAACGGTGTCTGTTCGGGGTCTCCGTTAGACTAGGCTGCACTAGCCTTCCTGCTTTCGTGTATAGAGGGGCGGGTTTAAAATCAGCGCGGAGAGAACGCGCCTGATCCCATTGGTTCACCGATCTGTCCGTCAGCCCAGATCGGTGGCATATAGGGCATATATCGAGATCCCTGATGTCATCAGTATATGGCCATATATGGCCATGGCCTCTTTTGTGGCTGAGTAATTCATAATTACTAATAGGATTAGTGTATTATATTTTATTATTATTTGTAATGTATTTATTTATTTTGTGTATTACTACAACATTAGAATGCATGAAGACATTGTTGAGCTATGTTAAAAAGGTTGTATGTGCATGCAGCATGTAATGCACCAACGTGTATGTGTGTGTTGCTAGCACCTAGCAGACAGAAAGTGCAACTCTGCGATGCCTTTCAGAACCCTGTACACCTTTTTTGTATTTGGGATGATGACGGTATTTAGATGAGCGCTGGTGGAAGAGTAACTACCTACCCCTCCCCTCCCTGACCCAAAATCTCCGCAAATTGAACTCAGCTGCGTGAGCTGATCAGCTGAAACACTCAGTCTAAAATGAACACAGACCGTGAAAAGCAGCATCCACTGTGGCGCATAATCGGTAACGTTACTTAGTTTCGTGCAGTGTTCGATTGAAAAAAAGATTGGCCGTGCGACTCTTTGCCCCTCAGTGCTGCCTCACCATGCATTTTGCACGGTGTGCAATTATAATATTGACAGTATATTGACATAATATCCGCCACCAAGGAGTTACAGGTAATATATTAAGATAAACCTTTAAAACCCTCCTCTGAGGTGAATTCAGGTGTCATAGCAGTAACCGTAGTGAGAATGAAACGGGTGTAACGTGTCTCCTCTCCGCGACTGTTGTTGTTGTTGTGGCCCGGGTTTATACTTTGTGTTGCTCGGCGAGCAACGAGTCTGTTACAAGTACAATGAAGCATACATCCGGCATGAATCAGGCTTTAGAGTCAAGATCCAAAATAATTAAAATAAAATACTGAGCTGCCTGCCCCTAGATATTTCCACTCCATCTCTAAATGAGTCAACATATGTATAGTCAAACATTGTACAGTGACTGAATGAACAGTGAATGAATTATCTATCACCTGTGAATACATGTAAGGTCTATCAACAATGAGTAGCCTATATGAATGAATATACTGTGCAGACTAGGCTATATATCTATACACTCAATGAATATCTAATTAATGGAATAGAAAATGGTATCAGTTGAATGCCTTTTTGAGCACATCTGCTACATGATTACATGATTTTACACAATTTATATGTTGAATCACATGATCATCGTGATGTATGTTCATTCATAAAGTCACTGGTGGTGATAGACTGTACTTTGACATTTACACTTATATTTATTGATAGACTATAATATAGTCTATCAATAAATGTTAACATATTATGTTAACTCTGTCTGAGCAAGTGCAGTAGTATATTTCATTAAAGATTTATCAACAGTATTGCCATGGCAACACTTCTTTTCAAGCAAGTATTGCCTGGCAATTCTACTTTTTTCCCCAGACCAAATGGCATTTTTATTACATTACAACACAAGTTATTATAACACCTTGCCTCCATTAGTGTAAGACATGTAATGCACTATATTTCTGGTGTGAAATTTCTTTAACATAACTGTAAAGGGCCCCCCCCCCAAAACAAATAAATAATGGTACTCAACAGAAAATCACAAGGTTGGCAGGTCTGCTACTGGTGTGCCAGTAGGAGGCAAACGGATAAACGAAGTACGCCTTCTCTATTCTGGCTGCTTGATGTGGAGGGCTGGTGGCAAAATACATGTTTACATCTGGCTTTATCAGCCTTAAGGTTGGAGAAACCCATGTGGGATCACCTCACATTTAAAAGAAGGCTTTTATATTTATAAGAAGTTCTTCTGAACTTGCAAAACTTCCATATACAGTACGTAAGTTAAATAACATCCTACTTTTGTCACCTTGAAAAGGGAAACATGGCATATCTGTCAAAGTTTTTAATCAACATGACTTGTAGTCTTTGTCTTTGAAATGGCGAAGTCATAGTGAAAACATGACCGATTGACAGCAACCTTTGAGTTTCACAAAAGCCAGCTTCTTCTATTGAATCTAAAGGGCTATTCGTCTTGGCAACCTAATGGACACAAAGACAGGCTATAATTATGAGTTACTATTATTAAAGCCTCATTTGTATTAACTGCAACAGGGGCATGCAATGAAACTGAAAACAACTACTACTTTGCCAGGAATTCTTTTTCATACATTTTAAATGGCTTTTGCATTTTCATCTGGCATTACAAAAATGAACCAACATTTGTTCCCAGTACAAGTACGTGTTGGTACAAGTACGTGTCGGAGTAACTTGTGGAAGTTTTTAGCTTTTTGAGCCAGTTCCCTGTTGGAGGTAATGAATCATCAATGTCATACTTTTATGCGTGCCCAGCTCTCCCTGTAGAGAACACGGCGGAATAACAGAGGACAGTGAATGCTCTTGGCAGCCGCATTCCAGCAGATCATTCTATCCCCAGTACATATTCATATGGCTGTACAGGTGGTAGTATTCGGGGAGGGTACCAGTGTCCGCCACATCTGTCCGCGCCGTTTGCAGTCATCTGGTCCCGTGTTGTGTCGCCGCCAGTTTCTTCCCGCAGACACTTCTTTCCCCAGCATCCCTCCTTAGCTTCCACCCTCTGTTCTTACTGTTCACAACATGCCCCTCCCCCTGCAACAGGGCCCGGCTGCCCAGATTAAATCAAGCTTAAATTAAGATATATTTCCATCTCGCCGTGTTAGGACGTTCTGATCCTTGCAGCATGCTGACATTTTTTGTCTAAGTCCACGGGACGCCACTGAAGGATTACCTCCGTGGGGCCCATGATGATTCACTCTATCGGTGTCCACGGTGGAGAATGCTGCGCCACGCCGAGGAACCCCCATCGCACGGCCAGCGGAGCCAAGTGAAATGAGTATAGATGGTGGGTGTCAATCCCAGAGGGGCAAAACTGGTCATCTGTGGAAGAAAAGATGTATGAGCACATTGAGGGCGGGTAATTCCCGCTCTCCGCCAAGAGAGCGGCCACCGAATGGATGACATTCCCTCCTCTGGTCTGTGACGGACGGAAGTTTCTCCCGGCCTCCTCCCGTCCCCGTCTAACTGGCTCTGGATTGGTTTCTCTGTCTCTGTTGTCTCTCTCCGTCTTTATCACTCTGTCATATCGCCACTGTCGCGTGGAAACCTTGTATGTTCACATCGGTTGCTTTTCAGGAAATGGAAAAAAAGAACTTGTGTTCCTGTGGATCCATTGTAGGTACAGTATTATTTAGTCACAATCTTTTGCTAATTATTTTCATTGATTAAATATCCTACAGTATATTAGAATTGGCTAATGGGACCGGTCAGTCAGCGGACCACGTCATCACGCTCATGTCACTATGACTCAGCCATAACCATATAAGGAATTCCCAATGCAGCTACGCCCCAATATGGAGTGTGTTGGCTAACCTCAATGTGTCGTCATGGTATCAGGCGCAAGCAAATCAGTCAGCTTCATATATGGGCACAAAAGGGGGCATGCCCATATATGGGCATGGGACAAGGACACATACAGAAATGTCCATATATGGGCATATTGGTCGGATCGGCGGTACAACGTAGGTCCACATAGCGGCCCGAAGCTCTAGTTTATAAAACCTACAAAGAGACTTAACAGTTTTCAATTAAAAAAAAATCTCAAATGGTAAAAATAGCAGATCTACAAGCGCACGACGCAGGATGCGACCCGTTGTGAGCTTGAAGATCGTCTATTTCAGCTACTTTGGCACGCGACTCTTGTACGACGAAGTAGGACATTTCATTTACGAAAAAAAGTTGAAGATACAAGGTTTCTGCCTGACAGCAACGATATGCACCCACAGACAGACCAAAGTAGGTGCAGACAAGGAGGACAGACGGGCAGGCATAAACACAGAGGAAAAGAGACAGGCCACACACACACACACACACACACACACACACACAACGCACTCTCTCATCTCTCTCTCTCGCATGCCCACACCCTCCCTTTGATTTGTGCTCCACATCGTGAGTCGACCAGCCGTTGCTTCTCAGTGTTACAAAGTGAAGGGAGCAACGACCCAACTATCAATCAAGATTGAGAGAGAAAAAAAAAAAAAAACGAACACCTTTCTTCCCGCAAACAGGCACGCTCGCTATTTGTCAGGCGATACACAGCGTCCTCAAGGTCACGTCTGACTGACAGCTGTGCGAGAGCAAATGTTGGACACCTTCGGATGCGGGCTTTACAAATTTGTTTAATGAGGAATTGATTTCTGCTTGCCTTTTTTCTTAACCCGTTGAGACCTGAAGCCGATTCTGCATCTCTCCTAAATCTCAACAGTTTTCTGAAAAACGTACGTTTCTATATCGGTGGTGCTCAATCTTTTTCATGTCAAGGACCCCCAACATTATATGCATTTGGCCGCCGACCCCCATCGAAATATTTTGTTCCAGGGACCCCCCAGAAGCAAAGATTTGAGTTAAAAAAGTTCGCATTAAAAATATATTGTGTTCAAAGATTTGCACACATTTTCATGATTTTTCAAAAATAGCAGATATACAAGCTCGTAGCGCGGCACTCGGTGCCGCGCTACGAGCTTGTATATCTGCTATTTTTGAATAGCCTAAAGTGTAAAATAATGCATTTTAGCTCAAATCTAAAAATGACACAGTTCCAGGTATTAATGGGTTAAAGGGGTGGTGGTGGTGGTGGGGGGAGGGGTTGTCCCTGGGGTATGGAAACAGCAGGTGGTTCAGCTCCATACGAGGAATAATCAGAGGAAGTTAGCAAGGAGAGCTGGTTACTCTGAGGAAAAAGGAGGTGAGATTCCGCTCGTCGGGCAGGATGACTCACAGATGGAGCTGTTTAAACACACATGGCCGTCCTGCCACTAGCTGCGCCCCGCTGGGCTGCTGGGTTTGAACGCACAGAACTTGTGCGACGCCGATGCCTGCGTCGTAGCCTGATGTTGCGGAAACAGAGCGACCTCAATGATCAGGGATGTATACGACACAGTAACATGGGGTGGAAAACACCTTTTTTGGAGGTTGAGTGAAGTAGAACTTCATCACACACTGTGGATCTCTTACTCTCCACTCAGAAAATATTGCATACTGCATTCAACTCAGATTGAGCTGTATTGAGTGTTTAGCCCCGTTGACACAGTTTAGAGGTTCAACGCTCAAAAACTAATATGCAGTGTTGAAAACACAGTTGCCGAATGATTATGCTGGATTTAACACTGACATGTGTCGGATGCTTTGATCAGGATCGGGGGCGGCAGTGGCTCAGGGGTAGAGTGGCCGGTAGAGCGGCCGGATGGAAGCCGTGAGATTTCCAGTTCGATCCCGGGCTCCCCCAGAGTTAGTGTCGAAGTGTCCTTGAGCAAGACACTGAACCCCTAATTGCTCCCGATGAGCAGGCTGGTGCCTTGTATGGTTTCCTCCGCCATCGGTGTATGATGTGTGTGTGAATGGGTGAATGTGATGCACAATCTACAGTATGTAAAGCGCTTTGGATAAAAGCGCTATATAAATGCTCGCTCACTATATAAATGCTTGCTCGCTATATAAATGCTCTCTCTTTTCTCTCTCTCTCCATCTCATGCAGATTGTCGCACAATGCATACAAAGGTCAGGTCTCTTTCTTCAGTCTATGTTGACATGTTGCCTTTCAGATATACTGTAGCTGAGTACATCTCATCCTACAGGCCAGTACTTAGTTACTTAGTTTGATGTACAATTGATTGTTAACTTGTCTTGCAGTAATGTCAATGACATTACAGATCGTACTTACTCTCTAGAAAGGTCATGCAAAGCAGGTGTGGGGCAGTGAAAACCCGACACCTGCATTTCAAATCGCAACCTTTGATTGACTGGTGATACAAACATAATTGACAATATACTTTTTGCATTACAGAGACATTTTAATGGAGAGCGGTAGATGCTGCAGTACTAGACAGTGAATGTGTATGGGAGAGAGATAAGGGCTGCTATCAATTATTTCCAATTCTTCTATTGATTACTTTTTCGATTAATCAGATAATTGAGAAGCACATATTTTGTTTATTTTCTTCTTGTTGCTTCCTGGTTGAGATTTGCACCTTTCTAGTATTCAAAAGGGAACTGACCTTTATATGCTTTGTGTATGTCTGTGTATCCTTCCTGGTACAGTATGCCTTTATTTATAAATTGCCAAAACATCTTCTCTTGAATCTTGAATCATGGAAAATACAATCTCTGTTCTCCGGCCACTACTCCACAGTATACTGTATGCCAAAGTCTGAACAGAACTGGGAAAGAAGGCTTTTAGGTTCCCTGCACCTGCTGCATGGAACGCTTCCCAGACAGAACTTAATCTGCAAAACATTGCAACCCGGAACGTTTTAAAACGATGGTGAGATCTATTGAATCCAGGTTGTCTGTGTGCAAATGTTTCATCTGATCATGCCCGGATAGTGAGGAAATATGAATAAAAGCATGAGGCTGGTCTGAAATAAAGCAGTAGCCCACCAAATGGGGGAGGTTTGGAGAATCTAAGAAAAACATTTATTTGTGACCGATGCAGTGAATACAGGATGTTGTTTAAGAGGGGAGGAGAGAGGAGCCTTGACAGAAGTATCGAAATACAATTGATGGATTACAGCGTTATTGATCGCTTAAACACGGGGATTTACCTGCCATTGACTTGAGATGGAGATAAATCATCATCATCATTCCTATTCTGTAGGCCGCCCGCTGATAAGGTGGGAAAAAATGCCTACCTGAGAAGATGTCATGAGGGCTAAAGAATGGACTTGCCCTTGCTAGCCTTCGATAATAACTCACGGGAGATGCTCAGGTCTTTTCTAAATGGGTTAATGAAATCTCAGCCTTTACCCAAGTGAGGAAGGAGCTATTGATCCCACCGTGGGTGGAAATCCGATGCCTTCATGCCAATTCAGATTAATCATTAGAAACACTGTATGACATCGGCTCGCATAAAAGAACGGTGATAACACCCTCTTTCTGAAAAAAAGGTATGGAATAATAATAAGGGAACGATAGCTCAAAGTCAGAAAACCATTTCAGCCAACCTGGGGGAAAATGAATGTGCTTACCAATCAGTGTAAAGTAGTATAAGTGAGATGGTGGGAGGAAGGGGGCAAACTAATGAAACGACATCTACTTTTATCTGCTGTCTCACTTCACCATTTATCTGGCCAGTAAGAGGCACTTCATCTCCAGGGATACGTCCACGTCTGGAATAGTAATGTATAATGTATAATGCCGAATGGTGGCGAGTGGTTTGATTCACTGAGAGAACATTGTATTTCTTCTCTGACACAAACCTCCTTGATTGGCCTGATGGGCTCAGCTGAGTCATGCAGGAAATCTGCGGTTTGCAGCAATTTATACAGAGACGAAAATTATTCTGATATTGCTTCCGACAACGAGGATGAAGGGGCGTTGGTGCTTTGTCTGGGAGGCAGTCAAAAAATCGTTATGATTGACATACCTCCGAACCTGAACAACTCGAGGCGTGGATGTGTCACCGGTGATTTACGCCAAAACCCCTTCCAGAATGAGCCGGGTAACCCGAGCAGACAGAAGTCCGGCGGAGGTCGATGTCTTCGCTGTGACATTGTAGACTATGAGAGCTGCCTGTTCCCCCGCAGACGGCCAGGATTTATGGAAATGGCAACGGGAGTGTTGAGACGGATTGGGGCTGATCATTGTCTGTCCCATGCAGCAATCAGGTGGAACCCCGCAGGGCTGAATTTAAAGCAAATGTGCCCTATAAATCTCCAGGCTTCTCTGGGCACCCTAATGAAAACTAATAGACAGCCAGTGAGAGGAGCTATCCATTCTGCTGGTTCCCCAGCCCAATAACAGGTTACTTTCCTGTTGGGTGTGGGGGTATAACTATATAGTGTTTACATGTAAGTTTCTCTCGGGGGGGAAAGTCACTTAACCCATTAAGACCTGGAACTGTGTCATTTTTAGATTTGAGCTAAAAAGCCTTATTTTACACTTTAGGCTATTCAAAAATAGCAGATATACAAGCTCATAGCGCGGCACCGAGTGCCGCGCTACGAGCTTGTAGATCTGCTATTTTTGAAAAATCGTGAAAATGTGTGCAAATATTTGAATATATATTGTTTTAAAGCGAACATTTTTAACTCAAATCTGTGCTTCTGGGGGGTCCCTGGAACTAAATATTTTGATGGGGGTCGGCGGCCAAATACATACAATTTTGGGGTTCTTGACATGAAAAAGATTGAGCACCACTGATATAGAAACATACGTTTTTCAGAAAACTGTTGAGATTTAGGAGACATGTAGAATCGGCTTCAGGTCTTAATGGGTTAAAAAAAAGTAAACAAGGCCAGAACCGGGCGATGCTGTGTAAATATGGATGTGGAGAGCAACCGGCGTAAAATGCTGTAGATAGTGATCTGTTTTGATTTCTCACATTTCTTTCCGAGGCTCCTCAAATAGTTAGACGACAGCTGTCGGTGTGTGACTTTAATTTGACTTATTATGTTATGATTGCCATATCGTGCATTTGTTGATTTTGTTGGTGTTTGGTGCACATGTCCTCCATGTTTTGTTTATCGTGGTGTATGAGGGAGTGGTGCTCGTGAATATGGAGCCCATATTCTTTCAATTGATTGAATTACTTCGCTTCCTCATTCATAATAGCGAACAGACGAGCAAATTAGGCGACAATCGGCAAATTGATCTGTATTCAGCAATGTGGATCATTTCTAGGCGCCCGTTGTGTCTACTCTGCCAATACGGCTGTGTGTCATTGCTACAAATGATCTGTGTTCCTTAGTCTACGCCAATGGTTCTCAACGTGGGGTCCGGGGACCCCTAGGGGTCCTTGAGGGTGTTCCGGGAGGTCCTAAATGACTAAATGACTAGGAACTAAATGGACCCTTACAGGTCTGTAACTCGGAGTGTACGAATGGAACCAAATGGACCCCGTAAGGAGTCCAGAGTTAAATTAACATTGAGGGTTTTACAGTTGAGATTGGGGTCCCAGAGATTAAAAAATCACACCTGTGTGAAGGTAGCGGCGCCTTTGATACATTTTGTCATAGATATGTGTTTCAATATTAATATCTAATATATAATATCAATATTAGTTTATACCTGACCAATCAGAACGTTGACGGACCTGACCAATCAGAACCTCGACGGGCCTGACCAATCAGAACGTTGACTGACCTGACCAATCAGAACCTTGGCGGGCCTGACCAATCAGAACGTTGACGGACCTGACCAATCAGAACCTTGGCGAGCCTGACCAATCAGAACGTTGACGCAAAAGCCAGGTATAGAGGGCTAATATCCGCTCTATACCTAAAGGTATAGAGCACAACCTAAAGGTATAGAGCGGCTAGCGCCGCTAAAAATATAAACACAGTATATCAAATGGGGGACGGTGGACTAATGCATGTCCAGTGTTGCCAGATTCTGTGAGAGAAACAAGCAACCAGGTCTAGGAAATCCAGCCCAAAAGAAACGGCTATGGGCCACATGAGCACTTTAACACATACATCAGCTATTTGAAAATAGCCGATCTACAAGCTCACAACGCGTCGCGACGCGACGCGTTGTGAGCTTGTAGATCGGCTATTTTCAAACAAAATCTTTCGGGGAAATTATAATAAGCAGATCTGGCAACCCTGTGCATGTACAACTTGGGGGTCCGTTAAATGAAAAAGGGTTGAGAATCACCGCTGTATCTCTGTACTGTAACATCTCATTTGGGAGAACAGGGATTGGGGGCATGCAGCAGAGCCGTGGGGGGGGGGGGGGGGGGGGGGAAGGGAGGGGCAGAGAGAGAGAGAGGAGAGTGAGGGGAAGCAGTTGGTTGATCTCGGGCTGCAGATAGGACGCCACGGAGATGTTCCCAAATAGAATGTGACTTTGATTTCTCACCTCATTTCACTCTCAGCTGTCACATCACTTTTCCGCTCAGCTGACGTCTCCTTCACCACCACCACCGCGACGACGCGGCAAAATGTGGAACGCTCTGAAATGAGACAGCTGCTACCTCTGCATGCCGCGCTGTCCTTGTGACATCATCATCATCATCACCATCACCCCCCAGTCGCAATGCTCTGTAGTTTTTAGCAACGTCGGTCTGTGTTTACGATCGAATTCTTTGTGCTCACTGACAGTATAGGCCACAAGAATCGCCTCCACTAACTTTTTTCAGATATGTTTTACACTTTTAATGGAAGTCAGTGAGGCTCCGATCAGGCTAAAACCTCATACGTCATAGATATGTCACAGATGAATGACGTCATAGGTGACTGGGGTCACAGGCTGACCACATGAAGTTGATCCCGAGCGCCACAGGATTAAATGTTTTATGTAAAACCTTATTTTATAGCGATCCTCTCTATCCTCTCTATCCTGTTAAAGAATGTATCAATCTTATTGTGATGCAATGATATTTTCAAATACATTCGAAAGTTTAACCACTAAAGCCCGGCTATTTTTTGTTTATTGATTCTTCACCTATAATGACATGCCCAAAATAGGGACGCATCATGTCACACTACAGGGCGAAAGTGGTTAATCACCTGCCAAAACCGCACACTTAGGTCAGAGTCGCACAAAATAATGAGTGCCTCCATCCGTCCAGGTGTGGCTACGGTAGCAGCAGGCAGCCCATCCCTCTGTCTTATCTTTATTTCTTTGTCTCTGCTGTCTTGCTCTCAGTGCCGCTGACCCATTTACCTTTGATTTATGGGTCTCTGTTTAGACCTTGGACTTGTTGTACAGCCTTCTGCGGCACACGGCCTCCACTAGAACCACGACCACGTCTTGAAGGAAACTTGATTTTGTTGACGTTATAGGGCTGCGATTAACAATCGTTTTCTTAATGGATTCTTCTTGTATTATTATTTTAAATGACTCAATGAAGCTATTCAATTAATTTAGACCACTTAACCCATTAAGACCTGAGGCCATTCTAAAAAAAAAAAAAAATCCTAAGAGTTTTTGGAAAAAAAAAAAAAAAAAAAAAAAAGTCACGATTTTTCAAAAATAGCAGATCTACAAGCTCGTAGCGCGGCACTCGGTGCCGCGCTATGAGCTTGTATATCTGCTATTTTTGAATAGCCAATGAAATCTAAAGTGACACAGATGCGTTCCAGGTATCAATGGGTTAATGGAGGGCAGAATCACTTGTTACTTAAAATTACAAAATGGTAATAAATGTTCATCACAGCTGATCTTAACTCAAATAGACATCTAGAAATTGCTTAACGTGCAACCCAACATAAAAACAATAGCAAGTGGTACCAAACAATATTTATAACAAAAACATCATTGTCGATCAAATAATCGCTTATTTAATTGACAATCTAGCTACTAGCTGATATTTACTAAAATACAGATGTACACTGATTTACATGGGCTCATCACATTTGTTCAAATAATGTTCACACTACAAAGGTCAAAGTAAAAAAATAAAACGCTTTTCATGGTATTTCTGTATAATTATGATGCACAGGATTCCTCATGGAAACCTTTTCACACTAATATGTGGAAGGACGTATTGTCGCAGGGTATTCAGACAACCTTCCCCTGGGCTATATGTGGACACTTCATGTTGAGATGTGTTTACAGCACCTGCAATGGTGTCAGGCCAAGGTGTCCCTGATGGAAATTGCGGGAAAAAACAACAACAGTAACAAATAGCTCTTTTCCTTCATAGCCCAAATCCCCCGTGAACCCTGACCACATGAATAAGATATGTGTGTCATTTTGAAACCCCATCCCTGTCATTGCTCTCTCAAGCATCTTCTTGTCCTGAATCACCAGGGATGGGGGGGTGGGGGGGGACTGAACCCGAGCCCCCTGGCAGGCTGACCTGTCCAGAGGATGAACTCACACTGCAGTCAGTCAGTCACACCGGGAGGCCATAGATTTATTAGTCATCGGGGACAGATCTGCAACAGTATCTACTCCAGCCTTCTGTTGAGAGAGTATCGGACACATTCTCCCATTGGCAAAAGCTACAAAATGACCCAAGTGTTGTCCGCTACGCTGTTGCAGAGTCGCTGTTAAACTGTTGATCAACCCAGTTATTAGCGTCATCAAGAATACACGCGCGTGTGGGTGGGAGCGACGAGCGTGAAGAATATCAAGAAAAATCGAATTGCTCGGATTAAATACATTAGAAGAGGGAACTGGCTGACGGAAATAATTAGTTTTTCCACCGTTACAAGCAGGAGTGGAGTGGAGAGAGAATGTGAGTGGAAATGGTGAAACAAAACCATATGATTTATTGACGCCTCAGTGCGTCATTTGAGTGCAGAATAAAGAAGTTGAAGCCAGCTCAACTTTATTTTGTAACATTTTCAAGATTTGTTTTGAAAATAGCTGATCTGGAAAATATACAAGCGTCGGGTGTCAGTTTGTAGTTTCATGTCGCTGACTTTCATTGAAAATGGCTTCATTGTCACTTCGTACAGTAGCTGCTAGTGTCAACGCAGCATTAGGTTATGTTTGGATTTTTATCAAGCAACAGCAAACCGCAGTTTGAAATGTGTTTCAAATCGGATTTCTAAAGATGCGTCTTAGTCTTTGACAGAGTAAAAAAACAACAACTCATGAGTACACAAATCTGATCACTTGCATAACAGTCAGTCCTAAAGATCAGATCTGAGAAACAAATTGGATTTGCCTGCGGTCTGAAAAAGCCTCATTAGCCATCGGGGACAGCTCTGCAACAGAAGATACTAGAGCCTTCTGTTGAGAGCGTATCAGACTCATCCGATTGGCCAAGTTATGTAAGAGACACCGATTAAAAACCTCTGACCTTGTGAGATATGATGAGATGAGCGGAGACGTGGAACAATCTCATGGTGGTTTCTGGGCCATGGCATCTTTCAAACCCCTCTGGCATGGCGAGGTTTTAGAGCCCGACTGATGCCAGATTTTGGGGTCCGATGTCGATCCCTTGACTACCGATTTACAGATTTTGACCAATTCTAATCAATTTGAAAAAAAAAATCAAAAATGGCCGATCTACAAGCTTGTGGAGCATGAAGATTTTTTTTTAAACTTTTTAAAAACATTTCAATACGAGTATGATTAACTATAATTGCTTGCCCAAAATAGGGACGCCAGGTTGAAAAATCTGTACACATCGTCTGCACAACGCCAGTACCGATATTGTCGAAAATGTAATGGTCAATATATCCGGACTGTCTCTAGCGAGGTTACATGCCACCTGCTTGGCTGGTACGCTGACCAGAGTTGAGCCGTTTGGCAGTTCAGACTATCTCGATGAGACAGCTGGGTACTGGTAACTGGTCTCCAATGTTTCATCAACAGATTCATGTGTTATTCATTCTCCTTTTTTGGTGGCATCACGGCCGTAGGCCTCTTAATGACTGTTGAATCAGCACAGTCGTATTCAGTATTCAGGCAACAGACAGAGTTTTTCACCCCAATAAACTGTACTGCTCATTATTCTTGGTGGCGCCCCTCAGCTGGGCTCAGTACCCGGGTTAAAACCGTATGTATATCCCTCGCCTGGGCCACATCCTCGGGAACGGCAGCTTCGCTTATAATCAAATTCTCATGGAGCCCGGGAAAAAGAAAACATCATAAAAATCTGTTCAATAATTCAAATAGCAAATATAATATTACCAGGCTTTGTTTATAAATTCACCCCCTGCCACCCACACACAAACACTTTTTTTGCCCTAGAGCGCAACGGGTCCATCAGCAGGAGAATTTGGAGAGAGAATCCTGGCAGCCACAATATTTTAACCCTTGAAGACCGGGAACGCATCTGTGTCATGTTAAGATTTCTTTGGCTATATAAAAATTGCAGATATACAAGCTCATAGCGCGGCACTGACTGCCGCACTACGAGCTTGTAGATCTGCTATTTTTTTATAAAAAATCTTTGCTTCTGGGGATTTTACTGGGGATTTTACAAATGTCTTCTAAATCCTAACAGTTTTTTTTCCCTAAAGTTTTTTTTATTTTTTATTTTTACTTATGTTGCTATATTATCAATGGGTTTCAAACTTTTTTCATGTCAAGGACCCCCAAAATAATATGTATTTGTCCGCGGACCCCCTCCCATCTAAACATATTTTGTTCCAGGGACCCCCAGAAGCAAAGATTTGGCCTTAAATGGGTTAAAGAAAAGGGGTCCGATTCTTGGTGCTTCTCCAATATAAGTGTAAATACGGGCACCTGGGTTATGAATAATGTAGAGAGAGAGTGTCCTTGATATTCATGGTGGTGGAGAGTAACTACTGTAAGTACATTTACTGAAGTACTGTACTTGAGTACAATTTGAGGTGCTTATCTTGAGCATTTCATAATCAGCAAAATGGCGCATAATTATGCTGGGGTAATGTTTTTTCAAAAAGGCTGCCTCGCATAATATGCGCATCGCATCGCATAATATGCGCTTCGCATCGCATATTTCCGCATATTTCGCAACTTTTCACATATTCCGCATTTTTCGCAACTTTTCGCATATTGCATATTTCGCATATTGCCGTATATTTCTCTACTTTCCACATATTTCGCAACTTCCCGCAATTTCACCACATACAATTACAAAAAATAACGCATATTTCATCGCAAAATCAAGGATTTTAGCCCGCATAATCAAGAGTTTTAGCCCACATAATCAA
The DNA here is from genome assembly GCF_963454915.1 of Gymnoscopelus microlampas. NCBI lineage: Eukaryota > Metazoa > Chordata > Actinopteri > Myctophiformes > Myctophidae > Gymnoscopelus > Gymnoscopelus microlampas. The sequence goes on from NC_139955.1 coordinate 4,879,692, forward strand.
GAGTTTTAGCCCACATAATCAAGGAATTTTGCCCACATTTTTCTGGAGGGTCTAAATAATAGGGGTCTCCCTGTCTCTCCAGCTCTTGTACCGTATATAAAAAAAATACATTTTCAGGTGGGTTGAAAATTTCATCCAATCAGAGAGTAGCCATTTCTCAGCTTAAATTGTATAGCAGTTCCAATTAAAATGTGTCTGCTCATTTCTTTGTCTCATCACTTACAATTTCACTTGTTTATTCTTTAGTCAGGAGTTGGAGAGATTTTGCCATTTTGCAACTCAAAAATAAAGGGGTGACGTTGACCACCTCTCCCTCACCTTGTGTTTGCCAGGGTTTATTTGGGTGGCTGCCTATCAGAAGTGAGACGGCAGGTGAGGCAGTCACTCGTGTCTTTCTTTCTAATCCTGAAAGGCTTTGAGGTGCAAATCTAAAAGCCCTGCTGGAGAAGGAGCTGTTAACAGTTTGTGACTGTGAATAAATATTGTTTGTGCTGCCTTGCATTGTTTGTTTGTACACTTTTTAATGCAGGAGATCAGACTTATTGAAGCCACAACTTGTATTGTAGCTAGGCTAACATCCTGATGTTATTACCAATTAATTTACAAGCTAATTGATTACATTCTGTTTTCATCTCTGCAATGTCCCGCTTCCATCAACATTTGAACGATTTTTGAAAGATGTTTCACATTTCTTTTGAAAATAGCCAATCTGCAAGCTCACAACAGGCTATTTTCAAAAGGCCAAAGTATAAAATCGGGCTTAAGTGGCTAACTCAATCACATAGTTTGACTGATTCATGGTTTTATTTTTCCATTCAGCAATCAGTCTCCACAGCAGGCAAAATCTCTTGTTCTGCTAATCATGACCCCTTCACAGAAAGCTGTGTGAAAGTTTGTTTTGTGCTAAAACAGTGTTGTTGTTTTTACACATGTTGCATTTCTAGTTGGCACTGCCAAGCTGTCGTGGTCACAAAAGTCACACGTCTCTCTTATAGTGGCAAGCTGTTTTCTAAATGCGTCTAATCAAACTACACGCTATTTTACACTGCAAAAAAAAGAGAACCCCCCCCAAAAACCCGCCATTATCTTTGGATATAAAGCGCTCTGTTTCTTAACTACATCCAAATTATACTGTGGCGTGTGGGAATGGTGCTCTGTCAGCTTGCCAAGTAGAACTGGAGTTGTGTTCATAGAGAGAGAGACATTTCAGTTTTATTATACTGCTCCCAAGCTGCTCAAATGAATAATTAACACAATCACAAATTTATTCCGCCGTGTACATTTTGGATATATTTCACATATGTTTTCGGGGGAGTTAGACTTGGTAGCCTGTCAAACCCGGAATCACATTTTGTTTTTTCATGCTGAAGTTCACACTTCGCACAGCGTCTCAAAGTACAGCTCATGTTAAGCTGTCCCACACTGTCAGACCCTCTTACATAGCACATTCCTCCTTGTTGCATTAATGCACACACTGTACCGACTACACTGTACCCTCTCCCTGAGATTTCCCTGAGCAGTTCTTAACATCTACAATATATTTTTACACTTTTCAGTTGAATAGACTGTTTTTAGTTTGTATTTTTTTTTTAATGAATACAATTTCCTACACTACTATATCTACTTTGGCTACTGGAATGAATATAGTCGTCAGAATGAAGATTATTATCTTTATCTCACCTTACCTTTAAAGGTTGACAATGCTTTTCCCAGTAAAGAAAATGGCCTTAATCCATTCATTTCCTGTGTAAATAAGGCATGATTGGGTGACAGTCTTTCAACAGGGGGAGCCATACTGCAATTAGTGATAGGCTTTTAAAGCCTGCTTTAAACTACATTCACATTAAAATGTTGACTGTACATTTTCACTGCAGTTTTTAGATTTAACCTTGTAACAATACATTATTTATTCATTTCAGTATTAATAATATGGTTGTTTAGAAGCAGAGAGCAGAGTGATTTTACATAATTTTCAGATATTAACACTGAGTTTTCACTCTAGCCCACCCCCCCTGCAGTGTCTCAAACTCTCATTGATGATATGATTTGTAAGCAAAGCACAAGATATAACCTCCCATTATGTGTGACACATACAAAATAGACAAGTTAAACCCATTTAAAAGAAAAGGCACGGATCAGCGAGCTTGCTTCCCATTGTGCTCTTTGTATTAGCCCAAACATCCATATATTAAAGCTTGCTGAGCTTAATGAACATCCTGGTATTATTGATGATCCCATTGTTGTGTGGAGGAATTAACATAAGCACAACTTTGCCCTGATTAAATTCGCTACCATTAAAAAGTGCCTCAATTCCTCTTCATTTCTCCACTTTGGAAGGGGATTGCAATATTCTCTCATAGACTTGTTTACATTTTGAGCGCAGCTGCAAATCAACTGTTGTCTTTTATTTATTTTTTTCAGGGTGTCTTTTGAACAAATTGTGCTCAGTATAGTACAAAGTGTATTTTTTTCTTATTTTTTTCTAACCACTCTCTACCCCCTGTGTCGCATCATTATTATATCTCACAGTATTTTCTGCTGAGACAGGGACTTGGAGAGAGAGTGATTTTTTTTTATGTTCTGGGGAGAGGAGGAGATGGGGGAGAGGGAGAAGGAAGAGTGGAAGTAATGAGATAGTAGTTTGAAGTCTGTGTCAGTGGTATAGGCAGGCTTCAAAAAACATCAGGCCAGCGTTTCTGGGATGAAAACAGGTGTGTCAACCCGTGTCATGAGAGCAACTGTGCTTTGATACGCAATTCAATTATTTACCACTTTTCAGCCTGGCATCAACCTATTTTGGGACAGGTCATTCATTATATTGTCAAAGATATGAAAAAAAGAGTCCCAAACAATTAGGAATAGCAAACATTACAGATCTACAAGGTTACAATGTATTGCATCGTGACACGTTGCACTCTGTAGTACGATGCTATCACGATGCGACGAGTTGTTATCATGACAGTCAGCTCTTTTCGGCGAGCAACGACATTGTGTGATGGCTCATGAATTGGCTACTGTAAAATGTAAGATTCAAGCAATGCGATAATTACGCCATGGTTATGCAGGAGTCTATAAGAGGATCGGTCTGTATGTCTGGAGATCTGGAATCTCGCAAACCAAAGGAACCGATCAGCGGAACCGATCACCTTCTTTCCACATTTATACTTTTTGAAATATTTAACTTTAATTGAATAATAGATACAAGTCATGGGGCTCTGATTAGGCTGAAACCTTGCCCAAATTTGGAGTCATACGTCATAGATATGTCATCGATGACTGTCTTCACTGTCTGGCCACATCAAGTCTGAGATCCACAGGAAGCTACGCCGTTCCCACGTGGATCCTGAGATCCTCATGATTCAATGTTTTTATTGTGGAGTGAACGCACTAGGATCCATTGACGTGTCAGGCAACCACAGTATGGCGTACTTGCCATGAGAACTTGTTAAACAGACTTAGATAATGGTAATGCAAAAGAGAAATTATCTACAGTTTTCCTCTCTCACATCATTGGAGAATACTCTATTGTGTTTGGCTGGAGGGTTTGCATTACTTTCAGATAACTGCACAGCTGTGGTCTCATCACCGTTTTAAATGAATATGCATAATGGAAATTGTCAGTCAACCTTTTTTTTTTACACTATTTATAGATTTTCAGTTTACAGAACAAGACCAAACATTGGCAGTATAGAACCCCACCCACGCACCCACCCACACCAAGATGTCAGTGAAAACATTTAATAATTATCGTTGCAGACAATTCCTGACATGTACATTTTTAGCAGTGTTTGAAATAGGGACATTGTATAACATCGTGTATCAATGGATCTAACTGGCTGTGTGCACGTGGAATCTGTGTGTAAGTGAGCACGAGAAAATTACATCAAGTTAAGGGTATGCTTTCGACCAATTCTATAAAGGCGGCCCAGGTTTTAATATATCTATCCCGGGAGCTATTCCGATTATATCTCAACTCTCTGTAATGGAATCAGAGAGTAGCCTACTTCCTTAACCCAGTGGACGAGGAAGGTTTCACTGACTTCTATCACAGAAGAAATTATCCTAATGTATGGTCTGTCGCACTGGAAATAGCGGACCTACAAGCTCACTACGCAACACAGACGTGCCGCGTTGTGAGCTTGTAGGTCGGCTATTTTCGGCGTGCCACACCGCCGTGCAATGGAACAAAAAATGTGTCTTATGCCTCCAGGCCAGCAAGCGTTACAAATGTTGTAGCGTTAGCTTGGAGAACAGTAAGTAGTTCTTCTGAAGATGAGACACCACAAAGACACCAATTACGGGGCTAGGATCCACGACGGTCCCACCACAAAATGTAGGTGATTTCTTTGAAAAATCCTCTCCCAGCAGTCACCTATTGAATTGCACCGCCAGAACATATTAGCTAACGTAAGGTGGGACTGTGGCGACATCTCGGACATCATTTGAAAGCTTTACTGTACGTACTGCACTTTCATAACCGGTAAAGAAACTGAAAAATGGCCGTGCCTTTCTTGTGTGCCACATTCGATCAGACCCTGTCACAGCTAGGTTTGATATCGTATTTTGTAGTGGACCAATTGGAAAGGAGAGAGAAAATTAAAAAATATCTATATAAATTATGAAGTGATGTTGTACTAATGGAGCTTTCAACAGCTAGGTTAAATGGTGCTAATAATCAGACAATAGACAGTTGGAATCACATCCTATATCAAGTTAGGACCTCTACTATTTAACTAAGACGAGGCAAGGAGAGGTGCAGCCACTCAGTTGGCAGAGATAGGGGATATAGCAAACATGTAGTTATGTTTATTATTTGTGTTGGTCAATATCTGTATTTATTCATTAATCTTAAAAAAAACAGATCTGCATGTTTATTTGTTGGATTGGTGTAACTTTATTTTGCCTTTTCGTGCCTTAGCCAGTGTCAGCTAACAGGTATACATTTGTATTGATTTTGAATATCAATCAATGTGTTGTTATTTATTTTCTTTGTGTGTACCTGTTCTTTTTCTCCCATAAATAAATAAATAAATAAAAATAAATTTTTACTAGGTTGTTAATTTCAGTAAAAAAAAAAAAAAAAAAAAAAATTATATATATATATATATATATATATATATATATATATATATATATATATATATATATATATATATATATATATATATATATATATATATAATTTTTTTTTTTTTTTTTTTTTTTACTGAAATTAACAACCTAGTAAAAATGGCCAAATTAGCAGATGTGATGGGTTGTGACCTTGTAGATTTTTCCAGTAAAGGGACCACAGCCAGAGGCTATGGCTATTTGAGGGTCCATGTCATGAAAAAGTTTGGGAAACCCTATCTTGGCCTGTTTGATATCTTTGCACTCTCATTGCTTGACGATTGGCCTTGTCATGTGTTCAGGTTCATGGCTTCATGCCACTTGCAGGACACTTACAATGAGGAGCAGTGTGACTTGAGGGTCAGGGACAACATGCAGTAAATACATGTGGGACTTTTCACGGTCAAACCACTGTCAACCAGTTGGATACTGGTTATGGACATACTGTGAGCACATGTGATGAGAATAAACATAACGTTTGTTTTGGTACGGCCGGCCTGCAAACTCATTTCAGAGAAACCTTTCAGACCTTGTCATGCATACCAGTACAGCAATATCTGCAAACATTGATGCACGCACGCACGCTAACATCCTTGCACATCCATATTTGCGTGGTCCCTTCAACTGATTTCCCGTGACAATATTTTTCTATCCCATAATGTAAGCGTTAACCCTCACCACTACATGCCAACATTCACCCCAATATTAAACTGACCTTAAGTCTAACCCGAAAACAGCCCCTTGAAAAGTGAGTGGCAGCTGAATTTACTCACTTTTTTGGAGTTTACTTATACGTTTGTCCTTGTGAGGACATTTGTTCCCCATGTCTTTGTGAGGATAATATTAGGTCCTCACAAAGATGGAAATACAATAAAAAACACACACAGCAGTCACATCCGTATGGAGACACACACACACACGCGCGGAGACACACACACACACGCGCGCGGACACACACACACACACACACACACACACACACACACACACACACACACACGGACACACGGACACACACAGTTGGAGACAGAGGAATTCACAACACGGCGAAATAAAGATCCATTTGCCAATTCTTGATTAATTCGTTTGTCCGTTTACTCATACGCATGAGGAATTTAATTAATTTCATAAAGTGGAACAATATGGGACCTAATCAAAATAAATGAATTCACAGAACCAAATCATTGCTATTTATTACAAAAACACAACTTGCAACTTGTTATTAAGTTTAAGTTTATTAAAAAGTTAATTAAAAGACATAGCCACTTACTCTCAAGTTAGCCATTTGAATGACATTGACACTTCACAGCCTGGCCTGTTTTTGCTATTTTACAGTAAATAAGTATAATACATGCTTGAAATTATAGTGCATTTCACATTATCTTATATGCCATGGTCAACTGAATGAAATTCTGTCTCACTCTGTCTCTCTCCACACACACACACACACACACACACACACACACACACACACACACACACACACACACACACACACACACACACACACACACACACACACACGTCTGTGTTGTCACTGCTGTTGTATCCTACGGACTCGCCTGCCAGTGAGGAGCCTCCACCGGGAGGACGTAGAGCCTTCGTCCTACTCCTCCCGCCCAACACTCCCCGCTGACAAGGGCCGCCCGAGTCCGTAGGAATTATGTGCAGTGACGTCACCCTCCCTGCCCGGCTTCTCTCCCCCCGAACAGGGGCCAATTGTGGTCATATACACTCGACAAAGCTGGATGCACCGCGTGGATTTTAACCCGCAACCTCAGACGCTATACCACTGCGCCGACTGATACATTTTACAGTAGAAATTGAGGTCCCAGAAATACACTCAAATGGGGTGTCTGTAGACTAATGCATTGGTTCTCAAAGTGGGGTCCGGGGACCCCCAGGGGTACTTGAGGGGGTTCCAGGGGGTCCCCAGCTAAATGATGGATAGGAACCAAATGGACCCTTATGGGTCTGTAACTCTGTCCAAATGGGACATTTGGACACTCTCAGAGTTAAATTAACATTGATTTTACAATATGAATTGGGGTCCAATAGAAATAAATGCCATTAAATGGGGGTCCGTAGCCCTAATGCATGTCAAATTGGGGGTCCTTGAAATTAAAATGGTTGAGAATCACTGCTAGAGCCGTAAAAATCTTCTCTTATGGGGGGTCCCTGGCATACCTTTTGAAATGGGGGTCCGCGGGCTAATGAGTTTCAATTTGGGGGTTCTTGACATGAAAAAGTTTGAGAACCACTGGACTAATGCACATTAAACGGGGGGTCCTTGAAATTAGAAAAAGGGGGTTGAGAATCGTTGAGCTGCGGTCATTAGCTGTGTTGATTGTACTGCTCAGTGTTTGTAGTGAGCTGCGACACGGAGATACTTCCAGGCCAAGCTGCACTCCAATTCCTCCACAGTTACAGACCCGCCATCGACTTGTTTTGCCTCCTCCCTTCCTGTGCTATAGACCCACTGAGACCTGCTCTGCTGTGCCATCAGTAACCTATACAGCCCCGCATGTCAACTCACAAGTGACTGCCACAAATATCAGACAACCCGGATGAGACACTTTATCACGTTTCATTGCTTTTCAAACGTATTCCAAGACAAGGACAATGTGATTTATTATTTATACTCAGAAAGCCACCTTATCCTTCTCTGCCAATGGGGCGGGCTAAAAATAAACAATTCATTTAGGACTCCTAAGCACAGATAATGGATGCGATGCGCTTTATCCATCGCACCCGTTGTCATCTTAGACATAATGCTTTTTGAAGTTCTTTGCGTTTACAGTATACTGTTTTATAATAAAGTCGGATGGATACCGACTGGGTTAGTCAAAGACAGACTCTTTCTGAAGGAAAACAATATTGGAAAATCGTTTTTCCCCCCCCTTTCTTTTATGTAAATATCAGTAGAAACCTTGCAGCATTTGCACGCACACTGAATCCCCCGAATCAACATCAGTTGAAATTGTTTATACGTAGATAGATAAACCTGTATTGATCCTGTGGGGAAATTCAGGTGTTGTAGCAGCAACAGTAGTAAGCATGAAAAACAGGTTGGGTACAGGAAGAAGTATATTTTGTATATTCTGTCATTAAATTTAAGCATAATGTACAATCTATCACCAGTAATTATGAACATACCTATCTATCGCCTGTGAATGGATATGTACAGACTATATCAACAGTGGAAATGAGGCTCATTATTGTACAGTGACAGCCGGCCTACAGCAGTGGGTATATGGATAATAATGTACAATGTAACAATGAATTAACATGGATCTTGTTTTCCACGCCCCTTTCTTACTAGTAGAAAAAGTATTATAACGTTTTCATTAGATCACAAAGTGATACAGCTATTGGGCTATATGCAAGAATATAAGAATAAAGTCTTCAGCATACTGTAATCACGGGCCCGCCTGTAGCCTTGAACTGTGATGTATTTTCTGTGCCTTTAATTTAAAGCAATTACATGTCTCCGAAGCAATGGGAGTCTGGGTTACAGGACAAGGTTACCTTGCCAGGCTGCTTATCACGGGGGGGAAAGTGGCCTGCTAGGACAAAGCAATTCACGATTTTATTATCATTCAAATTAGAACATATAGAAGGGGCTTCTTTTCCGATTGGTGAAATAATGGGAGTCATTTAACTGGCGCTCACCGACCTTTCATTTCCCATTCATGTCTTATTAGGGGAGCATAAATCATCATCCTGGCATAATTAAAAAGAAAAAAAAATCAAATTGATTGCAGGGGGGAAAAAAAGCCACATACAGGTAAGTGATGGAATAGCAGCAGCATGTGTTCAGCCATTACAGGAAGAGGTGGCCTGCATTCTGAGGTCGACCATTACAGGGTCCTTTCAGTGTTGATTTTCCTTTGTGACTCGGTTCCTTGGTCACACAGGAGAATAGCAGGGGCACTTGGCTAAACGTTAACATAATCAGAACGAAAGAATATCGGAGCTGTGGTGATTAGTGCTTCATAAATAGAAGCGACTGAATAATTTCCAGAGCACATTAGTCTTTTCAATGGATTTAAGGAAGATCCATCGAGCCATTGATCCAAAAGCTCACAACACGTTGCATTGCGACTATGTTGAGCTTCTACATAGATACGCTATTTTCACGATCAAAAGTTCTAATATATTTGTATTTATTTATTTATTTTTACGTTCACCTGTATAATTGCATGCCCAAAATGGTGATTTCAGGTTGAAAGTGAATCCAGATACGAAGCGGGAACGCAAATAAGTCACCCGTCACATTGCAGATCAATGAGCATCATTCATGTCTGTTACTTTCTTTCGTCTTAGCCTGACAATTCACCAGGGGTCCGTCTACCTTTGAGAAGATAAATGGGGTTAAGGTTACGCACAAAGTGTCTCTAATGAGAAATCTGGGATATGCTCATATTTTATCTGCAAAATGGAACCAAAAAACAAGTCTCTCCAAAGCCCTCTTAAACGCTAATTGAATAGTAATGCCTGTGCCCGCGGCATCTTGTTGTCAGCTCATTTGGGCAGTGATTCGTCTCAATCCTTCACAGGGATGATTCTCCTTTTGGCACGCTCTCAATGAACTGCTCAGTGTCCCATTGAAATTCAATTTCATAAATCCCTGTTCTGTAAAACAGCCCTGGATGCCAGGCCTCTCATCTTCACTTCCTGTCATTCTGATTGCTCCTCTGCAGTCATATTAGTCAGCTGGGAATACAGAAAGTTTGGTGAAATCAATTGTAACCCCACTGGTCTCAGGCAGAGCGGCATAGGCAGCAATAGGCTCTATGCACAGCAGCCATATTATCACTTCTTTCACAGGTGATACCAATGATACTAATGAAGGCTCTGTTCCATTTAGTCTAGCACAGTGGTTTCCACGACCCCCATAACTCTCAGAGTTACACATCTGTAAGGGGCCATTTGGAAGCCCATGAGGGTCCCTGGACCCCAACTGTAGACCCACTGGTGTAACAGAGTGTTTCCAGTGAGCCAACATGCACAATATCAGCACCCTGACTCTGTTTGACCAGAATGGAACAGAGCACTTCATTAGTATCATTGGTAACACCTGTGAATGTCTTCATAATATGGCTGCTGTGAACAGAGCCTATCCGTACAAAGGTCCGAGTCGGCTTCTGTGATCCGAGTGAACCCGCTGCTAAATGTGTCCAATCGACATTCTTTCGTCGTGTGAAAATGGATTCCCCCCAGAAACATAACAAAGTCTTATCTCACTGCCGCACTAATAAAAATGATGGATAACATGGGAGCCGGAGACGACTGGAGACAATTGAATCTCACCCACATTATGTAATTCAAACGGTGCTGGGAGAACAAGCTACAGTCTCAGGTTCCTCTTTGCCTCCTCTCCTCCACGCAGGGTTATTAAGAGGCCAGAACCGGGCCCTGACAGCTACACTGTTGGCTGATCCATTGCCTCAATCACGGGGCCCTCAGGGGCCCGGCGGTGCTCATCAGTACAGAACGGAACACCCAGCACTTACCTGTTCATTTCTGTTCTTGGATGTACTTGTAAAAGTACAAAGCTAACACACTGTACTGTAACTGTACTGTTGTTACAGCTCTGTGTTTGTCCGCATGTCTGCCACGTTTATGGCAGGTGTTATCAAACCTTTTCATGTCAAGGACCCCCACATTAATATGTATTTGACCGCGGACCCGCATCTGAAAATATGTCGGGCCAACATTCGAGTTGTTAAAATTTTTCAAAAAATGCAGATCTACAAGCTTGTTGGGAGCTTACGTTTCAAATAGCCGATGTATACAGGGTTAAAGTGGTTAAAACCGGCTAGCTGGAACCCCCCTAAGGACCACTGGGGGTCCCCAGACCCCACTTATGGATATTTTCGATTGTGTGACGGCGCGAAGTGTGCATTTTCTGAGTCGTCATGATAACCACTTTGAACCTGGCATCTCTGTTTTAGGCATGTCAATTCAGGTAAAAACACACCCGTTTGTAGATCGGCTGTAGTATTTAACAGTAAATGTGAATACAAATTAAGTGATTAATAAAGCTGAACAAAGAGTTGGAGATGCAGATCTACAGTTGCAAGATGATGAAATTAAGCAGCAAGAAGACCACTGGTGGCTGTAGCCCGCGCAAATTATTGCAGATAAGATATTATTTGCATAATGGTCCTTGTTAAATATAAAAAAAGAAAATGCATTAACCCATTAAAACCGGTAAAGCATCGCTGTCATTTTAGATGATGATTGGCTATTCAAAATTAGCAGATATACAAACTCACAGCGCGTCACTTTGTGCTGTGCTGCGAGCTTGTACATCTGCTATTTTTGAACATTTTTGAAAAATCTGGAAATAATTATTGGTTAAGCCCCGGACCGTTGTCCTAGCGGTCCGGGCAAGTAGGCTCTAATGTAGCTTGACAGCGCATCGCGGGTTCGAGTCCCGTTCCCCACGATCTTTGCTGCATGTCTCTCCCCATCTCTCTCCCCGTTTCCTGTCCATCTCCACTATACACTATAAATAAAGGCAGAAAACCACCCCCAAAAAATATCTTGAAAAGAAAGAACCACTGTTTTAGAAGACATTTGTGGAATCGGCCTCAGGTCTTAATGCATTAAGAGGTGTGAGACTCAGACAGACCCTCTGGTGAATTCATTACCATTGTCAAGAATGAAATACACACCTGAATAATACGAGCCCACTGGAACTGTGGAGTGCATAAAGAGATCACACAGGCCACGGCAGAGCAGGAAATTACAAGGCCCTGCTACTCGGTAAAATCCTCAGTGTTCATTTAACTCAGAAGGTGTACAAATGTCACAAATGACCCTCTGAGTTACACATGGATAAATTACCACCGAGTATTTTGCTGTGTAGTGCTGCAGTTATGGCTTTCTGGATCATGTAAACAAAACAACACACCATGAACAATGCTGTCAGGAGAGACAATCTGTAATGAATGTATCATGGTATATATTAACTCATTGAGTGCCAGAATTTTTTATTTTATTTAAACGTTTGGCAATTCTGGCACTCAATTTTACTACCTATGAGTATGTAAAAGAACAGAAACGAATAAACAAAAAATATTTAAAAATGATGTTGTCCCAGTGCCAGAGTTTTTTTCACAGAAAACAAAAAGTGCTTAGGAAGCGAGATACAGCCTTTTTCAGTTCTAAGTTAAACAAGGAGTGGATGGAGCTGCACACCTTCAGATGATGATATCTTGGGTTCTGAACATGTTTTTCAAAAAAAAAAAAAAAAAAAAAAAAAAAAAAAAAAAAATTGTTTACTTATGCTAATTTTTCAAAAACACGTGAAACACGTTAATGGCACGTTGAGCCATAGCGCTAAAAACACGTGAAACACGTTAATGGCACTCAGTGAGTTAAGAATCCTTCTTAAAGCTCAAACTCAATTCGGTGTATATTTTAAGAAGACGAATTTACCATAAATCAGAAGAATTAGGCCTGTGAATAATTTCCAAATCGGGTTAAACAGGTAGAGAAAATGTTGCTTACGTTTTGTCCATTCATTTTGTAGGTACTGTATGTAGTTTGCTTGTAAAACGACATCCTTTATCTTACCACGTTTTGTTTATTCAACGTGCTGTTACCATGGCTGCACATAAAAATCTAATCAGTCCAGAACTTATTTTAAAATGTTATTTAAAGTAAATAAATCTGTATGGTATAGTTATGTTAATACAATATAACTAGAACATCTGTATGGTAGAGTATGTTAATGCAATATAACTATAAATCTGTATGGTAGAGTATGTTAATGCAATATAACTATAAATCTGTATGGTAGAGTATTGTGGAGTCTCGCTCCAGTCCAGCTGGTCAGACACTATATATGGAACTATACTGGACTTCCACGCTTACTGGGCGGGGCTTTCGCCCTACTGGACTTGGGAAGATTGGCTCGTGGGGACGTTGTCACATTCTAAAACAGCCCAAAACCCCATTCCAGCATCTGGTTCCCTGGCATGCCTCGCTAATCATTAGACTGCCAACCCCAGCCTCCTGGTATCGAAGCCTGCTGCCGCCACTATTTTTCCAACAACAGCAGACTATTTATTTGGCCGATAAAGTATAGTTTTTGACCGCGGCGGGGGCGCGCCGTCTCAAGCAAACTTGAGCCACGAGAGGCTGAGCGTGCTAAAGCGAGCGAGTCGCTGAGCGCTGCGAAGTTCGCTTGAGCCGACTCAGCGCTGTTCGAGTTATGTCCTGATAGGCACATAATTGTAAATCATGTTTTGGGGTGAGCGTTTGCCCCAACTGCCACTCAAAGTGACTACTGGCCAATCACAGCGCGTCTTTTCCGGGACTTTCCCAACTCCAGTACACTAAAATAGCTTGCAGGCTAGAGTCAGCCCCGTTGCCTAGGGCAACTCATTTAGTTGAGGTGCGGTATGTGCCACTCTTCATTCTCAATCAGTTGGAAGTGATGACACCTGTGTGCTGGTTAATCTAAAGACAGCTGTGCTGAGTTTACAAAATGCTCACTCTTCCTCACTCACTGCTGACTCTCCCTAGGGGAAACACCGTCCGGCGGTAAGCGATACACTCCACTCATGTTGTGTTGTATTACAAAGCCCATGTTGTTTCCTTTTTATTCGTAGGCAACGTATAAGTGTTGATGATGCTTGCATTGTTGACCTTCAAACCTACTAACCCCTGACTTGGGAAGACTTTACATTTGTTTTGCATGATATGCAGGCACCCCCCTCCCTGAACATTGTTAATTTTCCTTTAATAAACTGTGCTTAAGCCTAATACAACATAACTAGTAAATCTGTATGGTAGAGTATATTAATACAATATTACTAGTACATGTGCAGTGGTTGGAGGTGGTCTCCCTACTCTTCCATTGAGACATTTAGACACTGGTGTCGGGTAGGACACCTACTGGTTGATAAGTACATGGTAAATGGTGCAGTCATATAGCACCTTTATCCAAGGCTCTTTACAATGTACATTCAACCTTTCACACACACATTCATACACCAACGGCGGAGGAAACCATGCAAGGCACCAACCTGCTCATCTGGAGCAATTAGGGGTTCAGCGTCTTGCTCAAGGACACTTTGACAGTAACTCTGGGGGAGCCCGGGATCGAACTGGGAACCTTCCGGTTCCAAAGTGGCCGCTCTACCCCCTGAGTTACTGCCCCCCCCACAAGTAGTACTACCTGAAGCTCATAAGGACAATATCTCCACTGGTCATGTAGGATTCCCTCTTGAATGAGCAGAAGACGGGAGACCCGAATTCGCACACGGGAGACCCGGTTCGAAGCCCCTGTTAGACGTGCATTTAGAAACGTGTGCTCCGCAGAATGCATTTACAAATTGGGACAGTATTCCGGGAGTGTCCTCCGTGGCCGGCTTGCACTAATTGGTCTAACGGTTTGTGAGATTAGCTCCGAACACACAGACAGACAGACTTATTTTGTGTGAAATGTGAAATTAGCCGATCTACAAGCTCACAACGCGTCGATGTAGATCGTCTATTTTCACTATTTTAAAATGTTTTTCGAAATAGCACAAAATGCCAAATTTAGTTTAGGCATAAGGGGTAAGGCGTCGCACAAGATAGGGCCCATAATCTCTCGTCCCACCTTCAGCTGGTGGAGATAATTACCTCTCTCTTTTGGGCGAGAGGAAACAGATTGTAGCTTCAGTCTGCGAGCGTGCTCAGCACATCCACCTCTCTCCTCGTCCCTCTTAGATTAATCTCCATCCATTGAAGGTCAGCTGTAGTCCAGCAGTCCATCTCAGGACGGGCTGATGGAGCAGCTCATTGATGAGCTGGGAGTTTTGTCGCAGTAACAAATGAACAGTAGAGGAGGGACACTGGTGCTACCACATATCGTCTCTGTCGGGTGGTCAAACCTTGTATGTCCAGAACCGCTACCTTTTTCAGGAACCTGTGATCCAATGGATTCAGAGTAGTTATTATTTAGTCACAAGCAGTGGTGTAAAGTAACTAAGTACTGTACTTAAGTACAATTTTGAGGTATATGTACTTTACTTGAGTATTTCCAATTTCCAATACTTTTACTTCTACTCCACTACATCTCAGAGGCAAATATTGTACTTTTACTCCACTACATTTACTTTAACTTTAGTTACTAGTTACTTTTCAGATATAAATTATGATATTATGAAACATACATTAACCACTTTAAACCTATTTTAAACCTAGGCTATTTGAAAATAGCAGATCTACAAGCTCACAACGCGTCGCATGGCGACGCGTTGTGAGCTTGTAGATCGGCTATTTTCAAATATTTAGTACTTTTACTTTTGGTACTTTAAGTACATTTTGATGCCAATACTTTTGTACTTTCACTCAAGTCAATTTTTAATTCTTGACTTTTACTTGTAACAGAGATTTTTTATATTGCAGTATTGGTACTTTTACTTAAGTAAGGAATTTGAGTACTTTTTCCACCACTGGTCACAAGCTCTCGTTGATTTTTCATTGGTTCAGTATTTATAAAATGCACAGGCACAATCACTTTAATTTAAGAAAGTAATAATCAAAAATAGCAAAGAATAGCAGAGCTACAACATGTCGCATTGCGTGAGAAGGGACATTAAAGGCAAACATCTTAACCACTAGCCTAAGAGAGAATCCCCCTGGTCTGGGGAAGATATTAGGCTTTTGGTCTCCTGAGCTACTCTGCTACGGTAGTGGTTCTCAAACACTTTCATGTCAAGGACCCCCAAATTAATGTATTTGGTCACGGCCCCCCATCTGAAAATATTTTGTGCCAGTGACCATCATACAAGATTTGTGTTGTTAAAATGTTTCAATAATATTCAAAATGTTTCACTTTTTTTCTATAAGCAAGACAAATATGAGCTCGTACACTGGCTATTTTCAAATAGCTGAAGTATGTAGGGCTAAAGTGGTTCCGCTGATTTTGATGCTATATTAGAAACATTTCCTGGGGACCCCCTGGAACCCCCTCAAGGACCCCTGGGGGTCCCCGGATCCCACTTTGAGAACCACACACTATCACACATAACAGGTTGCTTGCTACCGCTTGTGGCAGTCTGCTCTGTTATGATGATGATCTGAGTCACAGTGTCACAGCTAATAGCAGAGAAATGTACTAATAATGTACATCAATCTGCATAAAAGGGATCATTAACAATAATGGTCTAAATACTTCCTGTTCAGTGCACCTACTCTACTAAAACTCTAAAACACTCAAATCTGTCACTGAAATAAGACATCCATGGAAAGAAGAAGCTTGTCTAACATGACATTATTAAAGAGATAAAGTGCTCCAAGTATTCACTGTCACTGTCAAATACTGTTAAGTGCACTTTCTGGCAATAAACACCCTTGAACCAACCTATACATACAGTACAGTACAGTACAGTACAATAGCAACATTGTAGAAATTCCTGTACTTAGAGCTTCCTCGGTGGTGTGTAGATAATAAAATATAACATATCATAAAATAGGGTTTAACAGTAATGGTAGGAATCAAATAGTTGAAAATAAGAATTGTGCTGCAATCTATCTAGAAATCAAATTCAAATTGCTTTATTGGCATGATAAAATGTTTTACATTGCCAAAGCATACATATTACATAATATATGTAACAATCAAGTCATATAACATTACATATTGTACATAATCTAAAGAGACACGTGAATCACAAACACAGCCAGATGTGCTCCGGTCTTCTGTCCACCTGCTGTCCCTCAGGTGATGACAACTCCACACACATTTGTGCTGTCGAAAATGGACATTACGGCTATTCCCTAGAATATAATTTGAAGTGACAAATTATCGATGATGGATTCAAATTCCTTGTATTTTTTATTACATTTTAGGGAAGAAAGATGCTCTAATTTCTTCATAATTGTCAGTGTAACAGGGACACCAAAATGTATTTGGCCGCGGACCCCCAGCAAAGAAGATTTGTGTTAAAAACATTCTAAATGGTTCCAAATATTTCAAAAAGTAATTCCAGATTTGTCCACGTGTTAAAAAAATTCCAGATCTACAAGCGTTGTGAGCTTGTATAAAATTGGGTTAAAGTGGTTAAACTGATTGTGATGCTATATTAGCACATTTTGCTGGGGACCCCCTGGAACCCCTTTTAAGGACCACTGGAGGTCCCCGGATCCCACTTGAGAACCACTGCTCTGGGTAGCCAGGTCTGTCTGTTTCTACTGCCAAGCTGTGGTCACTAGTCTGATCACTAAGTGATCAGGTAATCTGCGTACTCTCGATTTAGGGCCAAATAACATTATAATTTACTTTAAGTTTTATGATTTTCTTGTTGTGGTTTGTTTGATTGATTGATGTTTGTATTGATAAATGCATCTACATGACTATATATTTCTGTGAAAAGGACGGAACACAAAAAAGCTTGAGAGCTTATTTCCATTATGATCCTTTTGAGTGCACTCAAAAGGAAGGACCATCATTTGGTTAGGCCCCGTTGTTTGAGTTAAGGGAGGATTATGTTTTCTATTGTTCCCGGTTTGATACGCGGCTCCTGAATCCTGGCTTCGTGCCTAAGTGTCCTTGAGCAAGAGACTGAGACCTGCTCCTGATGGGCAGGTTGGTGCCTTGCGTGGTTCCCACTGCTGTCTGTGTCAACGTGTGGGGGAATGTACAGTAATGCTCATTGTGAAACCCTTTGGAGAAAGGCTCGCTATAAATGCACCATTTTCTTGTATTGGCGTTCTTATTCCAGCAGTGTGTTGTTGTGTACCTGCATTAGTGCCAAGTCAAATCCCAGTGCATTTATTGTACTTGCCTTATAGCGCTTTCTGATTCCTGATAGCATTTGACATGCTTTCTATCTCCTCTTTCCCCCTGGAAATCACGGCCTGCCTTTATGTTCTAAACCTGTGAGCCTTCCCACAGGTCCTGCTGACAAGCCCTGTCTTCCAGGAGAACGAGGTGGAGAAATCGTTTGTGACTGTTGTTGACAAACTTAATAGACTTCTGCCTGGCACCTTCCAAACACTCATATGTCATCCTACATTTACACGTGTCAATACTACATTTGTCATCAATCATCGTGCTTCAAAATCTAAGATACACAATAAGATTAATTTTTGGTAGCGTGCAACACATTCGAATTTAGAAGGCCATGTGGTTAGGTCCGTTTGTCAATCTTGTCGCTTCAGACTGTGTATTTTATGTCTTCGGTTTACTAATTTTTTTAAAACCTTTTTGCACCTTTCACTTTGGCACTCACTTCATATTGTAATGTAATGATTCTCAAACTTTTTCATGTCAAGGACCCCCAAATTGACACTTATTAGCCCGCGGACCCCCATTTGAAAAGATAAGCCAGGGACCCCCATAAGAGAAGATTTTTTCGACTCTAGCAGGTATTCTCGATCATTGTAATTTAAGGACCCCCCAGTTTGACATGCATTTAGGCTACGGACCCCCATTTAATGGCATTTCTATCTCTTGGACCCCAATTCATATATCTGAGAGTGTACAAATGGAACCAAATGGACCCGTTAGGTTCCATTTGGTTCCTATAAATCATTTAGCTGATGACCCCCTGGTATCCCCTCAAGTACCCCTGGGGGTCCCCGGACCCCACTTTGAGAACCAATGTTGTAATGTAATGACTAGTTAGTACTTAGTACTGTGTATTTACACATTTATTTGAAATAAATATTGATGTACATACACATGTTAGTGTGCTATATAAATATTATAAATCGATGCATTTATTGACGACTAATCACCAAGAATCACAGTTGTCTCTGTATAATCAATGCGTTCAAATGGCCTACTAGAGGTCTTCCAGGAACGGATTCATGAGTACATAAGTCACGATCAAGTACTTCGGACTTCTGTTTTAATATGTACAGGCATACTGTACAACTAAACCGGCCTAGGGTTTCAACAATTATTTAAGCTCTATTTCATACTTTGTTATATGTCCGAGCTCAAAGGTCTGTGAGCTTGTAGATCTGCCCAAAATATGGACACCAGGTTCAAAGTGGTTAAACAGTTAACACTGAACCGTTATGACCATTCATTGAATATTACATGGTGTCAGAAGTCAAATCATGGTGACATTTCCTCCACTGGAGAATTTAGATTTCAGCCATCTGGAGCAGAGCCCGAATCTATATCTATATCGGTCCGATGCCGACCCCGATTTTGGAGTCCTAGACTACCGAAAAAAGTCTTTAAAAAAGCAATTTCTCCTATGATGACATGTCCAAAAGATTGAAAAGGGTAAAACATTGGGACACATCGGCTGCATACTTTGTTAAAAAAGTCAAATAATGGCCAACATATCGGCCAAACCCATAGGCCTATATCGGTCTGTCTCTAATCTGGAGTTGAATGGAAACAGCAATTCCACAGAAACCAGAAGCTGGACAAAGGGTTCAGTAGGGAGAAATGCAGGTGTGTGCTCTCTTTTATTCGCCTGAAAGTGAGGCTGAACAGAACACATTGTCAATACCTCTGTATACACAAACAAGGGGGACGAAAATAAATGTGAGGTACTGGACAAGCTGGATTAAATATTTCATGCCCAAAGTTAACGTGAGATTCCATCAGTGGGAGATGAAACGGAGTGAAAGTGTGAAACGAGCTGGCAGGGACCTCTGATTTTGGTGATACTAAAACAGAGAACATAAAAGACGGTCTGAGAGGTGTTCTAGACAAACAACTGTCACGGAAATTACAAATGATGTTGGAATTCACCTCAAGAGAATGCATGCAAGCACGCACGGCAGTCAGAACAGATAAAAGGGATTTTGGAGCAGAGTGGGGCTGCGGCACTATAACGTCAGGAAAATAAATCTACTCTGTGTGGCCAAAAGGCCCATTTACTGTGACATGCTTTTCTAGATTATGTTTGTAATACATTGAGAACATTGTAATATTTTGCTTATTGTTTAATGTATATTAGGACCCCAGGAATACTAGCCGCCATGTCAGGCGGCAGCAAATGGGGATCCTTTTAAATAAACAAATAACCCACTTAAACCCTACATACTGAGTTGACTGGTGTCCCCCAGGGGTCTATACTAGGCTCCCTCCTTTTTTCCCTGTACACCAAATCTCTCTTGTAGATCGCCAAATGTTCGGCCCAGAATGGAGACGCTAGGGTTCATGTGTTTGGGCCTGAGAGGAAAGATAAGCACGGAAAGGTCACAAGGCCAGTGTTACGAACCCTAATACTCAATGGAAAAGGAAGGGGAGGAGTAACACAAGGTAGCCAGGAAGGCAAGCCCGGATTAATGCACTGGGTCTGTACCAAGCTCGGGGTGGGGAGGGTCAGCGCCAAACAGCTGCCCTCACGAAATCTGGTTGTAGCCCTGGGTACCAAAAGTCTTAATCTGACCCTGCATGAAGGAAGACAATTACTGCATAGACGGGTTTCCGCGTGACGTCATCACAGAGCAGAATGCGCAATCTGCGCATGCTTGGGGTAGAACGAACCCGGAAGCGCCGTTCACTCTGATGTTGTGTTCGGGAGTTAGATAGGCATAATGCTGCTATTATGGGCATAATAGGCATAATGCTGCTATTATATACAAATAAAGGACAAACAGATCCAACTTCCGACAAATCATTTTTATTGAGTAAACAAGATATTACAAACTGCATAATTTAATCTACTTTCATTAAACCCGGTGAAGACCATTTCTTTTATGAACGGACATTTGACCAGAGCTGCTACGGGTAATAGCGCCCTCTATAGGCTCACTTTAGAAATTGCATGCAAATCCCTCTCTTGCGCTTGCAGCATCCTCTCACGTTTACAAACAGGAAACCCGTCTATAATGATGATTTATTGCAGGTAATACTTCAGCCTGAAATACTTCACTATACGACAAATAGCGAAAATAGCCATTCTACAAGCACAAAACATGTTATATATCTTGAAAATGGCTAGGCTAATGAAACATAAAGACGTCAGGGTTGCCGAGGCCAAAACAAAAACAAAGAAACCCAAACCCCGGCTGAGAAAGAAAAAAACAAATGATGCAAAAAACAAAAATGCAATTCTATCCTCTCTAACTAGTCCAAAACCGGAGGGAAAGGGGGAATAAAATAAACGGCAGCAAAGGAAAAGCTTCCACCAACAACAGCAATCAACAGACGACAGCGTAACCACTCCAGGCATCTGTCTGGGTGGCTGTGAAGTGGCTGAAGGACGAGGACCACACTGGAGCTTCTCCCAGGCTTATACCGTCGATGTCAGGCCGAAACCTTGTATCTCCATAATTTTTCTCGTAAATTCTTGTGACGAGTTGTGAGCTTGTAGATTGGCCATTTTTGAAACATTTTTAAAGTGAAAGTGGTTAAGTGTGTCTGTGGGTTTTATGAACATTGAACCAATGAAAAGTATTATTAGTAACAATTAGATCCACTGGAGCAGGTTCTTTCCCCCCAAAAGTAGCGGTTTTGGACATACAAGGTTTCCACGCGACAGCGATGATACACTCCAGGCTGACTGATTACCAACAAGCTCCAGGTGCTGTCACTCCACGTCCCAGTGGAGCCTTCTCACAGACTGTCATAACAGCTAAACACAGCTGCAGATAATAAAATGAACAGTGGAAACGTGTGATTTAGGTGTCTCAGTTAGCAAGCATTGACAATGCTATTGGCTAAGGCTTGCTCTTTGAGATGCCCTAAATCAAACGGATTCATGTGAATAGTGTTCACATGAATTCAGTGAAATTGAAGGCAAGCTGAAGGCAGTGAAGTTCTTGTTCTTAGAGCCTTTTCAACAGTGCGAGTGTGACAAAAATACAAAAGCAAAAATGTTGAACAATAATAATTGAGCAATTATAGTGGCTGATTTGTGCCGATATTCAGTTGAATTAAATAGTTCAAAAGGGAAATGTTAACAGAAGTAATTATACACATTTCATTATTTGTGGACATATTTAATTATGAATTTTAATATAATCGACATTGACAGAAGATCCACAACACAAAGACAAAAACAACAATGCATCACAATAACAGAAGCAACAAATAACATACATTAAAAAAGAGGGCTGGGATTGAAAGCAGCTTTATAAAGGTGAGTTTTCAGAATTTAATACGGGGCACAGATTAAGCAATTGCAAAGACGCCAATGGACTATGTTTAACTGTAAGCAGTCTGTGATTTATTTAAATCTATTCATAAAACATATCCTTTGAGCTTTATCTTTTGGGTCTGTTATATTCTTTACTTTAAGCATTCCATTCAGTATAGAATCGTAAAGAGAATCAAATAAGCTACAACCTGTGTTTTCTTTTTTAGTAATAATATTGATCTAAGTCTGTCTCCTTAGTTGTTTCTCTCGGTCGCACGCTACTCCTACAGTCCCACTCGGACAGTAGTGATGTAATTATCCTGATAAATCTCAAATATATTTGAAAATGATCTGGCTGGCCCCGATCATCTGTGAGCAAATCAGGCCTAAGATTGGATCTTTGAACCGCTCACAATAGAGGATGGGTTGTCAGACAACGTCACACTGATAAGAACCAGTGGCCCTCATTTATCAACGGAGCATATAAACCGGCGTATATTTTTCCATATATTCGGCCGTACACCAACGTCGAAGTCACATTTATCAACGCATCCTACACAGCTGATCCCAGCGTACATTGGGTCCCAGCCTTGATAAATCTCACGTCTGAAAACGAGCGTCATTTAAAGAACACGCCCTTAAATATTCTCAAAACGCCCCGATTTTACGACACGAAGATTGAAGAACCAGAATACGACCTAAGAAGACATCATGAAAAGCCAATAAGAAAGCGTTTCCCCCGCTCGCCTCGCCACACACGCACACGCCCCTCTCTCTCACACACACGCACACACACACACACACACACACACACACACACACACACACACACACCCACCCACACACCGTACCGTAGCGGTGTCACGTAGGCATGTAGCCTACATGAATGACATATTATGATACCAATCACATCGCCATGAATGGAATACGTTTGTAGGCTATATTAATTTATTTAACCCATACCGAGCAGTGCGCGTTCGAGTTACACTAAAATAAAGCCGTCATGTAGGCTATTCCCATTTCCCAGTGAGACTCGGACCGGGCGAGTCCCGTCCCGCTCCGCATTAATGAGAGATAGCCTGGAGAGAACATTAATGGATGAAGGCTGGTGTGTGTTGGACCATGGGTTTAATGTCTGATCTCCCGGCCGGTGGCCATGAAAATATAACAGCAGCCGAGCAGCGCCGCTGCACCGGTGTGTGCTCTCACAGAAGCCCTGTATATTTTGAAAATAGCAGATCTACAAGCTCACAACACGTTGCAATGCGACGCTGGCTTGTGAGCTTGTACATCTGCTATTTTCAATGCAGCCAGATCTACAATCTTATCTACATGACTGTTAAAGTAGTTTGTTTAAAGTACTTTATAAAATGTTATATTTTCACAGGGATTATTTATTAGTTTAGATATAGCCTACATTTATGAGTGGATTATGTGTCTAGATGCCTGTCAGACAGTCAGACAATGTTGCTCTGAAGGTCTAGAATGGAATAAACGGGCGCAGCCAAAGTCAACAACTGGTCTCGACCAGACGTGAGATTTCAGCGTAAAGTAGGATGAAGCCCACGTCAGGATATATTGATAAATGCCGAAAGGTGCGGTGATCTCGCCGTACGCCCATTATTCGGGCTGCACCGCGTTGATAAATGAGGGCCAGTATGCGCTTGCAGGCCGGCACTAAAAGAACCTGACCGCGCTTAGATGCAATATAAAAGTGGTCACAGCACTCGCGTGTAAAAATGCATCCCATCAAACACAAGAGGAGGTTGAATGAACAGAAACCAACGCTCCCCAAAACAACAGGTTTGGCAATATTAAGAGAGAGACCGGTCCTTGTGTTATCAGTCAGCAAGCTTTATTTAAAACTACCTAGGTGTGGGGGTCTGTTGGGAATTGATCATCTGGCACCTGTGCATGGAGTCTCAATGTTTGTAAACAAAAAACAGTCTATAGAGGATAATCTTGTCCGAATGAAACAGGTGCTGGAGTGCCTCTGGTCTTAATTAAAGACCAGACGATTGTGTTGCTAACCGTTGAACTTGTAGATGTCATTAGTGCGTCCAGTCTGGCATAGATATACATCTAAGGACATACAGTATACACGTATATTATATAAGAACCCGACAAAGAAAGTGTCAATGACGCTCGTCACATGAGGCCACTTATTCACCATAATTGCACCGCAATATAATTTGAAACTCACGTCACCGACCGAATGGAACGAGGCAGCTACTGTAACACACACATGCACGCACTCACATACGCAGTGGTGCTGTTCTACTCTCTTCTATCCACGTTCCGCCTGCACTCCAATCAGCTGAGCACTTTGAATTTGAACTTGGCGTCATATGGAAAGAGGTAGCACTTCTATTTGTTGTTCTCCTCATCCATATTTGTGACGTTTAACGCGCTGATGTCGGCAGCTAAACAGGCTGCGTGCAAAGAAAGACGGGACACGTGACTACTGTAGTTTCTCAGACAAACGGGCGGGGTGTGGTTCATGAGTTGATTGTTCAATTCACTTAATTTCTTTTTTTGCGATGTCTAACGGGGAGGGGGACCTGGGGTAGCAATGCTCCATATATATTTTTTGTAGGGGAGGAATCGCCAGTGTCCCGAACAACAGCATAAAACAAAAACATACAAAACTAAATGGGAGCAGGTGTGCAGAGCTGCAATAAAAATACACACAGTGTATACACATATACATACATGTCTACATGATAGTCTATTTGCTCTTGTTTAAAATGGATACTGCACTGGGAATGAAAAGATTTTTTTTTTTTTTGAGATTTCTTTTTTGGCCAGAGGTGCTCTGAAGTGGAGGTCTAATGGAGGACCTGAAAGGGGCTGTGCGAAGGGGGTGTGAAGGGTCCTTGATAATGGAATCTGTCTTTCTGTCTGTCCTACTTCAGCACTGAGCCCTGGAACTCTCCATCGATCCACATGTGCTCATAACTTGTGTCGTTTGAGCGACCACACTGCTCCAAAGAGTCCAGCCTCCAGGCCAAAACACACCTTGCTGCCGCAGGGTTTGGAGAGAGAAAAAACAATCTAATTTGACAGGTTAGTAGTCATTACAGAGTCTACAGAAAAGTATTCTTATCATAATTAGTCCACTGTTTCCAGGTGATTTCATACATTGTTTAAATATTTTCAGATTTTTAGACCACACGTTTGTTACCGTCAACATAAAATAGTTTTCATCATCCTGATGTAATGTATATCCCTAAACCTTAACATAGTGTAGGCATACAGTATGTGATCCTTTACCTTAAGTGCTTTGTTCAACAGATGTTCCAATATTGCATTGCCACTTTGCCACTTCATGCGTCCTTACCTGAACACATTATCAGATAGCAAAAAATCCAAGTGTAATTGCATCCAAGATGCACTAGGGCTGGATCTGATTTGCTTTATCCACATCAGGAGAACACACACATGCACACGTAAACACACACAGAAAGAACATCTTATAACTCTGCGTCTCAGCTATAACAACCAGACCAGAGTGCGTCTCAGGAGCAGGACATGTAGCAATAACATGAAAACCTGTAGTGGAGCAATATTATTGCATACCAACATATCGATTGTTCCATCTTCATCAGATGAAAGATCGGACTCTGATGAAGATGGAACAATCAAAATGTTGGTCTGAGCCTGCAATAAAAAGGCTTCAACTGCCTGTGTGCTTATTGACACACAGCTGATGTTCTTGTTTTCACCTGTTTAACCACGTAAACCCTGTATTCTTCGTTATCTGGGGTCTGGGCTTGGCCCCCTCCTTCCCCCCCCCCCTCTCTGCAGCTAATCCCTTGGCCGAAAATAGCTCATCTTCTAGCTCAGAACGCGCCGCGTTGTGAGCTGGTAAATTGGTGTGGTTAAAAGTTTCTTTTGAACAACTTACTCTCTGGGTCTTCTGAGTTCATTCACACCAGTTAAGCTGGTGTGGTTGCTATGGTTACAGTACAGTGTTGCCTGTCAATGTAATTGTACTGCATCTAAACTCAAAATGTTAATGAGAAGTGATACTGTGAACTTCTATTTTTATATTGGTATAAAAGGAATGACATATGGATTGTCTAGTTACCTAATTGAATCTCATTGCTCGATGTCTAATTATTGTTTAATTGAATTTGTTGTCCTGCATTTCTGAAGCTTGAATATTCATGGTCGTGCTTAGCATTTTTATGTGATTATATTGTACAGCCTATGTAATTGAACTTTAGTTTGTCAAATTAGCTATTTGATCATAATTTAATTTAGAGTTCAAGGGAAAATACTTTTCCAACTGACACAGGGGCAGCCAATGTTACACACACACACACACACACGCACACGCACACACGCACGTACAGTAGGCACATACGCACACAAGCATAAACATACAAACATGCATGCGTGCAGACGCACACACACACACACACCACACACACGCACACGCACACACACACACACACACACACACACACACACACACACACACACACACACACACACACACACACACACACACACAGGCTAACGTTGAGAGGTCAAGGTGAAAGCTGTCACTGTCTGTGAGAGCAAATAACAGTAGTTTCAATAGATTCCTGCAGACTAGTCTGCAGGGTTTCAGAAGCAACAAACAGACTCCTCACAAACATGCATGTTCATGCCACTCACTCACACACACACACACACACACACACACACTTTTTTTTCTGCCTAGCTCTTGCACGGTCTCTCTCTCACAGAGCCCCGCCCGCTCTTAACGACACCAACGTCCTTGAGGGTCCACTCACGCAGACGCCTCACTGCCACCAACGGCAGTGTACAAAGCGGGCAACCGATTTCCGGCCACAGACGCTTACCGACGACCTGACGTTGGCTTGGTGTGTAGCAGCTTGTAGTGCATTTGCATTTATCACCACAGAAGAAGACCCAGTTCTGTATTGACTACAAAACACCATCGCTATCATTAGGCGTAACACACAGGTTACATTGGGCATTTTGTTTATTCTCCATTTAAACAGTCCAGACAGGAGAGATCCTGAAAGTACCGTGTCCTTTGATTCGGTGGAGCCCCAGGGCGCTTTTGTGTTCTTAATCCGGCTCAGCTTTGAACTCCTCGAAATTGCAAGCACTTCACACCGCCTGCCCAAGTCTTATTTTGATTCCCTGTCCTGGATACACAATGGATATCCAATATGGAATCCAATATATGAAAGAGCCGGAGACAACAACGATTGGTAAAGCAATGATCTACTGTATATTCATCCACTTCAACAGAGTATTCTCCTCGACTGTGTGAGTACACTGTCACTTAGATCATGGGTTGCCAAACTTTTTAGCCCGCGACCCCAAAATAAGGCAGCCATTGACTCGCGACCCCACCTAAACCTGGAGGTAATTTATGCGCATAAACGTGCACGTTCGGTGCGCATTTGAAATGTATTAAAATGGTAAAATGCACTATTTGTAATCATTTTAGGTTGTAATTCATCCATTCTGTTGAATTTAGAATTAAAAAATGACCCAAAATAATTTCGCGACCCCACCGTCAGTCTCCCGGGACCCCAAGTGGGGTCGCGACCCCAACTTTGGCAACCCCTGACTTAGATGTATGTACTGTATATAGAGCGCCGAAGTCTGACGTCACTTCCGTTACCCCCCGGGGTCACAGGGTTATTTTTCTAAATTCCATAGACATTTTTAACATCACTTCAAACTTTTATTCATATGCAGCATCAACTGATGGTGAAAGGGTACTAATTTATCCAAAGAGTTAAAAAATAAAGGGCCGCCTACAAATTGACTATTGACAATTCGCCGGCTTAAAAACGACTTGTCCCATTACTGTACATATGTGTCCGAATTGTGGCACTACAGTCGCACATAATCAGCGCCACGTTGTATTCCATTGGATTCTTTTCTTACATATTACACAGCCCCCCACTATAGTACTTTGAGAGTAGTATTGTCAGTTCTCAATTGTATAATAACAAACTAAATAATAACACACTGACATGACAACAAATGTCTTCAAATCTAAATAATATCCGGATTTTTTTTTGGTGGCGGGATTTGCCTCAGTTTTGAATTCCACACTTAGTTTCCAATGCTACTTCCTGGTACCGCCGCAGAATTAATTCAATATTCTCAGAACACAGACGGTATCAAATATAACTAAATATCATAAGCGACACAGAGTCTCCGTGACAGAATCGCTGGACTCAATTGTTTAATTTTGGAACACACTTGACGTGATGTTAAAAAAGTCTATGACAGTGGTTCTCAAACTTTTTCATGTGAAGGACCCCCAAAATGATACATATTTGGCTGCGGACCCCCATCTCATATTTTGTGACAGTGGCCCCCAAGAAGCAAAGATATGAGTTAAACATGGTCGCTTTAAAAAATATATATATATTCAAAGATTTGCACAAATGTTCACGATTTAAAAAAAAAAATAGCAGATATACAAGCTCATTAAAGTAGCGCTTTAGTATTAAAAAGCCCTTCTGACAAAACCAGTTAACTCCATTGGATCCTCAAACTTTATGCTAAACCAGCTAAGTCCACCAAAGGGGGGTGGAGTTAGCTGGTTTTGCTGACTCCAGGCTCCTTTTGACCTCCAACGTCATTGTGAGCTTGGAGGTCCATTCAGCTGTTCTTATCAATGATGAACAAAACCTCCTAACTCCACTTTCTGTTTAGTTTTTGTCATTTCCTGAAAAATTATCATTTTGGAGTGAGCTGGTTTCTGCCGGACAGCAGAGATATCTGCTATTTTTGAATAGCCAAAGTGTAACATAATGGTTAAAGTCATAGGCGGCGGGTAATGAAGGCTAGGGTAGGCTAAGCCTTCCCAAATGTTATGCTGGGAAATTCTGGGAATTGTGCAAATTATATATCGTCGGTGTCCAGCCGGGACCAGCTAACTCCATTTTCAGTTTTTTTTTTTTTTTCATAAATCGACGCTATTGAACACCCTTCACATCTGTGTAAAAAATCTAAACATTTGAACCAATGAAAAGTATTAAAAAGCGCCTCAGACGAAAACTCCCAACTCCATTGGATCCTCAAACTGTCCGTCAAAAACAAACAACTCCCCCCTCTCCTCTACACAGTGCTACAGCGCAGCATTAGCAGTGCGCGGTGCGCAGTGAACGAGGAGGAACAACACGTAAACAGACTCCCCGTAGTCTGTTAAAACTATGCAGTGTACCTGTTTATCAGACAGCACTGACGCTAATGTTATGAAAACAAGTAATTATATTTCTAAAATCTATGAAGTGTTTAATGAGGAGAGCATTGTGATAAGAAGAAAGACGTTCATAGCATTTCTGTCGCGCTAGTGTTCTACTACCTCTTAGCAGAAGTTATTGTAATATTTAAAGTCCTGTTTATTGTTGTAGGCCTATATAATAAGTGTCATGAAGCATCAGGGCATTAATTCACACGTTGTTGTGATGCATTGTGAGCTTGGAGATCCATTGTTAGCTTTTGGGAATCTGTACCCTTTTGAAACCTCTCTCAGCAGCGAGTGGAGCTACTGTTGTTTGGACACCTAACTCCATTTCAGCTTGATTTCTGCTCGTCTGAAACTTCTAACTCCACTCGCGCTGGGTAAAGTGTTGATTTACCCGCGATTTGGGTAAAGTGTTGATAATATAATGACACATGCAAGTATCTCACAATATATACAGTCACTATACCAACTTTGACGAGGTAGTATTGCTTTGTTTTAAAAATATAAGGTTTTCTTCATTTTCTGAAAAACGTAGATTTTGTTTTTTCGTTTCCTGAACAATGAGCGTTTTGGAGTTAGCAGTTTCGGGCTGGACAGCAGAGATATAATATATGTGCGCAGCGTAAATTTTTTGATAATAAATCAGTAAAATCTGGCAAAAATAAGAATTAAATAACATAACCCGAACTTAACCATAACCCTAAAACCAAAATAAAGTAACCAAAATCCAAAAAGAAACTAACAAAATCCGGCAAACTTTTCGCACAAGAAGCTCCACATACCATATCAACCGGTATCAGTTTGACATAGATGATTTGGAGGACATAAATAATGGTTTGTACTCACACTGCAGTGCAAATTATGACTTTGACTGCCAAAACGTTTTGCTTTCAGATACAAAATGTTAAATAATCAATGATGTTGTGATACCATGGGCCCTGTCTTACGCCCGGAAGATAGGGCGAATGACAATCAATCTTCCGCCCTATAAAATAATTAATGATCTGGGCCAAAGTATCAATATATTGCATTGGATAAGTGCCCGTTTTCTTTGCACGGAGACCAGCGGTGAGGAGAGAGAGGGGGGGCGGGGGGGGGGGGGGGGTGGAGAAATACATGAATTTATTTCAATTAGTAGTAGCCTACACTTTATTACAGAATATTCTCAAATACCTCTCATCCTGTAAGAATTTCATGAAACCATTGCCTCCTGGCTTTCTTTATCTGTCTCTGCTCAATGGACAGCAGTTAACAGTCATTAATATCCACAGAGCTCCGACACAAGGGGACGCACAGACCGCAGCGTCTCTCATGCTTTAATACGTGGTTTAAATAAAGAAGAACATAACTGAGAATGAGGCAGTGATTATTAAGTTGGTGTGTCAAGATATCACAGATTGGACATAAACGAGTAGACATTGCTGGAGGAAGGTGTGATTCTTTGCGTGCTCAAAATGCCAGTTTCTCCCGTCTCCTGAAATCATTCAGCTATATCACGTAAACAATTGTTTGTCTCTCTTCCAATCCGTCATGTAAATACCAATGCGCCTGCGCCAAGGCTCAGGCATGCACCTAGCTCTTAACACATTCACCGCCATTGATGTAGATCTACGTCATTTCAAATCCAACCGCTGACCGCCATTGATCTACGTCAATTGTTTTTTTAGCGGTGCCAACCGCTCTACACTTGACTTTGTCCGTATGTACGTTTCAGCCTGGGATGCGCAAACAGCTATAACTCCAGTTTGCAGCATGCCACCAAGTCCAAATATGGTATGTGCACTTAGACCACCAATAGGGACGAGCATGAATTGCTGAAGTTATCAAAGAGGGGTCCAGGGACCCCCAAGCACGGGATGAGCACGGGATTTTAAACAGCTATAACTCCACTTTGCAGCATGCCACCAAGTCCAACTTCGGTATGTGGACTTAGACCGCCAATAGGGACCCGCATGAA
This sequence comes from Gymnoscopelus microlampas, assembly GCF_963454915.1. NCBI lineage: Eukaryota > Metazoa > Chordata > Actinopteri > Myctophiformes > Myctophidae > Gymnoscopelus > Gymnoscopelus microlampas. The sequence goes on from NC_139955.1 coordinate 4,911,052, forward strand.
TCACTGAAGTTCTCCAAGCAGGGTCCAGGGACCCCCAGCACATGTTATGTCCGTCCGCCCGTTTGAGCCCGGGATGAGCACGGGATTTTAATCAGCTATAACTCCACTTTGCAGCATGCCACCAACTCCACCTTTGGTATGTGGACTTAGACCACCAATAGGGACGCGCATGAATTGCTGAAGTTATCAAAGCGGGGCCCAGGGACCCCCAGCGTATGTTATGTCTGTCCGCCCGTTTGAGCACGGGATGAGCACGGGATGTTAAACAGCTATAACTCCAGTTTGCAGCATGCCACCAAGTCCAAATATGGTATGTGGACTTAGACCACCAATAGGGACGAGCATGAATTGCTGACGTTATCAAAGAGGGGTCCAGGGACCCCCAAGCACGGGATGAGCACGGGATTTTAAACAGCTATAACTCCAGTTTGCAGCATGCCACCAAGTCCAAATTTGGTATGTGGACTTAGACCACCAATAGGGACGAGCATGAATTGCTGAAGCCCCGCCCCCTCTGTCTTCCCATTGGCTGGCCTTTAAACAGCCATAACTCAAGTTCACAGCATGCTAGGGAGTACAAATTTTGTACACGGACTAAAACCACCAATAGGGAAAAACTGTAATTACTTAAGCCCCGCCCCCTCTGTCTGCCCATTGGCTGGGCTTAAAACAGCCACCATTCCAGTTTGCAGCATGCTACCACGTAAAAATTTGGTAAGTGGACTCAGACCACCAATAGGGACGAACTGAAATGAGTGAAGCCCCGCCCCAAAGGCACCGCTTCCTTCACACAGGGTGTGATTTTTTTAATCCACAAGAGGGCGGCACACCAATGCAAAAAACGTTGGCAGCAGCGGATGAATTAATTAATTAATACCTGGCAGTGAATGTGTTAAAGGGAATGGGAGAAAACACACTCTGATTGGTATATTTCATGTTCCCCAGATAACATGCCATCTAACTAGCGAAATTGAGCCAGACTCACCCCTGACACATTTTGCGCCCTGCGTTAAAGGAGTAGTTCACCCAAAAAATGACTTATTTTCTATCAATTGCACACCCCATGAAGCCTTGAATCCATGGATTTATTTTTGTTTTTGTGGCATTCCTAAGCCAATAATTTGATTCCCGTCTCCTACCGGCTAATGTATCCGGTAGGAGACACAAAGTAGATTATTTGTGTCTCCTACCGGATACACACCCAGTCATCAAATTATTGGCTTAGGAATGCCACAAAAACTAAAATAAATCCATGAATTCAAGGCTTCATGGGGTGTGCAATTGATAGAAAATAAGTCATTTTTTGGGTGAACTCCTCCTTTAAGACTGTGCGCCATAGATTGTCTAAAATAGGGCCCAGTGTATCAAAGGAAGTTCAGAATGAAAAAGCAACGTTTTTTATTTTGTGTGCGGGTTTTCTATCTCTCTCTCTCTCTCTCTCATAGTTTTAGAGTGGAAACATGCCCCAAATCCAGTGCAAGCTGCACAGGTTTTCAAAGAGACCTTAGTGAGTCTGCATGAGCCAGTAAAAGCACTTCATCTCAAGACAGATGTGTGAGAGACTAAGGAGCAAAGACTCTTTCTATAAACACAGACATGAGTGGCCATGTCCTCTCAAGTGTACCCTTGATGGTAAGCTGTGCAGTCAAATGCATGTCTTAGAATATTACAATACACATTATGGGTATTCTGCTGCTCTGCACCTGCAGTAAAAAATGAAATAAAAAATAAAACATTATTGTAGGTGTTTCAGCGGTTGGAGAGGGAGTTGTGCCGTATTTTCTCACAATATTAATGCCATATTTTATTTGGATTCAATCTCAACCTTGGTCTATTGTTGTATTGAAGCTTCAAAGTATGCCTTGCATGGATGTTTGTTTTGTTTGGCCAGGCTGAAAACTGTTTTAAATGTATAGGTTCTTCAATTACTACATGTATTGCACTGCACTTTAAACCACTTAAACCCAACATACGTCAGTGTCAGTTTGCTCGCCACTATAGTTCCGGGGTGTCTGACGCAGTGCTCTGCCAGCGACATCCTTCTCTCTCTGACTTTGTCTGTGACCTGTGGTAGGTCCCCATAGAGCAGAGGTCTTCAACAGGGGGTCCGTGACCCGTAGGGTGTCCTCAGAGCTACTATAGGGGGTCCGCTAAATTTTTGTGTGAGAGTTTTTTTTTTACATTAACCACTTGAACCCTAGCATCCCTATTCTGAGGGGAACATTAGCCAAACATAGCAGATCTACAAGCTCACAACGCCTTGAGTTGCGAGGCGTTGTGAGCTTGTAGATCGGCTATTTTTGGCAAAGAGGTATAGGTGTAGAGGGAAAAAAGAGGGGGAAAATTCTGAAACACAATTTTATACAATATAGAGGGGGTCCCTGCTTCATCTCTCTCAGCTAGGGGGTCCTTGGGCTGAAAACGTTGAAGACCCCTGCCATAGAGGACCACATTTCTGATATGGTGTGTGTGTGTGTGTGTGTGTGTGTGTGTGTGTGTGTGTGTGTGTGTGTGTGTGTGTGTGTGTGTGTGTGTGTGTGTGTGTGTGTGTGTGTGTGTGTGTGTGTGTGTGTGTGTGTGTGTGTGTGTGTGTGTGTGTGTGTGTGTGTGTGTGTGTGTGTGTGTGAAGGGCCCAGCATTGGCCTTTGAAATTCAGTCTATATAGGAAGTGACAGTTCATATGAATGTCCTGTAGTTTCGCTGTTTTACCCCTGCTGGTGTCAGAAAGAATTTTTCTCAATGCAAGTGGGTGGGTTTTTGGCAAACTTTAGACTTGATTTTCTTACCTTAATAAACATTGTCATAAATCCTATATGCTTCCAGTCGATAGTTTAAAGTCTTCTTTCAATCACCATGATGTGCGTTTTGGTAAACTATGGTCCCATTTATTTTAAAATTGACGATAAAGTAGGTTATGTATATATAACGTAGGTTATATATGTTGGTACCATTGTTGGTACCAAGGGGTCTATATTTGGTCCCCTCCTTTTTTCCCCTACGCCATATCTCCAATCTCCAATTTCACAACGCATTGTAACGTGACGCTATTTTCGGCCAATGTTCTTCCCAGAAGAGGGAGGCTATGGGTTCATTTGGTGAAGCCAGTGAGGCTACATAATAACAATGCTCATTTCTACTCCACAATTTTTTTGTTTTAGTATGTGGATCCCTGAACATTTTTCTTTCAAGTAACCGGTCACACCATTTTATTTGAGTATGAGTCAGACCACTTTATTTCAACTACTACAGAGGTTCACATTGAAAGCAGCCGTTTCCAGGTGGCTGGGCCTGGGAGGGATTTTGGGCCACATATTTCTGCATGATGGCCCCTGTCTAGATGGATTAAGTCCACCTATTGTCCATGTATTGTGTGGACGTGACCCAGAGATGGTCACCATTGTCACAGAAGACTGTCCCCATCTTGACATTCCTTAAAAGACACAATAAAACCGCTACTTTCCAATTGTGCAAAGACTAGATCAGAAATGAGCTATTCTTCATAATTGTCTTCCTCAGAAAATGGAAAAGATAATAATAATAATAAAATGTATTTGTATACTGTAGCTCCCTTTCATACAAAATCTGCAGCTCAAAGAATTAAGGAGAAAAACTAAAGAAACTAAACAGAAACATAGATTAAAAGGAAGCAAACTTGCATTAAAAGAAAAATACAAGAAAAATGTGAAAAGAAAACATTGTTAGAAAATGTTAAATCACCTAAATAATCAATTCAATTAAATTCCTTAAAATTGGGAGAAATTGTGATATTCTGTGGATTTTTTTTTAAAAGGATACATTTTAAGTGTGATTTAAATATTTCAGCAGAGCCTGCTTCATCTATGGAGATATGAGATTCCATCATTTGGGATCATAATTGAATAAACCTTCATCTCCAGTGTCCTTTAAGGTAGCCTGTTCTTTAGGGTAGAAGTTCTATTCTAAGGGCTTGTGAAGGAGCATGAAACAATGATGTATCCCGGCCCTGACCTGCTGAGAGCTTCATAAACACATAAGGACTTTAAAATGCACTCTGGAGACACAGGGAGCCAGTGTGGACTAGCAGTGATGTGTTCCGTATAGCAGTGGTTCTCAAAGGGGGGTTCGGGGACCCACAGGGTCTTTGAGGGGGTTCCTTCCAGGGGGTCCCCGGCAAAATGAGTTAATATAGTATCAAAATCAGTTCAACCACTTTAACCATTATACGTATTATACAGAATGTAGGTTATTTGAAAATAGCCGCACAAGCTTACAACGCATCGCAATGCGTTGTAAGCTTATAGATCTGCTATTTTAAAAAACTCTTTGAAAAATCTTGCCTATTGAGTGAGATAGTAGTTTGCCGAAAGGCACTAGAAAAATATCGAAGTCCTGCAAACAAATTTAGACAAATTACAAAAACAAAACACTTTGGCCAAATTCACATTAGGTTTGCACCACATCACAGCCCTTCATTAACTACCTGAGCAGTGTCATATCCCCTTCTTATAAAGTGAGCCCCCCCCCCCTTATTTTTTGTTATACCTTACTCTGTAACGATGCAAGTCTGGAACAATGCAAGTCGTGAATTCATGCCCCACCCGGTTTTGTAATAGCCGTTGTAGCCGTTGTCAGCAGCAGACACATTTGTGTGCTGTGGTGACAGGAAAAAAGGACGTCCAATCAAATACAACCAAGCTACCATAAATTGACATAATGAATGCATGTAATGAATGTGCATTCATCTGCACTGTACTGATCTTGGTACATAGAACTACGGTACATACAAACAGAGCAGATACCTGGCACATTTATTTTAAACGTTTTATATGAAGTTTCTTTAGCCTTATGTATATACTTGTATTTTCTTTTAACACATTTTAGCAAATGTATTCTGGTATAGAGAGAGAGAGAGAGAGAGAGAGAGAGAGAGAGAGAGAGAGATACTGTACTGTTGATTTGACTACTTTATTAGTCCTGCAGAGGAAATTAAGTTTTCAGCTTAGGGGTGTCTTGCTCAGGGACTCATCGACTGGTGCCGGCAGAGCGAACTGGTTACTTTCTGAATACCACACATGCCAGGAGTTTTACACCTCTGTAGTCTAGTAAAAGAGAATAAATACCCTGCCATAGACGCTGCCCATTTCAACAGCAAATGCAAATTCTAGCACTGAATCTAGTAAGGATACAGTTCATGTGCAGTAAAAGCTTGTTTTGCTCTATGGAGCGCACGTTTCTATTCGGAAGAGCAAAGGCCATGTTTAACACCAGAGCTAAATATGTCAATATGGTTATTTTGTTTCACTAGCTTCAATGTGGTGGTGAACTGACCGTGGAGCAGCAGCAGCAAACCATCTCCGACCTTGCCTTATCTTGGAATCTCCCAGGCCTCTCCAAAGCCAACAGGGTCTGCACAACAAAATGCTTGCGCATGCAGTAAGTACTGTAATTCAATGCAGACTGTCACTGACACTTTTCCTCTGTTGAAAATGAGTGTTGCTGTTACACATTATGTCAGAGAGTCGTAAAGTGGGCATTCCATTTAGGTCATTGGGAGGACCACGTGTCAAATCAAATCACTGAGACAAGGCCTTAAGGAAACGTTGTTGTGGCCCCTCCTGACGACAACCCGGTCTGACGTTGTCCCCCTCGCACACACACACACACACACACACACACACACACACACACACACACACACAAAATATACTCCTGAGGTGATTCCTCTAATTCTGTTTCTAGTCGTCTTCACAAAGGAGTTATTATTTTCTTTACCTTATCATCGCTGTCGGGCAGAAACCTTGTACAAACAACGTTCTGCATGTCCGAAAACGTTACTTTTCAGGAAATGGAATAAAAGAACCCATGCATCCAATGTAGTCATTATTTAGTCACAAGCTCTTCTTAATACTCCATCTTTAATGGTTAAATATTTATGAAACCCACAGAGAGACTTAACATCTTTCAACCCGGTTTCCCTATTTTGGGTGTTTCCAAAAAATAAGAGGGAGAGTTAAGAGAGACTGTATTTGCCATGATTGCATGGAACTCGGCATTTAGCATTCAGCATTTAAAAAGACAAAAAGTACAGACAAGACAGAAAGAAGATACAATACTCTTTCAAAAGACAACTGAAATAGAGAAGTACTTCATATCCTAACAAAAAACAGTTTAGTCAATCTAATCTTTTCTATTTTAAGATGATCCTTGCCTGTTGAGGATGAAGAATTCAGCTTGGAATCACAAATGCCGTATCACAGGTCAGGAGGTTCATTGAAGACCTGTGTACAGGTATGTGTATAGGATATAGACATATCATCTATTGTGCTCTTAAATTATTAGTTGGAACGTAGTTTGAGCAATTTGCTTTACTTGATGTGATCAATTAACACATCGGGTGCCAGAGGTTTATTCAAATATTATACGTTCAGTGCCTGCTATTCTTCCATCCACTTACGTTGATACGTTTCGGGCTGTAGAAGCCCCGACGCGGAAGTGCATGTAAACAAAGCGTTCGTGCGAGACGGCGGAGGGTCCCGACTAACGCCTGGAACAATGATTTTACGCGATCCTCCATTGCAGAGTGATCGCCGATCGAAAACGGCTCGCTTCCACCGCGTTAAAAAGAAATGGAGATATTAAGCTTTTAGTCAAGGAGTTAACATTGGAAAGGCCGACCGGAAGGATTTTTGACATGGATCCACATCCGGCCTCTCCTTCTCAGAAACTCCTTGGATGATCCCAAAGTTTCGTTAATATGTATCATCTGTTGAAGACATACTGTAATGCTGGCGTGGTGCGTGTGAAGTTTATATCCCAGTCAACTCTGTAGTTCTTGTCATCCCGAGACAGAAATAACCTTCGTGCAAAAAATATTTTAAGAATTGCATTTAAATGTAAGCCTATACATTTGCTTATATTTATTCAGTTTTACAAAGGCATTTGATTTTACAATCTTAGTAGGATAGGAGGACACACAATAGTGTACAATACGGTTGCTGTTAGGCAGAAAAAACCTTGTATGTACAGTATCTCCATATTTGAAGTATATCTCCATATACTTAAAAAAAATAAAAATCTTTGTAAGCGAATGTCCTACTTCGTCATACTACAGTGTCACACAAAAATAGCAAAAATACTAAAAAGAATACTAAAAGCTATTCTTCCTTTTTTTGTTAACCCATTGAGACCTGAAGCCGATTCTACATGTCTCCTAAATCTCAACAGTTTTCTGAAAAACGTATGTTTCTATATCAGTGGTGCTCAATCTTTTTCATGTCAAGGACCCCCAAATGTATATGTATTTGACCGCGGACCAGGGACCCCCAGAAGCAACGATTTGAGTTTAAAATGTTCGCTTTAAAAATATATATATTCAAAGATTTGCACACATTTTCATGATTTTTCAAAAATAGCAGATCTACAAGCTCGTATGAGCTTGTATATCTGCTATTTTTGAATAGCCCAAAGTGTAAAATAATGCTGTTTAGCTCAAATCTAAAAATGGCACAGTTCAAGGTCTTAATGGGTTTATTGAAAGTGATCAAGTGCGTCTGTGGGTTTTATGGATATTGAACTAATGAAAAGTATTAACAAGGAGCTTGTGACTAAATAATAACTTGGATCCTCTGGAACACAGGTTATTCTGTTCCATTTTGATGTTTTGGACTTACAAGGTTTCTACCCTAACCCTTTAAGGCCGGGAAGGGAACGCATGTGTGTCATTTTAAGATTTCTTTGGCTATTCAAAAATAGCAGATACACAAGCTCATATGAGCTTGTAGATCTGCTATTTTTAGAAAAATCTTGACAATTTGTGCAAATCATTTTTAACTCAAATCTTTGCTTCTGGGGGTCCCTGGAACAAAATATTTTTAGATGGGAGGGGGTCCGCGGACAAAAACATATTATTTTGGGGGTCCTTGACATGAAAAAAGTTTGAAAACCATTGAAAATATAGCAACATAAGTAAAAAAAAAAAAAAAAAAAAAAAACTTTAGGAAAAAAAAAACTGTTTAGATTTAGAAGACATTTGTAAAATCCCCAGAAGCAAAGATTTGAGTTAAAAACTTTCGCTTTAAAAAAGTATATATATTCGAACTAAAGATTTGATCACATTTTCACGCTTAAAAAAAAAATAGCAGATCTACAAGCTCGTAGTATCTGCTATTTTTATAGAGCCAAAGAAATCTTAAAATGACACGGATGCGTTCCCGGTCTTAAAGGGCTAACCCAACGATGTAGGGTAGACTCAACAGTGGCCGTGAATGGTGAATGGGCTATTGATCAGCGGGATGCAGTGGAGGGTGTTTTGTACCGTCCTTCCAATGCCTCATCCATAGATGCAGGGCAGATGGATTCAGCTGCTTCTCCACAGTGGTTTTCAAGCCTCTCTGAAAGGGCTGAGGTGCTTTCTGTATGCGTGCGAGGGAAGGCAAACAGATGGACTTCATTATGTGTGTGGAGTGAGCCCTGCTCCTACACACAGTAAAAAAAAAGGAACCCTGCCAGAAGAAGAGCTCTAGAATGTCTCTCTCCACTTCTGCTCTATTGTGTAAAGCCCTGGTTCTCAACCGCGAGGGAATTGCGAGTGGGCTCCCAAATATTGGTTAAAATACTTAAGATTGTACTGATGATATAACATTAATATTAACCCATTCAATCTGGGAACGCATCTACAAATGTTTTCTAAATCCTAACGGGTTTCGGAAAACCGTATGTTGCTATATCAGTGGTGCTCAAACCTTTTCATGTATAAATATGTATAAATAATGGTTATTGCTAAAGTCTAAAATTACACAGATGCGTTCCCGGATTGAATGGGTTAAAAGTGTACCAATAAATAAGAACTTAAAGGTAGGTTAAGTGATATTTTTTGGTTAAAACAAAACGTATTTTGTTAAAAAGTTAAATCACTATATTCTGATAGTAATCATTGCTATAGAGTGTTTGTTCAGTAACAGGAGTCTCCCCGTCTCTCCAGCTTTTTAATAAACAGAAAATACATTTTTCGGTAGGTGTCAAAATCTCAGCCAATCGGGAGAAAGTACCCATGTTTAAGCTTCATTTTTATAGTGTTCCAGTTCCATTTTTTTCTGCTAATTTATTTGTGTCATCACTTCCAATTACACTTGTTTAATCTATATCCTGATTGAGTTCTCTATCCTGATTGGATAAAATTGGAAATTAAACTGTAACTGAAACGAAAATGTATTTTGTGTTTAATAAAGAGCTGGAGAGACATGGAGACTCCTTTTACTGAACAAACACTCTATAGCAATGAGCACTATCAGAATATAGAGCTATTTAACACTTATTTTAACCAAAGAAAATCACTTACTGTACCCTACCTTTTAAAGTATACTATGTTAGTTCCATTCATCCAAGCCAGAACACAATCGATCAGATGGGTGGGCCGCGAAGACTTTCAAGTGGGTCCAAAAAAGGTTGAGAACCAGTGAAAAGAAGAAGCATAGATTGCAGTTTAGCTGGTAGACGTTGAGAATTTTATCTGATGCTGTACAACTTTGTGCATTATTTTTTTTTTAAAGATATTTTTTGGGGCCTTTTCTGCCTTCATTGATAGGATAGTAGGTTGACAGGAAATGGGGAGGTGACACACAGCAAAGGTCGTCGGGATCGGGATTCGAACCCGCGACACGCCGTCAAACTGGATTACCAGCATATGTGGTATGCGGCTGCACCACTAGGCCAACGGACACCCCCCAACCGTGTGCATTTATGTGATCAAATTCAGTGTGATGTAGTTTAACCCATTTAGACCTGTAAAGCCTATACGTTGTTATACTTTTCAATCCGGGAAAGCATTTTAGATGTTATGTATATGCTACATGATTTTTAAATGTTAAATGTTTTAAATAAATTAAAGTTTTTCAATAAACTTAGGTTAGGATTTAGAGGACGTTTAAAAAAAAAAAATCGGCCTCAGTTCTAAATGGGTTAAATGAACATTGAATGAATCTTTATGATGCAGTAAAATAGGCAACTTCAAACCTTTGAGTCATAGCCTTAGTTCAACCACGTTGACCCACGTCACGTACCTTTTGGCTGTGAACACTTCGTTCTGTGATGACGTGAGAGCCTCTGTTTGTTCTTCTGCTTCTCCTTGTTTGCAAACAATAGTCACTCTGCCGGTCTGCGGTCAATTCATTATTCTTTTTTTTTTTTTACAGCTTTGGAATAACACCAGATCAATACCATACACTGGCTCTGATGGTCTTGCATGGAGATTGTTTGTAATATTACCGGCGTAGTCCATTCAGCAGTAACACTGCGGTGTGCGGTTAGTGCTCTGATAATACTGTTGACACTGTAACAACATTTGTGTTTTCTGTGATGTCTTATAACGCTTGTCTGATTGTGTGCATTTGCTGGCGAGTACCTTTGCTTACGTACTTCGGGTGGGATTCTGTACTGAGTGACACGCTCATATAACAACCGTTTGCTTACATGGTTGTCGTTACTCTGGGCGTGACACTGTTGTCGACCCTGGGACTGTGTGTAGTAGTGTTTGTCCTGCGTAGTGCAGTCTATTTGTATAGGGCAGTGGTTCTAAAAATATGAGTCGCGACCCAAAGTGGGGTCACGGGAAGTTGCTGTTGGGGTCGCCCATTTCTTTAATCAAGAAAAAATGCTAAAAAAGTCGCGAAGGGGACTGTGATGAATGCAATTAGCGTTCATTGAGTACACCCTTGCAGTAGCCTATTCAGGCAGGGTTTTTATATAAGCCTGACCAGCTGTACCTATTTTGTTGATTAACACAGTAACTGACTGAAGAGAACTGTGAGTTCATGACAGGGACGGCCACTTGACTCCTCATACCATATCATTGGCCCCCAGGCCAATAATTTTTCAGGCCTCTCCCGTGCTACCCAGAATGGGCAGTCAGGTGAGCACACAAAAACAGTACTCGGGATGTACGTCATTTGTGGGTCAAGAAAGCACCTAGACATTTTATCATACAGGATTTACAGTCTAAAATGGCTCGCTCTATACAGCTACATCTGTATAGGCCCCCACTCCCACGCTATGGCTATGTTGTTATGCATTTTCGTAATCGACGACAAACATTCTACAGTAAACGGGTCCACGTTTATTCCGTGTCGTCGTGTTTGTGCATCAGCAGCTGACAGGAAATAAATGTGAACCCCAGCTGTTCCCTAGCAACACAATTCCACTGACAAGGTCTATAAAACCTTGTTCACATTTGCTCAAAATCAAACAAAAGAATCGATAAGAAATAGCAATACTGTGAATGCACCCTTAAAGGGCTTTTCACATGGGTGAAATCCACCAGCGGTGAGCGAAGTACTTAACCCCAGTAAAAGTGTAGATAGTAAAATATCACTCCACCTACAGTACTTTCTCCTGTATACTATGTAAACGCATCTTGAATAGACGCTCAACACATTTGTTGTCGCAGGTGGGCGTGTGCGTGCAACGAGCGCGAATGCGACCTGAAGTGTGCCCGGTTGCCGCCCCGCCTGCCAGATTGCCCGCGCCTCCCTACCTGAACACGTGCCTCTCATTGAAAAGGAAGTACTAGGCGCATTAATCGCGTGTGAAAGGCCATTAACTTCCTACGCTATACAAGGCCCTAGATCAAGATTCTTAACCGATTAAGACCTTGAACGCATCTGTGTCACTTTAGATTTCTTTGGGCTATTCAAAAATAGCAGATATACAAGCTCACAGCGCGGCACCGAGTGCCGCGCTGTGAGCTTGTAGATCTGCTATTTTTGAAAAATCATGAAAATTATTTTTTAATATTCTTTTCCGAAAAACTGTTAGGATTTAGAAAATGTTTAGAAGCGGCCTCAGGTCTTAATGGGTTAAACCTATTCAAATCTATTCAACACCATTATGAGCATTTCGACTCATAATTGTGTTGAATATTGAACTGTAGTCAATGAACAGCATTCTCACATTATGCGAATCAGTGCGTACTGTAGATGGTCCTCCTCTGCTTGCACGCGCGTACTAAAGACAAAAAGAGTCAACATAGATTCAGAATCTTCTAGTATTTGTCTATCTAAAAATAAATGAAATGAGCGTGTACAAATTCAAACAATCCATAAATAGGTTATGTCCTTCTGCTCTCCTTTATTTCACCACTGTTGTTAAAACACTTCAACTAATGGTATAAAGTCTGTCTTTCATGCTATCATTCAGTAACGTTACAAGATTAACCCCCTCATATCTTCTTTCAAGTCCAATTAAAATGAATAACCACACAATTTAGTTCAAAGCTGTTTGAGTTAGTGAAATTCAAATTTTCCCACAGTATAGTTATACAGTATCTCTGTGACTTACGCAGGGAGATTCAGAACGGAATTGCGTTTCATGTTTGTCTGTCTAGTCCGTTGGGTGTTGTATTGTCTCATAGTGGACCACAATGGAAACGAGCTTCAGCTTTTTTTTGGTGTCTAATCTACGTTTGCACATTTGAATGGTGACCCTGTTATTTTTTTTAATTGCTTGCCGATAAGGTATTCTATTCTGTTCTGCCCATAATGTCAGAAAGGGCACAGCACTGTTTGGTATGAAAATGAGGATCTTATGATTAGGCCCTTTCTATTATGCAATCAAAAGACAGACATGACACACAGCAGCGTGTGCCTACCTCTCAAGTTCCGGCATCAGCCGACCGTTGGACCTGTCTACGTGCTGTGGGTTCATTCTGTGGAGCCGTCTGTTGACCGAGACCTGCTGCATTAGAAAACCCCAACACAGAGGGCGCCCATGACCAGGGAATACATATAGATGGGGTGTTGTGTTGTCGGTGTTGGGAGCTGTTCTCGGGTCACTTTCCATCAGTCAAGGGAAAGTTTAACAATTCGGGAGAAAAGATACGTTTGATCTCAACATTTCTAGATACGGACGTTGTAGACCAGTGGTTCTCAAACTTTTTCATCTCAAGGACCCCAAAATTGACACTTATTAGCCCGCGGACCCCCATTTCAATAGATATGCCAGGAACCCCCATTAGAGAAGATTTTTTACAGCTCTAGCAGTGATTCTCAACCATTTTAATTTCAAGGACCACCAGTTTGACATGCATTAGGCTACAGACCCCCATTTAATGGCATTTCTATCACTTGGACTGCAATTTATGTTGTAAAATCTATGTCAATTTAACTCTGAGAGTGTACAAATGGAACCAAATGGACCCGTTAGGGTCCATTTGGTTCCATTTTTACACTCTCAGAGTTACAGACCCATAAGGGTCCATTTGGTGCCTAATCTATCATTTAGCTGGGGACCCCCTGGAACTCCCTCAAGGACCCCTGGGGGTCCCCGGACCCCACTTTGAGAACCAATGTTGTAGACTCGACGTGGTCTCATTTATTTTCACTGTCAAGTACTATGTGGAGTTGGGAAATGGATAGTAACTGATTCCCACCCTATTGGTATGCAACTTGGGCGGCGTTGAGTCCACAGTGCACTGCTTGGCCCGGGCATTCTCTTGGCTAGTGCCTCGCTTGGCTAGTGCCTCGCTTGGCTTGCGTCTCGCTTGGGGGCACCTTGCTTGGCTTGTGTCTCACTTGGGGGCACCTCGCTTGTTTTAGCGTCTCGCTTGGGGCGCCTCGCAGGACTCAAGCCCACTTTTGTCAGAGCGCTTGTCTTGTTTTCAAGTGATGTAAAAAGTCATCAGAATCAAAATGTTATCGGAAACTTTTTGTATCGTACCATTACTAAAATTTCACCTACAGCATACTGTAGATAGGTGAAGTAGAGATCAACTTTTCCATGGTTATCGTCCTCTGGTTTTGACTTTGCCCTAAGCTCCGGCCTTTTGGAACTATTTGGGTCTGGGTCGAAGAACTGCCTGGTTGTGCTCCAAGTCTGTAGCGCCCCCCTATAGGGGCTTGTCGACGAAATGGTTTACTTTTCAGGACACTTGTGTTCTTATGTGTCATGAGTTACGTTACAAGACTTTCTGCGGTCCTATTTTATAAAGAAATTGCATGTTTGAATGACCCAAAGCCCATTATTTGCAAGCTACTCACTGCCAATAAACATTAGGGCTGCCCAGAATAATCAGTTAGAGAGTGCCAGTCATTCTCTCATTTAACCCATTGAGACCTGAAGCCGATTCTACATGTCTCCTAAATCCCAACAGTTTTCTGAAGAACGTATGTTTCTATTTCAGTGGTTCTCAAACTTTTTCATGTCAAGGACCCCCAAAATTATATGTATTTGTCCGTGGACCCCATCAAAATATTTTGTTCCAGGGACCCCCAGAAGCAAAGATTTGAGTTAAAAATGTTCGCTTTAAAAAAATATATATTCAGAAGATTTGCACACATTTTCACTAGGGTTGTCCGATATTGTCTTTTTTACCGATAACCGATATACCGATATTGTCAAACTCTTAATTACCGATACCGATATCAACCGATACCGATATATGCGGGGATTATTGTGATTAGGGTAAGCTCAAATTTCATATCACACACACCATACAGTAAGAACTACTGTAAATTATATTTAAAAAAAAAAGTTTTTTTCAAAAACCGATACCGATATTTTCCGATATCGATTTTTATGCTAATATCGGCCGATAATATCGGGAGGCCGATAATATCGAACATCCCTAATTTTCACGATTTTTCAAAAATAGCAGATCTACAAGCTCATAGTGCGGCACTCGGTGCCGCGCTATGAGCTTGTAGATCTGCTATTTTTGAATAGCCCAAAGTGTAATAATGCTTTTTAGCTCAAATCTAAAAATGACACAGTTCCAGGTCTTAATGGGTTAATGGCGTATAGTACAGGTGGAAGCATGTCTGTGGTGGCTGCTAGTCCTCAAGTGTGTTTCCCGGAAGCGTTGTTGTCTAACGTTAGTCTCACGTTTCGCTGTTCCTAAAAAACTGTAGTTGGGATGAGCGTCCTCAAACACCATCGTGAAGTTATGCGATCGGAGCTACAGCTCGTGAAGTGTCGTTAAAAGCATATTTCTGTCAGACTCCAGCCAGCGTTATGAAAACATTTTTGTTTTGTTCTTTGTTCTGCAGCCTCAAGCTTGCTCATCCATGCTATATCTATTATCCACGGCAGTTTGACAATGTCCTATGGCAGCGCCGGGCAAACCCTCCTCCCACTATTTCCCATAGTTTGTTTACAAATGCAGTGGATTGAGATGGTCTGTGTGTATAAATATAAAAATATAATAACCTTGGGGTTCATTGTAACTTCCAATGTATTCAGAATAAAAATTATGAATACACCCACTCACTGTCTTCAACTGCTCAATAAAGTAAAACATTTTATTTTTTTAACTTGCAACGCTTCGGTCAGGCAACTCATTCATGGCAGAAGAATTTCCTTGACCGTTATGTGGCTAGTTAATGACATTTTTTCCTTTTATTGAGCAAGTGCATATTGTGTGTTTTTTCTTAGTTTTTATTCAGTGTACATGTACTCCACAAGCATACCTGTCACTACGATTTAATTCAGGTGTGCAAAAGCCTTTGCATTAGTTTTTTATGTATTAAAAATGGTACATAAAACATTCTTCCGTGAGACCAGTAATAGGAATCCATTGTGGCTGGCTAGACATGGATTTGGAAACCGCAGTCCATAATGCGCTCCTGCATTTTTATTTTATGGTAGAATCATTAATAAGAATGCTGCTTGTTTAGCACTTGCATCAAATTATCACCTTTGGGTTGCAGTTTGTGATCAATAACAAGACCTCATTAGAGTTTGAACTTTCAGCTTTTCATTGAAGCAGTCGTTTAACACTAAACGATAGAGTAGGATCCCTGGCCTGTTTACATCTATACAGTTCTTCTAAAAGAACTGTTAAGTTTGTTTTCTCCCTGATAAGTAGGCTTATAATCATATTGTAACGTCCCAGGTTTAATATAAAATAAAATCTGTTATTTGACCTTCAATGAGAGGTTTCCTAAATTAAATAAGCAACATAGTATATACCAAATAAACAGCAATTCAGAGCAGAAAGTTAGCCTAAATTTTAATTGGGTGTGGGAGTGGTACAGGACTTGGATATTGGACTGGGGGCGTCCAATATAGAAAAGGTTTGAGAGCAACTGTCTTCAATAATAGTTATAATAACACTTCAATTTGGCCTCAGGGAGGTTGTGGTCATCTCCGCATGATGCCATTGCCCTGGCTGTGCCCTATGACGTCAGGCAAAGTAGGCAACAAGGCAAGTACCTGTGGCCCAGGGCAATAAAGGCTCCTTCAAGCCGGTCAGAAGGGCCCCATGGGATCTTTTACTGTACACTTGTTGTTGATGGTACATATGGCAGGTCCCTGCAGTAAGGCCTGATGTACTATGTGTCAGGCTTTAACCCCTTGCTCATATCGTTAGCTAACTGTTAAAGAGGTTCTATACCGCATGGTTGTTGAAGATCCCCTCTCCCTTTTGCACTGGACAAGGTGTGTGTGTGTGTGTGTGTGTGTGTGTGTGTGTGTGTGTGTGTGTGTGTGTGTGTGTGTGTGTGTGTGTGTGTGTGTGTGTGTGCGTGTGCGTGCGTGCGTGAGTGAATGAGTATATCTGAGGCTTGATTTAGGCTCAAACCTTTTGAAAAACGTTTGAGGGACATAAACAATATGATATTAAATATATATATATTTTTTTTAATTCATGGTGTAGACCCTTTAACACATTCCATGCCAGAGGTTAATCTCATAATGTACTTACCAGTGCCAGCGTTTTATTGTTTTTTTTTTGTTTTTTTCATGTCGCCATAGACCTCGTTAAAATCCTTAAGATTGAGCTCTGCACTGTTTGTAAACATCGCAGAGATCTGCCTGCTTCGACCAGTGAAAACCACGTGTCAAACGGAGCCGCCATGTTGTAGTTAGAACGGTTTATGTTAAACAGTGATCAGCGAGGAGAAAAACTACAAAGAGAAAATGGCGTTTCAGTTTCGTCATTAGAACGGAGGCCGACGGGATCGGCAAAACCGGATCCCGAATAATTCCGTTTCCGGTGGTGCTACAATGAAATGTGCCGTATCGAAAATTGAAAAAAGTGCAATATGAACTTTTTTTTCGAAAAAAAGAAAAAAGCACCACTTCGCGTAGGTCTACGCGACTGGCACGTGGCGGCTTTAAATAGGTTCGCGTAGCTCTACGCGATTGTCAATGTGTTAAACATAAAACTACAAGTGCCACCGACAAAATGCTCACTTATTATAGGCTACCGAGTCCTCCTGAATCCTGACTGTCCAGAGAGACACACAAGCGGCATGTCATGGCAAGAGAATAGGCACAACGAAATCCAAGTTACGTGATTTAGCAGCAGAAAATAACATAAATGTCACTAAAATGCTCACAAATATATCTAGCCGCTGTCCATTAGAGAGAAGCATAGCCTAAGCATGCCGTAAAGAATAAAGCCAAGTTATGTGATCCAGCCGCAAATAAGTAAGTGAGATTTTTGGTCTACCTATCTAAGAATAATAGCCTACGCCCTACGTTATACCTCCCAAAATAAATATCCATTGAAATGTGTAGGGCAGGCACTTGTATTATAATGAGCGTTATGAGCCTCATTCATTGTTTATTTTGCATCGGAAGTGCCATGATTCGCATCCACCAACACATTCTCAGGCTTGTCTGAGACAAGAGGTTACGAACACAAACTCATTGAACTCCTCCTTGCATTGTCAATGAGAGGAGAGTGGTTCAATTCACTGGTGAGTACCGCTGTGCATTGCAATGGTTGATGAGTTATTAACGTGGGGACATTGAAGGAATGATGGATGTACTGTATGTAACATCTTCAGGTGTCTTCACTCAATCCCGGAATACGAACGCACGGGTGTGGGCGCGTGCGCACCTCCGTGTGTCTCCAAACACAACACTGATATGGAACATTTTCAAAAAGGTCATTCAAACTCCTCAATTAAGAATTTAAATAGCATAATTCCGACCACTTTCCAAAGCATACAATTATTCTTTATTTTTTTTTACATTTTAGGAAAAATTGCCAATTTAACATTGAAGTGCCCACAATGTTTAGTTGTTGCCCACTTGACCTGTATACAAATTAACTACAAAAATCAAGATAAAACAATTGCAGTTTGAAAACTAAAGCATCGCTTTTCTTCATTTCTGCCTCCAGCGGAAAACAAAGGAGAGTTATATCTCACCTTGAGCTATTCAAATGCAATGGATTCTGGGACAGTGGCCTGGCTAGAGATTAGTGAGCACAAAATACCCTTTGTTACATTTAATGAGGGAGAGCAGCTGCTAATGTTTCAAAATTTCACACTGATGAAGGACCATGATAGAATTATTGCGGATAAAATAAAAAGTTAAACTTAGGGCGCTCGGGTTTGAGATTTGAGTTAACAATGATTTGCACAAATTTTCAATATTTTTCTAAAAATAGCAGATCTACAAGCTCATAGCGCGGCACTCGGTGCCGCGCTATGAGCTTGTGTATCTGCTATTTTTGAATAGCCAAAGAAATCTTAAAATGACACACATGCGTTCCCTTCCCGGCCTTAAAGGAGCTACACCATGAATTTAAAAAATAATAATAATATTTGATATCATATTGTTTATGTCCCTCAAACGTTTTTCAAAAGGTTTGAGCCTAAATCAAGCCTCAGATATACTCATTCCAACTAACTTCTCTCTGGCTTATAAAGCACTTTCACCTGCAATACCACATTGTCCTGTTTGGCACGGGGCGCTATTGAGCCAGTTTGTATGCATGTTATGTCCTGGTTCTGTGTGGAAAAAGTAAAAAAAAAAAAAAAAAAAAAAAAATGTAAAACAATTAAAAATGAAAAAAAAATATATATATTTTTTTTTAGTTTTTTTTGTTGTTGTTAGAACTGAAAAACGGGAGGAATTGTTCCCAGACGTGACGTAGGGTGGGGGAACAAATCTGACGGACTGTTTTCAGACCAATTTACATAAAAAACACAGATAGCCTATGAAAGCCTGCATGCTCGAAGTCGGGTATTTGTTGGAACAGAAGAGGGTGGGGGAGACCAAAAACACACAAAAATGAAGAAAAAGTTAAAATTCATGGTGTAGACCCTTTAAAGGGTTAATTGGCATAACGACTAAATTGGGAAGGGATACAAAGCACACGCAAAAGAGTTAAACTTGACCCTCAAACCAGAGCTCACGTGTGAAGAATTATGTTACTTTATTATTATGTTATCATAAGCTGAGAAAGTGTGAAAATACTTGAACCTGTTTCAGTAAACTGTAATTTCAGTGATACTTGCCAACGACCATTCTGAAACTCTAATTTAATCCTCTTCAATTCAAAGGAGCTTTATTGGCATGGGAAAACATACTGTACTGTATGTTTACGTCGCCAAAGCAAGTGTGACAAAAGGGTCAAATTAAGAAATATGTGTGCAATTAAAGGGAATAAATAAATGTATAAGAGCTTAGTACAATTGCAACATAGAAAACCTTGCTACATTTGCTGTTAGAAGTAGTTGCATGTTCATGCAAGGGTATAAAACTTTTTGAGACAAACGGCTGCAATTTCCCCAAATGTATTTCTTAAACACCATCATGAGGTTGAGTGAGCTCGACCTGTTGTTAGAGGCATCATTCCTTGTTAGATCTTCTAGACTGCAATTTGACCAAGTTAAAGCCATGGCTGAATGAATCCATTTGTGAGGCACTGAACACTCACACATACACACACTCTGTGTGGGAACATGGAGTAGAAAGTAAAAAAGCAACCTCCTACCACCTGGAGAGTGTGGAAAGGGGCCAAGAGGCATATAAGGACAAAGTGGAATGGCAGTTCCAACAGTATGGCATCAGACACATGATGAAAGGAAGGACTAAGGACTTAAGGATGAAATCCCACACTGCTAAAAGGACCACAATGGGGGGGATAAGCTCTCCGGCTTTTTTGTTCTGTTCTTTTGTCAGATTATGTACAAATTTATGGTCATTTATTATTCCATTTGGTTCCATTTGTACACTCTGGGAATTATGGGGGTCCTTGAAATAAATGCGTATATAAAAAGTTTGACAACTACTGGTTTGGGGTTTAACTGTTGGCTCAGTGGCTTATCCTCTTTTGTTCATTTTTTATGGACTCATATGGTTTGATTAGTTTTATTTGTTGAATTAAATCACTATTGCAACCTGGGCTTGTATTTTAACGTTTGTCTCCTTTGTGAGTCAATCAATGCTTGGGTTTTAAGCAGTACCCTCCATGCTGGTCGCTAAGTTTGAGGACCTGGGAGGGAACCTGAACCTGTCACCGGGTAGGGTTCATCCTCAAGGGAGCAAGTTTCACGGCAATCCACCCATTAGGTTTTGAGTAACGTCGCGTCACTAGACTTTCCACCTCGGAAGAAAGCCTGGTATTCGTTATTAAATGGCCTGTGTGATCCGGTGTAGGCCACGCCTACTGAAAAAAAAAACACTGTGGTTCCGGGTGTGGTCGTTCCTGCTTTTCGGCGCCACTTTGTTTTGGTTCCTGGTATTGAGCCCAGGCTAGGTTTTGAGACAACTTCTTGTGCAAGTGGACATTTTGGCCTAAAGGTGGAGCTGGAGGCGCTCATAGCGCATCACGTTTCGATGCGTTGTGAGCTTGTAGATCTGTCATTTGTGGCTAATGTTCCTCCCAGAATATGTCTGCCGGGGTTAGAGCCCCGCGGCTAGCGGTCCTAAACAGGCATACATGTACAAGTTTGGTGCTTCATGCAGTAGCTTTCTCTTTGATGGGGATTTGAGCTGATTTTCATTTCTGTCATAGTTCAAAGAACCATTGGATGCGTGATACTGTAAGCTTTGGTGTAAACATAAAGAAAGACTTCATGTCAGCAGTGTTTTGCCCCCATCGCCAGCAGCTCGTTTGTTGAGTTCTTGTTCTGTTTATGACAGGCAAGCAAAAACTAAACGGATGCAAGATGGTCACTGTTTCAGGAAATCAGATTTATATAGTAATATCGTATGAATAAATATATTAGTGTATTTCTGTACTTGGTGAGGTTCATCCAACAAATATAAAAACGATACACTAAACACAGTTAAAAGAAAAGGCATGAATGTATGCATATAGAGTACATTTCTGCATTGCAGTGGTTCATTATACAGGAGGTAATAATAGCAAGCATGAATCTATCCAATGAATCTATCATTGGCTCTTATTTCTGGGCAGTCTTAATCCATTAAGACCGGGAACGCGTCTGTGTCATTTTTTTTCTCTTTGGCTATTCAAAAATAGCAGATCTACAAGCTCATAGCGCGGCACCGAGTGCCGCGCTATGAGCTTGTAGATCTGCTATTTTTGAAAAATCGTGAAAAATATATATTTTTTTCATTTTCTTTCAAAAAACTGTTTCGATTTAGATTTTTTTTTAATCGCCTCAGGTCTTAATGGGTTAAGAACTGATTGTTCCTTTGTCTCTGACATACAGTATGTGCACTCACCTCCTCATTGGGTTCGAAAACTGCAGCAACAGAACCTCGTATTGCATCATGACAGAAATAGACATTCTTTTTCGTCAGTGGCGATGACTACCTTGTCTAAGCTCTCGTTATGTTTAATGGTGTGAGTTATTGTCAGCCCTGAGCATTGTAACTCATGGGAAGCTGAGCATAGTACATTTATAGATGAGGGGAGAATAATGTTTCTCATTTTTTTGGTGTGGTGCAGCGCCGTCGATACAACACAGGACAGGCCGACGTCAATTATTACTGTCCTTGACCTCAGTGTTTTTTTTTTTTTAACCCATTCAAACCGTCAACGCATCTGTGTAACCACTTCATCCATATTTTATACTTTGGCTATTCAATAATAGCAGATATACAAGCTTGAGCTTGTATATCTGCTATTTTTGAAAACATTGTGCAAATATTTGAATATATATATATATATATTTTTTTATAAC
This sequence comes from Gymnoscopelus microlampas, assembly GCF_963454915.1. Classification (NCBI taxonomy): domain Eukaryota; kingdom Metazoa; phylum Chordata; class Actinopteri; order Myctophiformes; family Myctophidae; genus Gymnoscopelus; species Gymnoscopelus microlampas. Next base: position 4,932,912 of record NC_139955.1, read on the forward strand.
TCCAATCCGTGCTTCTGGGGGTCCCTGGAACAACATGTTTTGAGGTGGGGGTCCGCGGCCAAATACATGTCATTTTGGGGGTCCTTGACATGAAAAGGTTTGAGCACCACTGATATAGAAACATACGTTTTTCAAAAAACTGTAGGATTTAGAAGACATTTGCAGACTCCTAGCAAAGATTTGAGTTACAAATGTTTGCTTTAAAAATAAATATATATTCAAAGATTTGCACACATTTTCACGATTTTTCAAAAATAGCAGATCTATAAACTTGTGAGCCGCGCTATGAGCTTGTATATCTGCTATTTTTGAATAGCCAGAGAAACCTGATTATTTCCCGGTCTAAATGGGTTAAACATCTCTCGTACTCATATTTGTAAGTATGTCTGGGGGGGGTTTGATATGAATATTCTAGAAGGATCCACTGAGTTGGAGTGGACAAGTCGCGTTAGGGGTCAACCCATTATCCCCACTAATGTACTGTGAGATTGGCAGCCAATTGATATTGCATGCTAATTGATATTAGTGGCTGGCATCCTACCAGCCTTGGGCCTTACATTCTGTCCATACAGATACAATTAACCCTTTAAGACCGGGAACGCATCTGTGTCATTTTAAGATTTCTTTGGCTATTCAAAAATAGCAGATATACAAGCTCATAGCGCAGCACCGAGTGCCGCGCTATGAGCTTGTAGATCTGCCTTTTTTTTTTTAATCGTGAAAATGTGTGCAAATCTTTAGTTTGAATATATATATACTTTTTTAAAGCGAAAGTTTTTAACTCAAATCTTTGGTTCTGGGGATTTTACAAATGTCTTCTAAATCCTAACAGTTTTTTTTTTTTTTTTTTACTTATGTTGCTATATTTTCAATGGTTTCAATGTCAAGGACCCCCAAAATAATATGTATTTGTCCGCGGACCCCCTCCCATCTAAAAATATTTTGTACCAGGGACCCCCAGAAGCAAAGATTTGAGTTAAAAAGACGCACACATTTTCAAGATTTTTCAAAAAAATAGCCAAAGAAATCTTAAAATGACACAGATGCGTTCCCTTCCCGGCCTTAAAGGGTTAAGTGTTGCTTGTGGGGGAAAACTCATTTAGCGCAATCTTCACTTCTCTCCACGCTTTCTGTCTTGGCGATTCGGGGCCCAATTTCTCCCGCTCTGCCCTCGGACACAATGCCGTTTCCATAGAAATCAGTACGTGCAGTACTACGAGGATTATGCTACTGTTTACATGTTCACAAGATCTGACGATTATTATGTGAGGGGGAGAGAGCATAAGTTGCTGTTAGGAAGAATCCTTATATCTCCATATTTCAACGTTCTATGTTTTTTTCGTAAGGAATGCCCTGAGTGTCGCATAAAAGTAACAAAAACAGCCAATCTAACTGTACAAGCTCACAATGTGACGCGATGTGAGCTTGTAGATCTGCTATTTATGCAATACAAATTAAAACAGTGACATTGAAAGTGCTTAAGTCTGTTTGTTGGTTTTATAAATATTGAACTAATGAACCAATTAACAGTAGCTTGTTATGGAATAATAAGTACTTGAGATCTATTGCAACTATTGGTAATCTTTTCCCATTTCCTGAAAAGTTATAGTTTTGGTCAAATCAAGGTTTCTGCCCGACAGCTACGATAACCAGCAAGGGGAAATATAGTTGATAAATGAGATGAAAGACTGTTTATCCACACTGACAGTCAAACACACATCCGAAGTCAAAACGGAGCACAGGACGTCTTGCTCAGTAAAGACGACAAATTAAGCTGATCGCTACTGAGGCTTATTCAAGCCAAAGCGCGTTGTCAGGGATTTTACAGCTTTTTGATCAGTGCCACCATTTTTACACAAATCATTTTGTTACTTGCAGTAAATACCCTCAGCTTTTACATCAGAAGGGGTACAAAATATCGGACAATCCCAGCACATTTTCTGCAACTAGCATCAATAAAGCAGTGGGATGTATGGGAATTGCACCACGCTCAAAGAGGGAAATCCTTTTTGGAACAATCTATACCAGGGATGTCAAACATACGGCCCTCGGGCCGGATCAGGCCCGCTAACTAGTTTAATCCGGCCCGCGAGATGATTTTGCAAAGCATTAAAAAAAAAAAAAAAATGTTTTTTTGCCAAAAATGTTTTAATTGCTTTTTGGCCAAGTCTACACCTGCAACCACACGTAACTTCCACTTTCCTCTTCTTCTTCCTCGTCTTTGTATTGATATTGTCTGTGTTGGAGCGCCTCAGTGCGGCTGCAGAGTTCATGTGCAACCTCTTCCAGAGAGAGATAGAGACACTAGAAACTCTGCTGGAGACACAAAACAAACTGTGTAGACTTGGCCCTTTGAAATAAAATGTATTTTATAAACACATTTTTTTTTCTTAACGGTAATCGATTAATTAATGGGTAAGGCCTAACGGTAAACGGTTAATAAAATGTCTCCATTTGGCCATCCCTATTTGTGAAGTTTACATTTTCAGAATGTGCTTGTACTAACTAAGACTAAGTAAAGTAAACAAAGAAAACTATCTGAAGTTGTTGTTATTGTTATTATTAGTTATTATGCCATGATTTTACCGGTCCGGCCCTCTGGCCCTCTGGCCCTCCTCCATGTGGCCCCTGAGCTAAAATTAGTTTGCCATCCCTGATCTATACACAGTAGATACACAATGTATAGCTCTGCCTCTGTAGATACATACATACTTACATCAGATCACCTAACCATCCAGGAATAGATTAACATGTTTAGGGGCATTTATGGGCTGAAAAATATGATCTGGCGATGGAGATTGCGACACTCTTAATACACGCTAGAGCAGTGGTTCTCAACCTTTTCTGGCGCAGGGCCCACTTGTAAGTCTTTCGCGGGCCACCCGTCTGACCACGTAACACGCCTGCAGATGGGTGGGCTTGTTTATTTGAATGATCAATCAATCGATTGTGTTCCAGCTTGGATCAGTGGAGTTAACTTAGTGTACTTTAAGTTCCTACTTAGCAGTATCACAATTAAATGAATTAAAGAAAGAAATACCATGACTTTTCACACACACACACACACACACACACACACACACACACACACACACACACACACACACACACACACACACACACACACACACACACACACACACACACACACACACGCATACATATATAATTTTTGCCGATTATGTGGAGGCCCACTTGCAATATTCTCACGGCCCACCTGTGATCAGGTTATTAAAAGTGGATTTTCTGGTTGTTTGCGGAAAGGATTTATGGTGACGTGGACATGAGAAACGGGGGAGCTATAAGCCCCGCGGCCGCGCTGTCGGGCAAGCAGTGTAAGACGAGACGGCACACATGACATTTGGCTACCTCTAGTTTCCATGGCGACCATACCTGGTGAGGTATGAGGTCATTTGACATAACGCTGCAGAATGTGACCGTCATCGTCTGACAGGAAGACGTACTCTGATCCTTTTAATTACGTAAAAGTATCAATGCCATAATATGGGCAATAAAAATACTCTTACAAGTAAAAGTCCTGTATTAAACCTTTTACTCGATTAAACGTACAAATGTATTGGCATCGAAATATACTATCAATGTAAAAGTACTGAAATGTTGCAAAGATTGTCAAATGTTTTTGAAAATAGCAGATGCACAACGCGTCGCATTGTGACGCGTTGTGAGCTAACGTTTCCAGGCCAAGGACCCCCTAGCTGAGAGAGAGATGAAGCAGGGACCCCCTATATATTGTATAAAATTGTGTTTCAGATTCAACTTTTTTGTTTACTTGGTCTGCTCTTGTTTCCCTCTACACCTATAACTCTTTGCCAAAAACAGCCGATCTACAAGCTCACAACGCCTCGCAGCGCGAGGCGTTGTGAGCTTGTAGATCTGCTATTTTTGGCTAAAGTTCTCCTCAGAAAAGGGATCCTAGGGTTCAAGAGGATAAGGGGAAAAAAAATCATAACACAAAAAGATTTGGCGCACCCCCTGTAGTAACACTGAGGACCCCCTAGGGGTCCCGGACCCCCTGTTGAAGACCCCTGGTCTATTTGCACAGAATGTAGCCGCAGAATAGGGTTCATGTGGTTAAACAAATGTTTGACAATGCAGAGGTGTAATCAATCCTTTTCTTTTTTTGGTTTTTACTCTTTCTTTACTTCTATTTTGAAATCCTTCGTGCACTTATCCACATTTGCTGGTTCCCCGATCTTTATCCCCTCTGCTCAGCATGCATGAAGCAGCGTGCACCGCGGCCTCACAGATCCATATCCCCCCTACAGGAGAGAACTGGACAGCATTAATGATTTAAATCTAGTCAATGAGCACCTTCTCTGATTTGAATTGAGAAATTTTGAAGGCACTGTTGGAAGCGGCCCAGAGAACGGGAGCTATACACACACTGCACCACATCAGCATTCCGCTCAATCAATAGCCATTGACCAAAGCAAGTAGGTGCTTAATCATTTTTAATTAGAGATAATCAGACATCTTGTCTTTTCTCGTTACAAGAGGGCAAAATCCAGGTCTGCACGGATCAAAGTCCCCCTCTTTGACATTCTGGCCTTAATTTATTTAATTTGACAGCATTGTTGCATCCAAAAGCCCCGCCCACCACCACCGCCCGCTGCTGTCGAGCACCACAGTTGGGTGATGTTAAGCATTCTGAGGTCGTCCTGTCGGCACCCTGCGAGATCGACGATGCCAGGTGCCATGGTGGGACGTGGGGTGCACGTGTTTTTTTGTTGTTGGTAAGTGCAGTGGTGGACAAAGTCAAGCCCAGTACTGGTCAAATACTACTCAACTACAGTACAAGTGACGTTGCCCTGTCACATTACTTGAGCTAAAGTAGTAGTTGAGTATTTGCTTTTAAAAATGTTACATAATATAAAGTATAATTTAGGCTTCAGCTGTAAATTTCCGCAAACGCAGCGGTGCACTTGTGTGTACAGTTCAGTTTAGTTGTCAGTGAATAAATGCTCCAACTTGTTAGAGATGTTTCTGATCTGGTGGAGGCTTGTCCGCCCGCCGACTGGGAGCATCCGTAATCAGCTCACACCATGCTGTGTTTGTTTTTGGGGCGGCACTTACGGGTGTGTTTACTTTAATTCCAAACAGACTTCTGGGAATCGTAGTTATAACGGATTTCTGCATGACCAAGGAACAGTAGCGCGATTAGCGAACGCTGGTGTTGCCAAAAACGGCCCAAAAAATGACACAGTACTGTACCACGGTATGACCTGATTTATACTGTACTTTGTCGTACGCCAAAAAATAGCAGATCTACATGCTCACAACGCGTCGCAGGTCGGCGCGTTGTGAGCATGTAGATCCGCTATTTTCTATGCGCGACATGGTCGCACAACAGAGTATACGTTAAGTGCGACCTGAACCGGGGCGGGGCGATATCGACGGCAAAAAAAACCCCCAAAAAAAACATTGCCGTGTAATCACTGATGCACGATACCATCGCCCATCGGCACAAAACTATTTGAGCATGTAATACAGCGCTGTCAAACCGTACCTGAGAAAAAAACAAAAGAAAACCCGGAGTGAAGTCTCATGTGAGCTTGTGTGTCGCTTATAGGAGTGAGGTTTAATTTCCTGTGTGACAACAACTCTGACAACAGTGGAAGCAACTAGAATAAAAAATAAATAAAAAACAGGAAGTCTGGAGATCGTGAATGCTCAAAGGAGTCCAGTGGTGGGAGGGTGTGTGTGTGTGTGTGTGTGTGGATGGTGGGGGTGTGAGTGGGGTGGGTGGGGGGGGTACAGGAGTGGGATTTTCCTACCGGCAACGTGTCCCAGTAATGAGGCCCTGTGAAGCCGTGGCTCTGGCCCCCTCACCGGGCCCTCATACATCATTAATGTTCCCACATCATAGTCCTGATAATTACCACAGACGTGAATGTCACCTCAGTCGCGCCTCCTCGACAGAGGATGACAGCACAATGGCAGACGGGCCGTGAGTGTGTACCCCCGTCCCGCACGCATCGCACACACACGCGCACGCACACGCACACATCACACAGCCCTTCCAATGTGAACCGTATGTGCCCTGTTATTGTAGTCAGAACACATCGGGTGTGTGAATCGGTTGGCGGTGCTCCAGCGGCGGTTTGCTCTAGCAGATTGGCCACCTTTTTCTTTTGCACGCTGCCTGCCACTAAAAACAAAAAGCCCAACGTGACAAAAGAAGATCTGTGTGCAAATGAGGGACGCGTTTGCAAAAACGGAGAACACATATAAAGATTGGAGGCACATTTACAGTTTCCTACTGTCATGAAGCAGTGATTAAACCATTCTAGATAAGAGACCGTTGGATAAACGGATATTTCGATAGAACCGGAACGATAGAACTACTTTTGCAGGAGCTGAGTCATGCCGAGAAAGGTATGAAAACAACAAAGGAGAGAAAGCAGGAAATAAAAAAAATCCATGAAAAAAGAAACATCTAAGCAAAAAAAAAAGAAACTAAAAAAATAAACTAAACTAAAAAAGCCTTCATTAAAAAACACAACCCAGCATGTTTGGGCACGGTGCCTTCATCAGGGAGTGAAACTTATCATAGTCACTGTCAGCGTCCCCATGTGACTGAACAGATGTTTGCCTCCACTTCAGTTGTGTACCGCGTCACCCGCTTTGTCTCACGTACACACACACACACACACGCACGCACGCACACGCGCACACGCACACACGCATACACGCGCACATACACACAGCTCATTTAGCAAATTATCCTGACCTTCTGAATTGCAGACTCTGTCCAAAAAGCATCTCACTTGATCCCCAAGATCTCTCCTCTGCTCCCTCTCCGAAACCCCCACCCCCCCCCTCCCCACCCCCCCCCTCCCCTTACACAGACGCACCCCCTGATAGGACACTTTAGGTTTAAATGAGCCTGTTTTTCCTCAACACTTTCATTCCTGCCCACATATTGCCACTGTCGTGCGGAAACCTCGTACGTCCTGAAGAGTTATTTTTCAGGAAGTGAAAAAAAAAAAAAATCCGTTGTATTTTTTCATTTAGTCACACGCTCTTGTTAATGCTTTTCATTGACCAGAAGTGAAGCTTGTAGATTTGCTATTTTTTGCCACTTAAACGTGACACTATTACGAAGTAGGGCGTTCATTTAACCACACAACGCAGAAAGTTGAAACATTGGAGATAGGAGGTTTCTGCTCCGACAGCGACGGTATCTTCCAGGGCTGTGGGTTTGTATTGATCAGCGTTCCTCCCAGCGGGGGGGGGGGGGGGGCGCGCGGCGGTGCCTGGATCGGGGACGACGCCTCGGCAGCAGCTGGTTTGGAACGCTGATGGTAGTTAGCCTTCGTCCCGTTGGCTGCTCCGCTCTGGGTTTGCGGTGGTGTGTCAGCCAGGCTCAGCAGTCACCCAGTTCCCCCGCCCGCCCGCCCGCCCGCCCGCAGCCCTGTCTGAGGTTTGCTTGTTAAGGAGCTGCCTAAAATAGAAGAGAAAAAGCATCTCCAATGTGCCCTCGCCACTTCACCCCCCTTCCCTTTCCGCATGCCTGGCTGCTCTCGCTCTGGCTGGCACGGGGTCACCTGCTACCCAGCTGTGTGTGTTGGGAAGGGAGAGAGAGGATTGTAGATTTTGTGTGTGTGTGTGTGTGTGTTTGTGTGTACTTGTATTACCATACTTGTGAGTATAATAAAACTTGAGAAATAGACATTGTGGGAACTATTTTTCCCGGTCCTTACGAGAGAAATGTTTGTTTTATGCTTTAAAACAAACATTATCGGGAGGCTTACACTTAGGAAAAGGTTGGGTTAGGATTAGGCATTTAGAGGTTAGGTTTAGTGGTTAGGATTGGAGTTATGCCTGATTTATACTTATTTGTGTGCTGAAAATAGCTGATCTGCAAGCTCAGCAGGTGAGCTTTTACATTGGCTATCAGCAGCTTTAGGTTTAGCGTCGTCAAAATGACAAAACATTGTAAAAATGGCATTCATAGAATCACCCTCCTAAAATGTTGAGGTCCTCACAAGTAGACATGTAGCAATACGTGTGTGTGTGTGTGTGTGTGTGTGTGTGTGTGTGTGTGTGTGTGTGTGTGTGTGTGTGTGTGTGTGTGTGTGTGTGTGTGTGTGTGTGTGTGTGTGTGTCGGTCGTCTCAGTCTTGCAGGGGGCCTGTGCTGTTTAGCTGCATGTGTTTTGATTGGCTGGTTGCCTACTGTGATTTCCCCCAGGAAGGGAAACCGCAGGGGAGCCAGAGGGGAAGTGAGATCACGCGGCTGTGACCTCACTTCCCTCGCAAACGGAGATGCAAAGCAGCTCACCCTTTTTTTCCTTTCCTAATATTAGCTGGATCATGGCAGTATTAGTCAGCCTCTACGGTGGCCACAGTATCTTTGCTAGAATCTTTTGCTAGAATCCCCCCAGGGATCTATCCTTTTTTTCCCTCTACACCAAATCTGTTGTAGATCTGCTATTTTCGGCGAATGTTTGCCTCAGAATAGGGACCCTAGGTTTCATGTGGTTAAACCCTATATACTTCGTCCTTACCACAAATAGGGGAAATAACTCATCACACAATGCGTTAACGCGTTGTGAGCTTGTACACCTGCTACTTTCTTTCTTTTTTTTCCTTCTTTTTTTTAATGCTTTTTACCCCTTTCTATCCCCAATGTAGTCGTTATGCCAACTGATTCCTCCTCATACATATGTCTGTGGTGTCACTGCTGTTGTATCCTACTGACTCACCTGCCATTAAGGAGCCCCCACCGGGAGGACGTACAGTAGAGCCTTTACCACTGCGCCACCTGAGCACCGATAGACCTGCTATTTTTTGACAATTAGTGCCAATTTCCACCTATAATGACATGCAATAACTAGGGGAAGCACAAGTTGAAAGTGGTTAATGTGCCAGAGTTGATCCGAGTGGCAGTCGGCCTGCCGCGCGCCACCTCAGTGGCTTTGCCCGGGTTCTTCCGACACACAGGGACACAGGTGGTACAAACACGTTTAGTGAAGAGAGGGCAAGATGCTACAAGCCAGAGCAGATATGCTGTCTCCTGACTGTGTGTGTGTGTGTATGGGAGGGGGGGGATGTCTGATTTATCTCGTATGGATGCACACAGATGCACACAGGATAGGAACAGGTGTGTCGTCACACCCAGATCAGAGCCCAATTAATCTGACTACTAAGGCCATGTTTGACTGCTTAAATCAACCACACACACCACAGTTTTCTTTTCATAGTTTTTGTTAATGGGATTAGTTTTTAGTTCTCGTCAGTATCTCCATGTTTCAGTAATGCGATGCAATGTTAAACCATTCAATAGTTTGCAAAGCCATACGATTACTTAAACATTACGATTTAGATGCTCTGTTTTAAAAGATAATTTGCTTGGATCGTTACCTCAAATAATTATTATGGCCAGCCAATAGAGTCATGAATTCCCAATTAAATGGTGGTTTTCAGGGTTCTATAGAACTACAGACATTTGGATACAAGACAACACTCATCCATTCCACAGCCAGCCGTTGGCAAGACATATGCCAACTGGCTGGCATCACAAGAAAGACCACCTAACAGCCAACCAATCAGTAGGCAGATATAACGCTGGATACATACTGGAAATGTTGGCCTAACAATTTTGGACAGCAAGCAGTCAGTAAGAATTTTAAATCATTTATTTAACTCCAAAAAATGCTCCTCGGAACACAGGTCAGGTAGGTTAGTGTGGGCCAGCAATGTTCGGAATTCGCCAATCAGGCCAGAATGTGAAAAATCGGACGGATCCGTCTTGATATAGATACAGATGTGCCACATCAAAACTTCACACGTTACTGTTCTTTCCCTGAAAGTGCCCTGAAAATGCATTTTTTCCCTCCCTGTTCTGCCCTTAAAAAGGCACTGTTTTGCCCCTGAAAAGAAGTTGTCACTACACACCCCCGTTTTTCCCTTCAACAGACATCCATATACATGAGAACAAAAGAATGTGTGTTGAAGAAGGTGTCATGTGTACTGATTTGCGTGATGTTTGGACAACATTTGTAGGAGTAATATAAGATAAATAGTTTTGCAAAAATCAGGCTCCTGGTGGCGCTATAATGGGCAATGTTGAAAGGACGCTGCGTTCATTATTTTTGCCATTTTGTTCAAAACGGGCCACTCCTGCAAACTTTAGATGTCAATCTTAGCCAATCAGAATGGAATATGAAAAATCTAATAGATCCGTCTTGATCACATGACTATAGAGATCGATTTGCATGAAATTTGGATACAATCTGAAGGAGTAGTATCCAAAATGTTGTTTTACTTAAGTCGGCCTCCTGGTGGCGCTATAAAAGGCCCATGTGAAACATTTAAGGCAGAGGTTCTGAATTGGCATCCAGGGAGTGTGTGTGTGCACAGTTTCACTGCAATCAAGCTAACAGTGCTGGAGATTAGCTGTCCACGGACGGACGGATGGACGGACGGACGGACAGACACACAGACACACACACACAGACGGACGGACGCAGACGGACACGAATGGACGGATGGACGAACAGGCGGACGGACGGACGGGGTGCAAAACATAGTCTTGGCCACTAGCCTCCCGTGGCCAGACTATATCACACTGCTTTTTTTTTTTTGCAATGGCAGATTCATCTGGAACCAGGCTAGATAAGGACCACCTTGCAAAAACCCTGCACTAATCAAAAGTTGATGTTCTGTTTTTGATGTTCCCATATCGCCACGGTCAGAGAAACAGGAAGATGAAGAAATTTCATTGCAAGTCCAGCAGGCCACAGGCTACTAAATCACTGCACGGTTAGCAAAAACATAACACGTAGCACAACTTCAAGTCAAAGCTAAATGTATGCAGTTATGGACAAAAGTATAGATACTCCTGGTCAAATATTGCTCAACTACAAGTGAAAGTTCAAACTTGTACTTGAGTTAAAGTACTGAAGTACTTGCTTTTACAATCATTGAAGCGTTCAAACGTACATGCTAGGCCTTAAGTGGTTAATTCAAAAAGTATAGATACTACAATTTACTTGCTGTAAGGACAGTACTCACGGAAATGTACTTACTGTAGTTGCTGTCCACCACTGAATGTATGAGCCATGGCCTCTGACCAGTTATGCATTTCTGTTCATTTAGCCACTGAAAATAAGCCGCCTAACACAAAATGTGAATCCCTAAAGAATCATGCATAATATGCCAAACGCATCACTGCATGCAAAATGTCATGCCACATACCATCTGACATCTATTCTTGATTGGCTACAATGTCAGCACTTTTAAAACTGTGAACGTGTGTCTGTCAACTGAACCATCCATCCACCTGACAGATGAAATTTGCAAGATGCAAAAGATAGATGGTAAAGATACAGAATGCTACGCTGAATCTAAATTAAACACGACTAGTGTTCCTGCGTGATATTTCAGCCTGCCACGGGGAAAATCTAAGGAATCTATCTGAAATGTCTGGCAACAGGCTTGTCTGGCACCGTTGATTCATGGAACGGGAGGACGACAGAAACTAAATACCAGAGAGGCTTTTAAGAGAGAGCTATTCATTATATTTACTGAAAAAATATTCATAATAATAATCAGCATTATGCACACTAGGATCCTTTATGGAGGATATTGCATATACTCCATATTTGCCTCTCCATTGAGTTTTAACAAGTGAAATGTTACAGTATAAAACATTTCAAAAAGTTGGCCATCACCGTCAACACTCCACTATAAAATGATTCAGCCCAATCTGACCTGTTATGGCCGTGTGCGCGCACACGCACATGAACACGCACGCACGCACGCACACGCACACACACACACACACACACACACACACACACACACACACACACACACACACACACACACACACACGCAGACCCCCTCAACTTTATATTCTAAATGCGATTTTACTGTCCTTGACAGTAAACAGAAAACTGCGTCTCTGAAAACAGCAGCATGAGGTGTTGTGATCAGGTTAGAATGTGGTCACTGGAGATGAACAAATCCACATTTTCACCCTGATGTTGGACATGTTATACATGTAAGCAGAACTGATGTCCGTATCTTGGACATGCTATTATCAGAACTACTCAAAAATAGGCTAGGCGTACATGGTGTATACGGTATGCTTAATTTATTCACGTTGTACTGCGGTTCCAGCATTTGAAAATGGTGATCTACAAGCTTGCAATGCTTGCATCTGACACTTTTGCCGCGCGACAGTGTCAGTTGTTCTTTCTTGTCTGCTGTCTGTCCCCTAGGCTGTCTAACCCTATAGTTACTGGTCAATAACAATAACCAGTAATCTATGGTTACTGGGTAGAGGATCAAAGGACCATTATGAAGTCATATTCAGCCTCCCAAGGGATGAACTCTTAACACGTTTGACCATAATCTGCACCGACAGATCACTGGCTAATTAGATACACAGTAGGTCATCCAGTGATCAGAGAAACATACTCAGACATGTTTGTTTGTTGTAATTTTGAAGATATATTTTTAGTTAGACTTACAGCATGATGTTAGTTATCCTGAGTTAATGAGTGCATGCTCTTTGAGCTAACATAATGTAACAACTGAAATGAAAATGAAAGGTTAATTAGAATTTTATTTAGTTCACAACAAGCATATCTACTCTATGAAGTTCAAGTTGCCTCGCCGTCTGTGCCTGGACAAATATGCCTGTGTGTGTGTGTGTGTGTGTGTGTGTGTGTGTGTGTGTGTGCGTGTGCGTGTGTGTGTGTGTGTCAGAGCAAATCAGCATTGTTAGGCAGCGGCAGTAGTGGAAAGTAACATTACATTTATTGTACTTAACACATCGGGTGCCAAACACGGTCTGAACCGTGTGTTTACTTAGTGGCGGTTCCGAAGCTTCGGTGCCGTTCACTGTCTGAACCGTGATTTCAGTCTTTTTGTTTTTTTCGTTTTTCTCCGCGCGGGCGGGGCTAGAGCAGCTCTGGGAGCACCCATTGTAATCCTACGAAGGAAGTGCCAGATCGCTCACCAGAAACACTTTTTTTTCCCCCATCCGCTTCCTGTCTATTTCCTACTTTGAAACGCCTATATCTCCAAATCTGTTTCCTGTGGGGAAAAACGGTCATGCGCGATGCGCGATCCCCCCCCCGTTGTAACCCGCGAGTGGAATGTTATGGTTCCAGCCTGTAGCCAGGCTCATGGCAGAACATGAATCGATGCTTTTTTTTGCGTGGATTTGCTTGTAACGCACGCGGACAAGCGCAGTCAATGGGGGAGAATGCTGGCACCCACGGTAAGTTGTTATGAAAAAATGCTGGCACCCGATGTGTTAAGTACAGTACTGTGCTTGAGGTACTTTAATATTTGACACAATATTGTAATCATTGCTACAGAGTGTTTGATCAGTAACAGGGATCTCCCTGTATCTCCAGCTCTTTAATAAACAGAAAATACGTTTTTCTGTTTTTTTGGCCAAAAATGTTTTAAATTGTTTTTTGGCCAAGTCTACACTTGCAACCACACGTAACTTCTACTTTATTCTTCTTATTCCTCGTCTTTGTATTGGTATTGTTTGTGTTGGAGCGCCTCAGTGCGGCTGCAGAGTTCATGTGCAACCTCTTCCAGAGACAGATAGAGACACTAGAAACTCTGCTGGAGACACAAAACAAACTGTGTAGACTTGGCCCTTTGAAATAAAATGTATTTTGGCCCCCAAAAAAAAAAAAAAGTTTTCTTTTTTTTTTGCATTAGTCGACTGCCAGTCGACTATTGGCAATTAGTCGCCAATTAGATTCGACTAAACAAATCCTTAGTCGGGGAGAGGCCTACTAAATGCTAAATAAAAACAAAGTTATAACAAATAATAATAGTTAATATCCCTTATTTATCACATATGTGACTATTATGGGCTTTTTGAGTAATGGGGTACTACTGGCGAGAGTGCCGATAAACGGGCGGGCTGGGACCAAAATCCAGCCCTGGCATTTTGGTCCGAACCGTCAACCCTGCCGATAAACAATGCGGCCCCCCAGAGTGATTGAGGAAATTTTGTGGCCCTCACCATCTACAAAGTTGCCCACCCCTGGTCTACAGTATCTGTAAGTCACTAAAAGGGACATATATTTCAATCCATGAAATCCAACTTAATTTTGAACACAACCTCCCCTGCACGTCGCTGCCAGTGATGACAGCTGGTCATTTGACAATTCATGAATGAATGAATGAACGACAAACTCTTTTTTCTTTTTCTTTTTTTGGGCATTTTCTTAAATTGTCTTCTTCCTCCAGCATCTGATAGAAAAGTAGAAAAGGATGCTGGTTATATTGACACAATAATCAGTGCTCAGAGAAAAGAAAATGTAACCGAAATGCAGACTTTATTAAAGAATAATTCAGCTGTGACCTCTAAAGCCATCAGTTGGATCAATGGAAATACTTTCCCTTATGTCGGTCGAGTCTCCCTATGCTGGATTACACTCATACTATCTCATGAATAACCTTGTGCAGGTTTTTTATTATTTTATTGTATAGCTGTGGGGGATTATACCTATGTGATTGTGAACATGTGGTTAGCACCTTCCCTTGCTGCACAAACTGGTCTATTGAACAGCACCTTACACTCTAATCAACTGGCTGTCCGCAGGCCAAATCCGTCCCCAGCCGAACTTTCTTGTGGCCCCTGGAACACGTTGCATATTCCAATGTAGAAATAAATGAACAAAAGTATTACTAGGTTGTACAGGATGACCATTTTGAATGTTTTTCATAACCGTTAACCAAAGCTCGATAAGAATAAAATGTAGGCTACTATTTAGAATGGACGAATGTCCCTCACTCAGGGTCCCAAATTAAAACCCACCAGTACCGCATTTGCAGTCAAAACACTGCTAGAACCCAAATGCGGGTAAATGTAATCTTTGTTGAGTAAGTTACCCATAAGAAAAATTTACTTAACTCATCCACTGCCACTGACGTAATAAACGTAATTATTCCCGTTTACCAACCCTGGCTGCCACAGACGTAAAAAACGTTTTTTTGTTTTGTTTTTTTTGGACCCAAAGACCAAGGAGATATGATTTTTCGAAGGAAAAGACTCCCATCCACTTCCTTGTTAACTTAAAGCTTAAAAATTCTGTATCTCAGCTCCTGAGTACCGGTACTTTTTTTTTTTTCAATGAAAAATCTCTGGCAGTGGGCAAACGCGGCCAGCAATAAGTCTGGCAGTGGATGAGTTAAGAAAAGTATCTGATGTTAAATTGAATTTAAGTATCAAAAGTACAAGTACAAATATCAAAAGTAAAAGGATAAAGACATTTTCATAGTACAGACAGAAATGTTGTCTACTTCTAAATTCTACTACTCTGTACTTCTCAGTATACTTTCAGAATAATGTAGCTTTCAAGTAGTTCAGCAATTTCTTTTTTACACCACGTAGCTTGGCAAATGCTACATCGCTACATTTCAGTGGTGAAATCCATCACAAACCATCCATTTGTAACTATTTCTGGGTCTTGAGTGGATGTCCATTTACAACAAAGAAATAATTCACCTTGGTTTTGAGTGGATTTTGTCCATCTTCTCCATCTTCTTCCATTTCAAACACATCATAAGAGCTTGTGCTCTTATCAGCCGGGTGCTCAAAACCAATGCCAAAACCTTTCATTCACAAGAACATGTAAACACTTCACCTTGCCAGCCTGCCTCTATTACGCTTCTCACAATGACACAGAACACACTGAAATATCTACTTCCTATTTCCTTAATATCAAAATTCCAAGCCTGCACTATAAAGGACTGGCACAGAAATGATCCTATCAATCATCAAAATGCATAAATGCAGTATGAAGCAGGCCCTAATAAGTTACCATATTATCTATACCATACCATAAAAGGGACGGACGGACGGACGGACGGACCTCCACATGCATGGGCTCAGAAGGGGACTCAGAGAGACAGACCCACAGATAGACCGATACAGAGATTTGGGATTTAAGGTTCTGGACAAGTGCCAGTCCAACCCATTTCCCACCTGATAGAACACGCCCTGATACACATGCCAGATTTGAAGTTGGATCGTTCTGGTGGTCCTGCAGTTATGTGCGAGACAGACAGACAGACAGACAGACAGACACACATTATGCTGTAGATAGATAAAATAAAATAATAAAACAACTTTGCCTAGGGAGTCACAGGAGCTTGAATTGAGATGCACTCGGCGCCGATCAAAAAATCTATCTGCAAAAAAAACATTTAGAGGTGGAGAAAACGGGCATAAAATAACTGAATTGAGGTTAAATGCGAACGCTAGGGGACATCCCCTGGGACCTGTCTATATTATGTGTTGCCAAACTAAATCTCACCGTATGTGTTGTTTTTTTCTCTCAAGTTAAAAAGAAAAAACTGTTTCCAAAGGCAGAGCACCATCACATCTGTCATTTTCACTTCTAAAGAGGGCCTACATCTGCTGGTTTATAAACGGCAGCGAACCGGCGAGTTGAGAAGAAAGTGACGCGCCTCTCCATCACCATTCCCCCCCAAAAAGAATGAAATTAATTAAATTCTGGATGAGACGAAGGCTTAGGACATAAAGGGCTGCTGTTAGCATTTTTCTAGCCCATTGATTCCTTGTTACTACTGCACATTATGGCCCCCTGAACCCTCATAAATCAATTCATACCCCATTGTCCTTTTCAGAAGGCTTTCTCCTCAGCGTTGGCTGTAACATGGCTGAGGTGACAATAATCTATTGTTTCAGTTTAAAACTCAGCGCTGCACCCTAGACCTGCGGCCGCAGAGGCCAGCAAAATGTATGGTCCGCCTGGAGGGTGTTAGGGGGATATTGAGCAACGGTTGACACACCAGGGTTGGGCTCTGCAACTCGGAGAATCCATCTTAGTCAGAGAGGATGCGCAGAAGATCCTAATTTACCTGCGCTTCAGACATCTGAACCGAACCGGGCAAAGAAAATGATATGCCGCAAGGGTAAAATATACTATACTGTTATAAGCTCTAATATAACGCACAGCACAGCCATCAGCTAGGGTGACCATACGATACATCGTCTTTTCTACCCGGACATGTCCTCTTTTTGGGTCCTAAAAATCTGTCTCGGGTGGGGTGGGGGGGGGGGGCTATTATTTTTTTGAAATGTCAGTTGTTTTTTTTCGCTCTCGGAGCCTATTTCTGAATGAGCCACTGTATTATAGTTAATAATACAGCACTCTCAGTTAGAGACCTAGGAGCGCACCTCTGTGGTCATTCATAAATATCAGACTGGTCAGCGTGTCGCAGATTGTCTACGTATTTAACGGCCGTTGTAGAAGGTGTTGTACTGGTGTCTGTGCAGGGGTAGGCTACCACTTTGTGCTGTGGCTCCTTCAGATGCACTGAGCTCACATTGAATACAAACACCAATATCGGCTACCTCTCATTTTCTTTTCGTTTCATTAGCATGGTTTTGAGGCTATTATTCAATTTATTATTATTATTACATTCTGGACATAAATTAAACCTATGACTTTTTAAAGAGACATTTTGTTACTGAATCTTTTCTGGTATTGCAGTGAGTATTTAAACAATGACATGTTTGAATAACCATCATTCACAAAGTGTTGGCTTCCATGGGTCGGTCGGTCTGTCTGTCTGTTGGTACTAGTAGCCAATCACAGGCGTGCAATGATCTCATTTTACATGTACAGTAAAACAGTGCATTAAAGTATGTTTCTGAAAATATTTGAGGCGTTAAATAGGGAATGTAGTTACGGAATCAGAATCAATTAATATTTAATCAGCACTGCCTACAGTAGTTTGATAGTTTGATGTTTTCCGGAGAGCCGGTCGCATTGTGCTGCATAAAGTTGAGGTCGAGTCTTGATTATGCAAATTCAGAAACAGCGGTGCCATATCCATCATGCACTGTACCGCACGGCCGGATCTCTTGCTCTCCATAGAAAATGAATTAGATCCATCAACATGACATCTGTCAACGCATCCAGTGTGTCTTCACCATTACAGTTCAAATCACAACCTTTGATTGACTGGTGATACAAACACAATTGACACAAGGAATTAACGATCAGACTTTGCAGATTTACAGAGACATTTGAAAGACAGAAATCTGAGAGAAAGACGGCGAGAGGTAGTCAATGAATCTTTATGAGCGAGAGAGGGAGAGAGAGAAAGACAGACTTGTAATCACATGCTATGTTAGAAATGTAACTGCATACATCGCTATTATTATTAGGGCATGGCCCCTGGCAGAGATTTGCACTCTGCTGAGCGCATCTTTTGTAGTTCAACATGTTTTTCTCCGCCTTCATTTGGAGTCTGCTTTGAATGAAACTTCATATAGGGATTCGGTGCAACGGTCAATGTCATTACTACAGTTGATGGGTGTATTATGCACACTGCTCTTGTTTATATTGGGTGTTTTACTTGTATTTTAGAATGATAACTAACTTCAATGTGCCACCACTTCTCCCGAAAACACTGAAAACACCACCCTAGAACACTTTTACTTAACTCATTCACTGCCAGAGTAAATAAATACATAAAGCCCAGACAGAGATTTTTCCGATTTTTCCAGTGCCAATGGTGTTTAACCCATTGGAACCTGAGGCCGATCCTACAAATGCCTTAAATTCTAAATCAGTAGTTCTCACACTTACAATATTTTTCAAAACAATTAAAAAATAGCGGATGTACAAGCTCGCCTGTGATGCGCTGGTCTGCTATTTTTGACTAGCTAACGTATACATTTTTAAAATGACACAGATACTGTCCCGGTTTTAATGGGTTAATATAAGATGCTCTAAAGCATAAACTCCTAGAAACAGCTAGACTATGACGTTGACGGCTGCAACATCAATTTTGATGTATTCACAGGTGGAAAATCTTATTTTAAATACACAACAATAGTTACATTAGCCACACCTAGCAAATACTGTAGGTGACATAATTGACACTGTAGGTGACACACAGGTGGAAATTTTACATTCCTCATGTTTAATACATCGGAGATCATGGTTTTCTATATGAAATAATGTTTCACATATTCTCAATATATACAGATATGCAGAGATTGAGCTGAATAGGTCTTCTAATAGCCTCGGTAACTGAGGCCGCACGTATGAGTTAGCACTCCGCTAACATCAGGCTATTTGTGTCCTCTGCTCTGACCCAAGTAAGCTATTTCATGATTGTGTAATGGCATGGAACTGTTTTCTGTGATCAGCAACTGTGCTGGATATTAACCCATTAAGACCTGAGGCAGCGTCTAAAAAAATTCAAAATCCTAAAAAAAAATCGGAAAAAAATATTAAAAAATAAATTTCACAAATTTTCAAAAATAGCAGATCTACAAGCTCGTAGCGCGGCACTCGGTGCCGCGCTATGAGCTTGTATATCTGCTATTTTTGAATAGCCAAAGACATCTAAAGTGACACAGATGCGTTCCAGGTATCAATGGGTTAACCCATTAAAACCTGAGGCCGATTCTACAAATGCCTTCTAAATGAGTAGTTTTCATCACTCTAAAGATTTTTCAAAAATGTTCAAAAATAGCAGATGTACAAGCTCGCGGCGCCACGAAGTGACGCACTTTGAACTTGTACATGTGCTACTTTTGAATAGCCAACCGAAAACTCGAATGACACAGATGCTTTCCCGGTATTAACAGGTTAACATAAAAAAGCAGTGGCTCAGCCATCCAAGATGGTGAAAAAAACAGAGAGAGAGAGAGAAGAGATGCCACACAAGGCATCATGGGACATGATTGTCCTCCTGGACCCACCAGCTCATGACATTTGACATCTGACACAGCATTCTCTGTTGAGTTCAGTGGTGGAAAACATACTCTGATTTTATACTGAGGTAAAATAGCACTACCACAATGTAAAAAATACTCAGTTACAAGTAAAAAAGGCCATGTATTCAAAATGTGATATACTAGGCGATCTACAAGTTCACAACGCATCGCATCGCTGCACGTTGTGAACTGGTAGATATGCTACTTTTGAATAGTCAAAGTATAAAACAAAGCTTGTGTGGTTCATGTTTTGTAGTAATAATCAAAATTTGCCAAAGTAACTAGTAACTGAAGTTTACAAATAATTCAAGTGGTGTGAAAAGTACAATATTTGTATCAAAGTTAATGTACCTCAAAATTGTACTTCAGTAAATGCAGTAAATGTACTAACTTGCATTGTATCAAGAGTCATCATCCCAGTGAAATGACTACAACACTTTAGAGAGTCCATAATATGTCCATGGTTCTCAAACATTTTCATGTCAAGGACATTACAAATTACTTTGATTATTTATATATTTTTTTCAAAAATCTTCAAAATCTTTCAAGGTTCTTCACATTGTTTCAAAAATAGCAGTAGATCGTCAATTTCTGAATAGAAGAAAAAGAAAATTGGGCTCAAGTGTTTAAACTGTTCCTTCATTCTGTCCGGTCCCCGGACCCCACTTTGACAACCAGTGCCCTATGGCCCGAGAAACTGCCTCAACGCTCTCCTCATCAGTCAATCAATCAAAGACACAATTTCATTTAGAAGGCGTCATATCTCTGTGCCCTTTCGCGCCATGAAGCATTTTCTAGAGGCCAATTCTTCTTATTTAACAATGTCACTGATGGCGCTGAGACGTGGTCGCGTCAGGTCAGCGTCCCACCTGTCACTCCAGTCACTCGTCTTCATTTGACCAGCGGTGATTTAACCCATTAAGACCTGAGAGGCCGGTTCTAAAAATGTCTTCTAAATCCAAACGTTTTCTGAAAAACCGACAGTATGTTGCTATATCGGTGGTGCTCAAACATGTCAAGGACCCCCACAATTATATGTATTTGCCCGCGGACCCCCATCTCAAAATATTTTGTTCCAAGGACCCCCAGAAGCAAAGATATAAATATATACATTTTTTTCTTCTATGAGCTATGAGCTTGTAGATCTGCTATTTTTGAATAGCCAAAGTATAAAATAATGGCTAAACGGATGGGACACGGAGGCTTTTCCGGTTTTGACGGGTTAAGATGCAGTGTCCATGACACCACCTGAGAGACCGACTCTGTGACATTGAGCGGCTAAGACAAATAACAACCATTTTACCTGGAGAAGAGCGCTGCTTCACGGAGCGTTCGCTCAAACACTGTCGGTCACCGCTCTCACAAAGCTCTGCAGAGCACCAGCGGTGCAGCGTGATCTGTCTCTAAACTCTCAAGGCCCTGACGAGATGGAAAACGCCAAGAAACCCGTTGCTTTTAAAACGGCTAAGTGGGCGCGTCAAAACCGAGTCTTTTAGAGCTCGGCTCGATCTTTGTGCGTCGAGGTGGGCCGCAGACCACCAAACCAACCCACAAGGGTGTGTGAAGGCATCCCACCGTCCAGCATTGACGCGTTCAGACTTGTATCGCAGTGTGAAAAGAAAGCTACCTGGGCACTTCAAAATAGACTGCCCAAATAAATTACTGGAGCACTCAACTGGGTCTGCACGTTTTATTAGAGGGGTAATAAAAGCGTAGTAATTTATTTGGGTAGTCTATTTTGAAGTGCCCAGGTAACTTTCTTTGCAGTTTATGCTACTGTTGAGCACTGAGCCCTTCTACAGTACTCACAACGTGGCTGGAGCGTGTTGGACTACTCTTTGTATTGCAGTGTGTATGCACTGTACTGTATGTTTGTGGGGGGTTTTATGACTCTTTTGAGAAAACTGTGTATGTATTTTTTTTCTTTTTATGAAATAGACCTGCACACAATGAATACGTTTGTCTGTGAAACAACAGTCGGTCCTGTCCGCCTTTGCATTGGTCAGCAATTGATCAGTAATAATCAGCACTTTAACCAATTAAGCACTATACATTTCACCATGCGACTCACAACGCGTTGAGTCATGCCACATTGTGAGCCTGTAAATCAGCATTTTAGGTACATTTCTTGCAAGTGAAAAAGTTGTAACAATTTTGAACATTTTCCCAAAGCAGGGTGGTAACGTGGTTAAACAACCAAAATGAGAGCAACACACAAAAGTACTGTTTTATATATATATATACATATATCGGGAAAACAAGTCGAAATATAACACTTAAAATTCTTCCACCTTCGATGTGAACACGTGGCCTCACATCATTGACAAAAAAAAAAAAAAATCCGCCCAAAAAACGCAAAATTTTGAAAATACAAAATATGTTTACATTTGACAGTTACAAATGTTTTTCACGATTTTTCAAAAATAGCAGATCTACAAGCACTCGGTGCCGCGCTATGAGCTTGTATATCTGCTATTTTTGAATAGCCAAAGTGTAAAATAAGGGGTGTAGTCCACCGAAAGCTTTCCATCTGTCAGGACCTTGTACGCCAGACTCGCCCATACTTTCACAAAATCGACACATCTGTGTCTCTTGAGGACGATAGGATCGGCTGGGTGTTGTTTTGACGTGCGGAGGTGTGACATCCTGACAGATGGAGGTGGTGCTGGACGGCACAGACCGAGTGCAGCGAGGTCACTCCGGGCCTGCCGGTACCGTGACACTGTGACGGCGGTCCCGCAGCACAGCTGGAGGGCTTCTTCTAAAAGGTCACGCTAACACACTGACAACCCAACCCCCATCCAGCTCCATCACCCTAGAGCAACTAATATGTCTTCCAAATACACGGTTGTTGTACAATGGCAGACAGAAAAAAAAAACAATGGTTCTTACTCCTTAACGGGTGCATTTCGCCTTTCCGACATGTCGCCTTTCCGACGTTAACGAACCCTATACCTAACCCTAACCCTAACCGCACGCGGAAGCCTAGTCGGAGTGGCGAGATGTCGGAATGGAAGGAGCACCCCCTCCTTAACCCATTAAGACCCATTGCAGATATGCTATTTTCAAATAGTATAGCCAACGCAAAAATCGGTTCCAAAGGAGGTTCCAGGAAGAATTGATCACCTTCTAAATAATTCACTCATTTCATTTAGTCAATGGTTCTTCATGTTCCTCATACTGTATGGCTCTAGAGAACCATTCTGTCAAAATTCAGTTTTTCTTTATGGTTCTTTGAGGCACCTTTTGAGGCACTCTGCTAGCGCCCCATTTTGGGCGTGTCTTATAAACAAACATTCACCAGAAATGGCCGATCAACAAGCTCAGTGAGCTTGTAGATCGGCTATTTCCGATGAAGAGATTTGGTTTGAGGGGGAAAAAGCGGACCAAGTATAGTCCCTGGACCCTTGAGAGACAACGGTCGATGAAGTGTATAGAGTTTAAGTGGTTACGGGTTCTTAAAAAGCCTTGGTCTGAAAGGTTCTTTCTGGAACCAAAAAATGGTTCTTCTGTGGCATCACTCTGATGTCACACACAGACTTATTTGTCTGTGTGTACCATTAACCACTTTCAACCTGGCGTCGCTATTTTAGGTGGAAATGTTTGAAAATGTTGCATTTTCAAATGAGAGAAAATAGGCAATCTACATGCGACATGTTGTGAACTTGTAGATTGGCTATTTTTATATGTTTGCAGTCTCAATTTCCTACATTTTTAAGATGTAGGGATCATCGCGCACCAAAATCGACCCAAAAATTCACTAAATCACCCCAATCATGCCATTTTTTAATTAGACATGCTTGTTCTACATTAGTGTCTGTAAATAAGATAACTGATATGATATCATCACAATTTACCATGGCCTGTTGTGAGTTATTGCTTAGTCAATAACTCACTTATGCAATGCACAACAGATGACTCTTTGTATTATTCAATTTGCAATCATATAATATTGATTAAATATTAAGCAAAATCCCATTAACTTAATCGGAAATGAAACTGATGTGAACAAAAGGATTTGACAACAAAATAAGCGTTTTTTCAGATAAATGGATTTGGTGTTGTATTCTTGCCTGTTTACCCTGGTATCTTTATACTGATAAAATGTAATGCTCTTTCTGTTCTATTTTAAATGTTATATTAAAACAATTATATAACATTGACAATGTAGTAGGTATATTCAATATGCATTATGCTTGTCCGCAGGAGGGAACATTTTCTGGTTGAGGATAGTCATGACATCATTGCCAGGGGCGTCACCGCCATTCACTGTGCATACGACGCGACACCCTCACTCACATAGATCCGTGATTTCATACCCCCCACTTAAAAAAAAAAAAAAAAAAAAAAAAACATTCATTCTTTTTTTTAAATGATAATGAATTGGTAAAATCAGGCAAAAATAAGAATTAAATAACCTAACCCTAACCCTAAAACCGAAATAAAGTAACCAAAACACGCCCAAAAAACGCAACATTTTGAAAATACAAAATGTGTTTACATTTGACAGTTACAAATGTTTTTCACGATTTTTCAAAAATAGCAGATATACAAGCTCATAGCGCGGCACTCTGTGCCGCGCTATGAGCTTGTAGAAAGTGTAAAATAAGGGGTATAGTCCACCGAAAGGCCACCCCCCCCACCTTCTGAGAGCCTGTGACGTCCCTGATCATTGTTCATTTTGTCGACTAAAACTATGGCAAAAAATGTTGTCTACAAACTTTTTTCAGCAATGATGACTTACACTATGACTAAATATATTGGCAATTTCTTTGACAAATAAAAAACTAGACGAAAATATTAGAGGGGGACCAGTTGAGAAGAGATCCAGTCAAACTAAGACAAGTCATTTTATTCTTGGTTGTGTGTGGGTGTCGCGCTCTGGAAATAGCCCGATCTGCAAGCTCACAACGCATCACAGCACAACACGTTGTGTGTTTGTAGATCTGCTATTTTCAGGCAGGGAAACCCTAACCCTAACCCTTTAGTCGACTAAAACTTGACTAAAACTAAAACAGTTCAGATGACTAAAGTATGACGGAAACTAAATGGAATTTTATTCAAAAGACAATGACTAAAATGAAATCAAAATGTGTCAAAAATGAACACTGCATGACATCACAGATTCTCGCTTTCTTTCTTTGGTTTCCCAGCTACTGCATATCCCACACCACATTAGAGTCCTATATTATGAAAATCTACTATCCTACAATATGTGTGATTTCCTTTATTGTAATTACACAGCATACAATAATAGCATCAATCATCATGTTTAATAGTACACATTACAGACTTTCAGTTCTGGAACCCACGGTCCCAGGTTCTAGGTTTTGTAATATCCTCTTCCCATTTCCATGCTATTGATCTGACCTGGGTTCTTATCACATGAGAGCTAATGCATTGTGTCTTTAAATGCAGTGGTGAAGAAGTACTCGGATATTTTTCAATGTAGAAAATACAAGTTACAAGTAAAAGTCCTGTAATCCAAAGTACAAAAATATTGGCATCAAAATATACTTAAAGTATTATGCAGAAGGCCCCATTTCACATTTTTCAATTTGAAAACAGCAGATCTACAAGCCCATAATGCACCGCAATGTGACACCTTGTGAGCTTGTAGATCGGCTATTTTCTGCTATTTTTTTTATAGGGGAGCTTAATTGGGTAATGTATATTTTGTAATAATAATCTAATGCTACAAAGGAACTTGTAACTAAAGTTTTCAAACAACTGTAGTGGAGTAAAGAATGTACAATATTTGCCTCTAAGAAGTAGTGGAGTAGAAGTATGAAGTATCTAAAAAATGGAAACACTCAAAATACCACAGTACCTCAAAATTGTACTTAAGTACAAGCACTTGAGTAAAGTTACTTTGCACCACCGCAGCCATAATGTGTTGTACCATTAGCATTGTGCCTTTTTAAAATGGTACATTTCCACGCGCTTTCGGTCGTGGCGCTCCCCGCTGCTCCGGCGAACTCCGCAGAGTGTGTCACATTGAAGTCATTTCCATTCCAGGCACCGTGGGTATCAAAATAATTTAAACAGTCGGGGGAGACAGGAGAGGCATGGGCAAAAAAAAAGGACGCGGGCAAAGGACAACGAAGGCTAATCGGGGTAATGCGCTTTGCAATACCAAGCTATCATCATCCGCTGCTGTGTTTGTTTGCTTTCCCGTGGCTTTTCGGTGGCCTTTTGTTTTTCCTTCCCTGGCACTTTGCAGACGTGCTGGTGCAATCGGTTGCCGGTCACCCGCTCGCTTAGGCGGGTGGGCGGGTGGGTGGGTGGGTGGGGGCGAGGGCTAGGATCACTGTAGCCAAGGGCACGTCCGCCCGCCGGTGACTCCGCTGTCAGCACTAATGCATTCAGGGGGCAAGAGGCCCGCATGCCTTTTTCAGGTGTTGTTGCAGGCTGCTGCCGTCAGCAGATCCTAATCAAATCCAATCTGTTATTAACCCCTTCCACCCGGGAAACACGTCTGGGTCATTTTTAGATTCCTCTTTGGGCTATTCAGCAACAGCAGATCGACAAGCTCGCAGCGTAGGCACTGAGTGTCGCGATATGAGCTTGTAGATCTGCTGTTTTAAAAAAAAAATCTTGAACATTTTGTGCAAATCTTTGAATATATATTTTTTAAAGCAAACCTTCGCAACTGCTTGAAAAGTGTTCGCTTTAAAACATACATCTTCAAAGATTTGCGAAAATTCGCACGATTTTTAAAACAAATAGCAGATCTACAAGCTCATAGCGTAGGCACTCGGTGCCGCGCTATGAGCTTGTATATCTGCAATTTTTTTTTTAACAGCCAAAGACATCTCAAATGACACCGACGCGTTCCCGGTCTTAATGGGTTAAAAGATGATCTTGACACTTGACTCCCATCACGGGGGAGAAAAACGGAGAAAGTTAGAGTGTGCGTAATGCAATTGTGGAGGGAAAGTGGTCCCTCATGGTCCACGCCTACTTTTGTTCCACCTTATAGAATTCAGAGTGGATTTCCCACCGGGCGTATCAAGATGGTGGCTCCCAAGATTGTAATTATGGGTCTCTTACTCTCTTTTCCCCTTAGAGCAACAACGTTCCTTCTGTGTGAACTAAGCATGAGCGCTGATGTTGACGTTTAGACGCCTGCCACTGTGGTGTATGAAATAAGAACGTTAAATCAGGTTGCCCACCGTCTCTTAACCCATTAAGACCTGAGGCCGCGTCTAAAAAAATCTAAATCCTAAAAAAAAAAATCGGAAAAAAATATAAAAAAAATAATTTTCACGATTTTTCAAAAATAGCAGATCTACAAGCTCGTAGCGCGGCACTCGGTGCCGCGCTATGAGCTTGTATATCTGCTATTTTTGAATAGCCAAAGACACCTAAAGTGACACAGATGCGTTCCAGGTATCAATGGGTTAAGCACTTGAACTATGGAGCCTTATTTTCTCAGCAGCCGTTCGAGTGGCATTTTAAATGAAGTTAAGTGTAATAACGCTGCAATGTTATTACCGTCAGCTGTGTTTAGCTCAAAATGGCTGCTGTGAGAAGGCTCTATTGAATCAGCTCGGAAATGATTTTCAACTTTTTTAATTTCAAGGACCCCCCCAGTTTGATTAGGCCACGGACCCCCATTTGATACCATCTCTGGGACCCCAATCTACACCGAAAAGTGTTCATTTAACTCTAGAGAGCGTGCAAATGGAACCAAAGGCTCCCTTACGGGTCCATTTGGTTCCATGTATACATTCTCAGAGTTACAGGCCCCCGTTATGCAGTGAAATATAATAATGTGAATGTGTCCCCTCAAGTTGCCACGGGTATTGCCAAGTACGTTTGCACATACCTGGAATTTGTCTGCAGTTTGATTAATTGAATACTTTATTAACACGAACAGGATTATTAACAGTACAGGTAATGTTATGGTTATGCTAACAGGATAACACAAAACGTCCCAGGGGCTTGTGTCCGTTGTGGTCCATTGTACTCAATTCATCAGTAATACATACAATACATACAATACTGTACAGTAATATAATGTAACATTTAGAAGGTAAAAATTTGATTTGAACGAACTTAAAGAAAATGCTTTTATATGACTTGTGTGTTTTAGTAGTGTCGCTATTACTAAATATTTCTTCATCTCTTAGCTTCTGCCAAGGTGGCAGCTACTCTTCCTGGGTGCAACACACAACAAAAGCATAGCAATACACAATACATGTAGCAAGTCTCGATAAAAAAAATATTTGCAAGACAAACAAAAGTCCAAATCACTACAGTACATCTAAAATACATTCCATAGGCTCTATGCACAGCAGCCATATTGGAAGGAAATTGGGCCTCTTCTTACTTCCTTCACAGATGTTACCAATGATGCTAATGAAGGCTCCGTTCCATTAAGTGTAACACAGTGGTTCTCAAACCTTTTAATTGCAAGGACCCCCATAACTCTGAGAGTTGCACACCGGCAAGGGACCATTTTGAACCCCCTCAAGTGTTTCCAGTGAGCCAACATGCTCACTGTCCGCACCCTGACTCTGTTTGACCAGAATGGAACAGAGCCTTCATTAGTATCATTGGTAACACCTGTGAAGGAAGTAAGCAGGAGGCCCAATTTCTTTCCAATATGGTTGCTGTGCATAGAGCCTATTGTGGTTGTTCGGTGCAGTGTGAGAGTGTGGACTAGCCTAGCAGACACCAACTCGGAACTCCCGAATCCCTGCCCTCCACACCCTCCTGTTTAGCGTCAGGGTCTCGCGGCTCTGCAGTTTTGTTCGCTCCGCTGCCGCACCGCAGTGTGTCTACGTACTGTATGTGGTGCGCCTCTTCTCTCGTCCTAGCTGTGCCTTGGGTTGGCTCTCCCACGGTGTCATTTTGCTCGCTACCAGTTCCGGGTGGCTGGCAGAGTGCCCTGCCAGCCTCAACCTTCTCTCTCTCTGACCTTGTCTGTGACCCTCGGCAGGCCTCCGTAGAGGCCCACGTGGCTGGTCAGGTCAACAAATTAAGGGTAGGGTTATTGTTAATGGATAACAGATTGGCTTGCCATCGCCTGAAGGCCAAACAGGCCTTTGAAATGATTAGCTGAAGGTTAGCCCATCAAGCTGTCAATCAATTTTCAAATACTATTAACAAAATAGTTTATCGACCTAAACCCTAAAAATCCTTACAAATAGATCCAGTCTTCTCTGGACTACTAACTCTTAACTAACCACATCAACCCTAGCATCCCATATTCTGGGCACGTCGTAACAGGCGATGGCCAGCATTTGGCGAAAATAGGCAAACATTCGGTGAAAATAGCCACCCCCTGAAGAGATTTGGTGTAGAGGGAAAAAATGATGGACCTCTGGGGGACCCTGTCCAACAAGGTATGATATATTTAAGTAGTCAACTCTAAACGAGATGAGCCACGTAACCAAACAAAGTTGCTGGCTACAAACTCAGGTGTACAGGTACGTGTGCTGTGTTGCACCTGTCAATCATCTGCAGTCATGTCAGCATGGCTGTGTTTTCCTTGTCGTCGCTTTGTCGCATTCGTGATAACTTCTTTGATGCCGTTAACCCATTAAGGCCTGAGTCAGATTCTTATTTTTTTTTCTAAATCCTAACAGTTTTTTGGAAAAAAAAAATTAAAAAAAATTTCACGATTTTTCAAAAATAGCAGATCTACAAGCTCGTAGCGCGGCACTCTGTGCCGCGCTATGAGCTTGTATATCTGCTATTTTTGAATAGCCAAAGAAATCTAAAATGACACACAGATGCGTTCCCGGTCTTAAAGGGTTAATTCACTCTGCTTCCGAAGACACACTGCCTCGTGTTGAGACAGAATGTTTGTCACCTCGATATTTGTGAACAAACACTGACAGGATAAAATGTACCCCGCTTCTTGTTTCCACAAAAGCACAGAAATACAAACGATGACACAAATTGTCTTTATTCTTCTCTTCTCTTCTCGCCCTGTTCCAACCTCCGTCTTTGATATAGAGCCGATTAGAATGGCTCAATGAACACTGTGTCACCCTGACGTCTGGCGCTTTATGCTGCTTATTTGGCAAGTGTCTCTGCAAACATGTCCCTTCTGCTCCACCATGAGTCCAGAAAAGAACTAAGACTCTGTGACTCTCACTCAGTGCACACCAAGGAAGCATTCATGCGTGTCATGTCCTTAATATGCATTCATCCTCTCATGCATATTCATTCATTCTTGCCTTCTTGCTTCCTTGCTTTGATTGATTGATTGATTGATTGGTGTTCATATGCTGCCCGGGCCTATCATTAAATAATTGCCAATCACTAGTTTAATAAAATAATTAAAATAATTGTTCCCTATTTTGGGAATGTCATCATTATAGGTGAAGATTTTAAGAAAAAGTAGAGAAGCCAATCTACATGCTAACGAGCTTGTGAGCTTGTAGAGCGGCTATTTTCACTATTTTTGCATGACAAAGTATGAAATAACGCTTAAGTGGTTAATTGATATGTTGATGTATGATCAATCAATTGATGTATCAATAGAATGATCGCTAAGAAGATAATGGATAGTTGCAGCCCTCACTCACTCATTCATTCTTATTCATTCAGTCACCTTAACCCATTCAGACCTGGAATTGTATCATTCTTAGATTTGAGCTAAAAAGCATTATTTTACACTTTGGCTATTCAAAAATAGCAGATCCCGTGCTACGAGCTTGTAGATCTGCTATTTTTTTAAATTTGTGAAAATGTGTGCAAATCTTTGAATATATATATTTTTAAAGCGAACATTTTTAACCCAAATCTTTGCTTCTGGGGGTCCCTGGAACAAAATATTTTGATGGGGGTCCGCGGCCAAATTCATATAATTTTGGGGGTCCTTGACATGAAAAAGATTGAGCACCACTGATATAGAAACATACGTTTTTCAGAAAACTGTTGGGATTTAGGAGACATGTAGAATCGGCTTCAGGTCTCAATGGATTAAAGGAAGAAACTGAATTCAGGGGAAAATCAATATGATAAACTGCTACTTGTTTTCTCTCCAAATTGTTTCAGTTTGGAAATCGATAGGAGAGCCTGAGCCATTCATCACCATTGCGAGAGGTGTTCTCCTCGGGGGGATAATATTAGGGCGTCCATGTGGAGTTCACGAACAAAAAAACAAAAAAAAACAAATGCGTGTGTGTGTGTGAGCGTGTGAGACGAGACGTGTGGGAGGGTGTTTGGTTGGTTAGTTTGTTGGGACAGAAGAACAAATAAGGATTAAAGGCAATGGAAATAAAACGTGGGGTCTTAAAAGTAGTGGGAGAAGGAAAGCGAAAAGTGGGCAGGGAGGCTAATGGAAGATGCTCCTGTCTCTCCTTGTGTTTGTCTCTCTCTGTCACGATCTCTCTCCCTTGCTCTCTCTCTCTCTCTCTCTCTCTCTCGCTCGGTGTCGCTGATGGATGGGTGGTGTACGGAGGTTTATCAGCCCCTGACAGACACAATAAAAAATAACCTTCCCCGTGCGGGGGCTTCTGCTCAAATTAATACAGTGCAGCAGGCGACATGTGGGCGCATGCAGCCATTAGGGGCCATTGACAACGTCATTAAGACAATGGGCAGATTATGGGGGTTACTGGTGACAAACTGCCAAGGTGGACCCCCGCCATGTTCCTCACTTGACCTCTGGTGATCGGCAGCATGACAGCGTCAGAACCCCCCACAGAGGAACAGAACCCAGTGGTGGAAGAAGTACTCAGATTTTTACTTGACAATATTGCAATACCACACTATAGTAATGCTCTATTACAGGTGATAGAGTTCTACATTCAAAATGTTACTTGAACACAAGTAACATTAAAGGGGAAGACCACTCATTTTCAACGTTGAACTATGTCTTTAATACACCTTAGAGCAGTGGTTCTCAAACTTTTTCAGGTCAAGGACACCCAAATAGACACTTATTACCCCACGGACCCCCATTTGAAAAGATTTGAAAAGAAAGCCAGGGACCCCAATAAGAGAAGGTTTTTATGGCTCTCTAGCAGTGATTCTCAACCATTTTAATTTCAAGGACCCCCAGTTTAACATGCATTAGGCTACGGACCCCCATTTAATGGCATTTATACCTCTGGGACCCCAATTCATATTGTAAAATCAATGTTAATTTAACTCTGAGAGTGTACAAATGGAACCAAATGGACCCGTTAGGGTCCATTTGGTTCCATTTGTACACTCTCAGAGTTACAGAACCATAAGGGTCCATTTGGTTCCTGTCCATCATTTAGCTGGGGACCCCCTGGAACCCCCTCAAGTACCCCTAGGGGTCCTCGGACCCCACTTTGAGAACCAATGCCTTAGAACTGTTGTGTGGAAATAAGAAAAAAGTCCCCCCCCCCCTTCTGTGTTGCCTAGAAAAGGATAATTGATTGAGGTCATGTGATCAGTGACCTACGCAGGGTGTACTTTTGGCTCCGCCCCCTCAGCCAAAAGTACACCCTGCGTATGTCACTGATCACATGACCTCAATCCATTATCCAGTTCTAGGCAACATAGAGGGGGGGGGGACTTTTTTCCTATTTCCACACAACAGCTCTAAGGTGTATTAAAGACATAGTTCAATGTTGAAAATGAGCGATCTTCCCCTTTAACATAGCAAAAGTACAAACGTATCGGCATAAAAATGTGCTTAGAATTGACTAAGCTAGTCAATAGCAGATCTACAAGCTCACAACGCGCCGCATACTGCCGCGTTGTGAGGCGACGAAGGATAAAATAGGGCTGTAAGTATAAAGTACTGACAAATGGACATACTCCAGTACAGTATAAAAGCACCTCAAAATTGTATTGACGTAATACAGCACTTGAGTAAATGTACGCCCATTTAGGAGTACTCTGTGAATCGGAGGAACGGGTGAATGCTAAAGTTTGTCACTGTTGCACACCATTTTTAGAGGGCAAGAGGGAATTGTTTCTTCAATGTTGAAGGCTGTGTGGTTTTGCTACATCTTCTCACACATCTCTAGATTAGTCATCACTACAGACTGAATGTGGGGGCACGTTTATGTGATTGAATTGGGGGGGGGGCGGGGGCATTCTTGAGGAAAATCATTGGATCTCACCATCGCTCTGACTGTGTTCCGATTAGATTTTTTTTTTACTTTTCACAGGGATAAATAAAATCAGGGAACTAATGGAGAGAAAATGTGTGATTTGAATCTGTTAGTCAAGTCAGCTGTTAGTCAAGTTTAAGCATCAATTCATCAAAAAAGAATTCATGACCTTTTCTTTAGATGCTAATTAACCTTTTTTTTTTTTACAGATAATTCCCAAAGGAAAGCAAGGACTGTAACTAAATGTGTTTTTAATTACGATGTTCGTGCTCTCTTGCTAATTACTGTGCTACAATATCAATGTGAATTTTGTATTTAATACACTTTAATGTCCATTTCAAGTTCTTCCTGTATGCTACAAAATATCCCCTGAAAGTTTCCCCTGAAAGTTTCCTCTGAAAGTTTCCTCTGAAGGTTTCCCCTGAAACCTTGTGTGATGATTTGTAAACAGAACACCTCAGTTCAACACCCTTAAAAAATGGGGTCATGTTATCGTCTACTACTTTTTTCATTTATTTTATTTTATAAAAAATATAAACTATATTTTATATTATTATTATTATTTTTTTTCATTTTCCCAAAACAATATTAAAAATAAATGAAAAAAGTAATTGAAAAAAAAAACATGGTGTCCTCACGTATTAGAAGGACAATATCAGTCACCAGAACCAAGGACGGGTGTTTTTTTTTTTAATGTTTTAACAAAGACATTTATTTGCTTTTCTGCAGAGACATTTCACAGTGTACACTTTTTTTCCCCAGCAAATAAACCAAAATAGAAACCCAAGAAGAAAAAGACAAAAAAGAAAAAGACGGGTGTTTTCAATGAATCTATCGTGGTTAAAATGGAGTTTGAAGTTACAATGGGTTTGTATAGGAAGGGGGCGTGTCTGATAAAATGAATATCAAATATCTAAATACTGAATCAAGCAATTTAAAAACTGTCCGGGGTGCTCCCAAAAGCCTGAGTAGACGATAAAATGACCCACATGTCTGGGTTAACAATAAAAGCTAGAATGGCACTGACTGAATGCATTGTGTGTACTCACTGCTGTAGGCCACATACTGTATACTCTGCATTCATAGAAATCTCTCGGTTTGCGGTGCGTGGTTAGTAGTGCACTATGCACTTACTGTCCTATGTGCTGATTGTGAGTCACAAAGACTCGAGTTCAAATCAGAGACTCCGATCATGTCTCTCATGTCTCCTCTCTCACTCTCTGCACTCGGTATATTGTCTCTCTACCCTCGTTCTCAGCCTTTTCTGGTACCGACCTAATGCCGAGCGTGGCTACAGGGTGGGACTTCGGCTGTATGTTCTTCCCCTAGAAGCTGTCTTTTTCCGACCGATCATTTCCATGCGCGGGGAATGCACTGTAAACAGATCTGTAAAGCATCAGCGTAGCTTTTCCTTGGGCGGTACTTCTGGTAATTGCGGTTAGACGGCAGGTCCAGGGTTGCCAGATCTGCTTGTTATAATTTCCCCGCAAGATTTTATTTGAAAATAGCCGATCTACAAGCTCACAACGCGTCGCGATGCGACGCGTTGTGAGCTTGTAGATCTGCTATTTTCAAATAGCTGATGTATATGTTAAAGTGCTCGTGTGGCTCATAGTCGCTTCTTTTGGGCTGGTTTTCCTAGACGTGGTTGCTTGTTTCTCTCACATAATCTGGCAACACTGAGCAGGGCTCGCCCAGTGCGATACTCCATCTGAAACAACCTCCATTGTGAGATTAGCTCCGGGATAGATTCCTGCAGAACCACACCATCAAAATCAATATGAACGTTTTTTTTTTAATCCTTTATTAATTTCACCTATGTAATGTACATTCATAATAGAGAGTTATAGAGACATATGGGTTGTGTAGAAACATGTGCAGCTCACTTTCTGAGAAGCATTTCATGAATACACTTTTTATGCCGTTTTGAAGAGAGATGTGCAGCCAGAGATTAAATAAGAAAATTGACAGTTCTAGTGCATGAATATTTCCCCCCCCGACAAGTGTGCCAATCAATTTAGCACAAGGGATACCATCACGAATATTTTTGTCTACTTAATCTAACAACCGATGAATGAATATTTCATTTTACATTAGGGATATATTTCTATCAAAAGATAACTGAGACATAGAAATGTAAGTACCGTCGATGCACTTGACTGCAATAAATAAATGCATTGCAGTGCAGTAGGTCAAAGGTTCACCTTTCTGGATCAGGGCCCACTGGAAAATCCAGTGTTGGAAAAAGTACTCAAATGTTTTACTTAAGTAAAAGTATCAATACTGCAATGTAGAAATACTCTGTTGCAAGTAAAAGTCTGGAATTCAAAATGTACTTGAGTAAAAGTACAAAAGTATTGGTATCGAAATGTACTTAAGGGTACTAAAAGTAAAAGTACTAAAATATTTGAAAATAGTAGATCTACAAGCTCACAACGTGTCGCGATGCGACGCGTTGTGAGCTTCATGGGGTGTGTAATTGATAGGAAATAAGTATTTTTTTTTGGGTGAACTAGCCCTTTAAAAAATACAAATATATATTTTTATATTTAATGTTATATTATCATTCCAATCATTTTATTTGGGGACCCACTTGCAGTAGCCTCGTGGCCCACCAGCGGGCCCTGGCCCCACAGGTTGGGAAACGCTGCTGTAAGCTGTTTTGGAATTTTGGAAACGTTGCATTGATTGAACATGTTGTTGTTTGTATTCGTTTACTTAACAGTGTACTCCTTGTGCAAAGGCCATGCGAGGATGTTAGTGTGATTGCGTTTGCTCGTATAGCTTTCAAAACATGATTCATGCTGCTCCAAGGCTCTTTCCTCAAACGGCACTGAGTTATTTCACAGTGTTGCACAGCCATTATCATAACCTGCCTCTCATTTGTCTCTGTAAAAAGAAGAACAAAAGAAATGTGACGCGCAAGTTGTTCTATGTTCAAGGAAATATATTTTAAGCCGAAAACACCCTGTCATTAAACCACCCACCCCCCCCCCTCCCTTCCCCCTGTGTGACATGCATTTACAACAACACAAACGGTGCACGGCAGCTTGCGTTACAACGGCATGGCTTCATTTTGCCTGGCCTGGACATTTTTTGTTGGGGTTTCCTCGTCCCTTTTTCCCGCGCGGCGACGACTAGTGTCACACAAATCAACTTTGGAGGCAATGTCAAGATAAGTGCAGCGGTGTTTCCACTCTTCAGTGTGACACTCTGCGTGAGACAGGCTGATAAATAAATTAAAAACATCCGTGCTAGTGCCGTGAATGTAGAAGAAGAAGAAGACGCTGTTGTTCTAAAATAAGCAGGAATCTGAGCGAGCCGAGCCCCACAAACATGTTTCTGTGCTGTTTGATGGAGCCTGATGTGGGAGCTGTGGGGGAAAGGGACTGATTACACTTGGTACTGAACTTGAGTACAATGCAATATAACAATACGATTGTTAAGTACAATTAGGTACTATACGATATACTAGGGAAGTACTTTTACTTCCCTTTGAATACGTCCATTTGTCAATATTTTATACTTCTACTCCACTTCATCTCGCAGTCAAATACTGTGTTTTTTATGCCACTACAATTACTATAAAAGTTTAGTTACAAGTTACTTTTGCAGATTTACGAAAAGCCAAAGTATGAAATAGGGCTTAAGTGGTTAATTATACATAATTATTGTTCAATAACATGATATAGATTCTGAAATGGTCATTCTGCATGATGAGTACTTGTTACTTTTGCTACTTCAAGTATATTCTGCTAATACTTTCGTACCTTGACTTAAAGGAGTAGTTCACCCAAAAATGACTTATTATCTATCAATTACACACCCCATGAAGCCTTGAATTCATGGAGATTTATTTTGTTTTTGCCGCATTCCTAAGCCAATCCTACCGGCGGTCTCTCCGGTAGGAGACTCGGAGGAGACTCTTTGAGTCTCCTACTGGATACATAAGCATCTTTCCGCTTGTCATCAAATGATTGGCTTAGGAATGCGACAAAAAAAAAAGAATCCGTGAAATCAATCCTTCTTTGGGTGTGTAATTGATAGAAAATAAGTCATGTTTTGGGTGAACTACTACTTTAAGTTTTTGAATGCAGTACAACGTGTTTTCACACATGTGGGATTGTTACTTTTACTTTAAATCCAAAAATGGGAGTGCTTCTCCTTCCTGTTTGATGGAGTCTGGTGCAGGAGGAGGAAAGCTGATGGCAAGCCAAGCCAGGCGGACAGCGATCAAAGTCGATGCCCGCTCACCTCCATGACTTCAATATTTCATGGAGCACCGGGGCGTCCGGGTGGCACAGGGGGTAAAAGTACTGTCCCCACCCACCACCAGTGGTGTACAGTAACTACGTACATTTACTCAAGTACTGTACTCATTTGGAGGTATTTTTGACTTTACTTGATTATTTCCAATTTTCAGTACTTTTACTTCTACTCCACTACATCTCTGAATAAAATATTGTACTTTTACTTCGGTTTTGATTATTATTACAATACTGTACATACATTAGTACCCACTTCAGCCCTATATACATTTCGGCCTTTTGAAAATAGCCGATCTACAAGCTCACAATGCGTCGCATCGCGACGCATTGTGAGCTTGTAGATCGGCTATTTTCAAAAGATTTTTACACATTTTATATATTTGAAAACGTATGAAATGGGACCTTCTTCATTATGAGTACTTTCTACTTTTGGTACTTTAGCAGACTGCCGACATACAGATGTGCCATTTCAAAACTTCAAATGTCCTGCCATCGCCAAGACAGTACATTTTCAGGGGATTCCCAGGGCAATATGAGGGACAAAGAAGGGCATTTAAAACGCTGAATTATTTTGATGATCACTGCTTTTATGATGCTAATTAATTTGAGCAACTGGTCAAGGACCTCTTGAAATCA
Organism: Gymnoscopelus microlampas; assembly: GCF_963454915.1. Classification (NCBI taxonomy): domain Eukaryota; kingdom Metazoa; phylum Chordata; class Actinopteri; order Myctophiformes; family Myctophidae; genus Gymnoscopelus; species Gymnoscopelus microlampas. Next base: position 4,970,640 of record NC_139955.1, read on the forward strand.
CCTTTCGCCTCATAATGAGTCTGACACCTTCTTCAACACACATTCTTTTGTTCTCATGTATATGGATGTCTGTTGAAGGGAAAAACGGGGGTGTGTAGTTACAACTTCTTTTCAGGGGCAAAACAGTGCCTTTTTAAGGGCAGAACAGGGAGGACATTTGAAAACGTATGAAATGGGACCTTCTTCACTATGAGTACTTTCTACTTTTGGTACTTTAGCAGAGTGCCGACATAATCGCCACCAAGGGGCGGAAGCTCAACAAACTTCCGACGATGAGCAGTAACACGGCTGCCCACTTCCTTGTGATGCCAAACAAAAATAAACTAATCTACAAGCTCTCATCGCATCGCGCTTCGATGTGTTGTGAGCTTGTCGATCTGCTATACTTTCTTTGTCGCGTAGCGTGGGGGGGGGGTTGCTGGAGGCTCAGTTTCGGACCCCTCCGGTTAAAAGTTGTCCTCTGCGCGCCTGATCGCCACATGTCCCCTTGTACAGACCACCTTTTGGAGGATGGCCTCTTCCCCAAGTGGAAGCAGAGACGAAGGCGTGGCTGCGCGACGCCCAGTAAGACATCTGAGGATGATTCATGAAAGAATAATAATGAGAGCGTGGACACTGAGGTTTAACCCATTAATACCTGGAACTGTGTCATTTTTAGATTTGAGCTAAAAAGCATTATTTTACACTTTAGGCTATTCAAAAATAGCAGATCTACAAGCTCATAGCGCGGCACCGAGTGCCGCGCTATGAGCTTGTAGATCTGCTATTTTTGAAAAATCATGAAAATGTGTGAAAATCTTTGAACATAATATGTTTTTAAAGCAAACATTTTTAACTCAAATCTTTGCTTCTGGGGGTCCCTGGAACAAAATATTTTGATGGGGGTCCGTGAAAAAGATTGAGCACCACTGATATAGAAACATACGTTTTTCAGAAAACTGTTGAGATTTAGGAGACATGTAGAATCGGCTTCAGGTCTCAATGGGTTAATTCCTTCGCCGTGCCTTCCAGCTTTGGCTGCATGGGCGCTCCGACAAATACTTTTTTTTTGGCCGTGTTGGGAATCTGGCCGGGGGGGGTGGGGGGGGGGGCTGACTCTCTGCCGCTCTACACTTGATCAAAACAAATGTTTCATAGAACCGTCCAGGCCAGAGATGGATTAGCCTACAAATGCTTGATGTTCACAAAACACTGTAGTTCCTATTTTTGGGATTGATTTCAAGCTTGCTCATTATGCCTCGAGACTTTGAGCTTTAGATCATATCCAAAGCATATCTGGTTTTTCTTTCTTCAATTCTCAAAGCCCAAAACAACTGAAGAGCGAATGAGTCATGTTCAGTGGTGGAACAAGTACTCAGATTTCTCTATTTTTTTTTTACATTAAGTAAAAGTATCATTATCACAGTGTAAAAATACTTTATTACAAGCAAAAGTCCTGTATTCAATACCTTACCATGTTATTAAATTATACTTATTGGTCATTAACCACTTAAACTCTATTTTATATATAAAAAAAAGATTTACAAGAGGTTTTTTGTTTTAATTAATTTTGGATTAATATTTAAATCGGCAAAAGTAACTTGTAGCTAAATCTACAGTACAGTCTAAGTACAGTACTTGAGTAAATGTACTTACTTTCCACCTCTTGTCACGTTTTCCCTCACTCAAAACTCGGTTGTGTTTCATTGCGACGCGATCTTGTAGATTTGCTATTTTTTGTAAATTTGCAGATGTTGTCGGACGAAATATAGTTTGATGCCATTACTTTTGTACTTTCACTCGAGTAAAATGTTTACCTTTTACTTAAGAGCATTTCTGTATCGTGGTATTGCTACTTTTGGTACTTTTTTGACTTTAGTAAAACATAACTCTCAGTACTCCTTCTGCCAACGGCTCCACATCTCTGTTTGAGCTGTCAGACAAAGTGGCAGTGACAGATTCAGTGCAAAAATGCTTGAATCGTTGACATCCTGACATACTGACTCAAGAACAGAACGATGCAACATCCTTTGCCTCTTTTGTATGATTTAGTGCGTCGGCTACATGCAGAACCAGTATATCACCGCCGGCAGACAAAAAACCTCGTATCCAGGGTTGCCAGATCTGCTCATTATAATTTCCCCCGCAAGATTGTATTTGAAAATAGCCGATCTACAAGCTCACAACGCGTCGCATCGCGACGTGTTGTGAGCTTGTAGATCTGCTATTTTCAAATAGCTGATGTACAGATGTGCCATTTCAAAACTTCAAATGTCCTGCCATCGGCAAGACAGTACATTTTCAGGGGATTCCCAGGGCAATAAGAGGGACAAAGAAGGGCATTTAAAATGCTGAATTATTTTGATGATCACTGCTTTTATGATGCTAATTCATTTGAGCAACTGGTCAAGGACCTCTTCAAATCACCTTTCGCCTCATAATGAGTCTGACACCTTCTTCAACACACATTCTTTTGTTCTCATGTATATGGATGTCTGTTGAAGGGAAAAACGGGGGTGTGTAGTGACATCTTCTTTTCAGGGGCAAAACAGTGCATTTTTAAGGGCAGAACAGGGAGGAAAAAAAATGCATTTTCAGGGCACTTTCAGGGAAAGAACAGTAACATGTGAAGTTTTGAAGTGGCACATCTGTATATGTTAAAGTGCTCATGTGGGCCCATAGTCGCTTCTTTTGGGCTGGTTTTCCTAGACGTGGTTGCTTGTTTCTGTCACAGAATCTGGCAACGCTGCTCGTATCGCCATTATTTCATGTTTTTCTTGTGCAATTTTTTATATGTACAATTGTTGCCTATAATGCCATGCCAGTAATAGGTATGTGTGTCTGTGGGTTTTTTATACATATTTAACCAATGAAAAGTATTATCAAAATCTTATGACTAAATAACTAGGCCTGTCCCAATCATTACATAATCGTCTGAGCGCGATCTACAAGCTTACAACGCGGTTGTGAGCTTGTAGATCAGCTATTTCTGCAATTTTTACATGTCTAAAATGATCAAACATGTCAGTCTTTGTATATTTCAGTTATTTGTCATATCAAAGGCTTCATATGTTCCAATGTTCAATGCCAAACACAATGACATCGTTAAGCGCAATTATTTGAGTGACAATTAACTCATTCCCTGCCTAGAACGACTAAAACGACTTCTGTCCATAAGCCATGCCTGCCAAGAACGACTAAAACGACTTTTTAAAAAATTAAAACAATTAATTTTTTATTTTATTTTTTTTACATTTTTTTTTGACCCAAAGACCAAGGAGATATGATTTTTCGAAGATATAGACTCCCATCCACTTCCTTGTTAACTTAAAACTTAAAAATTCTGTATCTCGGCTACTTATTTTTTTTCAATGAAAAATATTGGCAGTGTTCAAACGCGGCCAGAAATAATTCTGGCAGTGAATGAGTTAATCGTCAACTTAAATTTGTAATCTTGACAGCCCTATGAATAACAGGCACTTTTTTACATTTCGTGAAAAGTAGCGTTTTTTTGGGGCAATTTTCAGACGCATAGAAGCGATCATGGACCTGCAATATTCACGTATATGGCTCAACAATAAGTGTAATACGACGATAATCTTTCATGGAAATCTACACGTGTAACTAAAGAGGATGTGAGCAAGACTCACATTTCAATAGGTAGCGGGTGTACCGTTCAGAAGAGTTCATTCCAAACAGAATGTCCTTTAGGCACCTTTTTATTTAACTAGGTACACGGGCAGCATGCGAACACGTTTCTTCAGCGTTGAGGAAGGCTCTGCCGAAATGCAGTCTTATCGTACGCCGCCCGTGCCTAATGAAATAAAAGAATCTACAAATAGGCTGCTGGGTACCGACGTAATTGAAGAAAACACCAGAATGGAATTATGGAATGGAATTTCCACTGGTGATGCTGCTGGCGGAGCCATTAATTGCTAGCATAACTGCTAACCAACCGCTTCCCTGTGCTCCGACACTGGCAGTAGTGGAAAGTAACTAAGTACCTTTACTCAAGTACTGTACTTAAGTACAATTTTACTTTACTATTGCGTGCTTCCATTTTATTTCCAATTTATACGGTACTTTTATTCCCCTACATCCCAGAGGGAAATATTGTGACATTGTAGATCTGCTATTTTCAATTATTTTTTAAAAGAAATTGTGAAATGGGCCATGCATAATGAGTACTTTTACTTTGAATATAGAGCCTTTTAATTGCGAGAGTATTCCTACCTTGTTGTGGTATTGCTACTTTCACTTAAAGTAAAACAAAAAAAATGGAGTACTTCTTCCAACCACCGGAGAGAACCGGGAGGTGATTGAAAAGAAGCACGACTCCCCGGAGACAGAACTCCTTAAGTAAGAGCGATTCTCTCCTGCTCTCCTCAAAGTATGGACCACTGTCCCGGTGACCTTCTGGGCTAGCGCGTGGCCTGAAATTGGATGATTGCTTGCTCAGACTGCGGAGAAGTGACAGGTGGTTGAGCTCCCCAAAGCCTGAAGGCGAAGCCAATCTCCTCAACCCAGTTTCTCCTCAACCCCCAGACTTTTCTCCGCCCCACGTTTTGTGTGGTTCCCATGGTCTGCTGCCTGTGCACTCGCCATCAGGAAAACATCACTCGGCAACATCATCATTTATTCATAACGAGATATGAAAATGTATATTTCACCCCCCTCGCCCCGCCGGACACACGCTGCCTTTCGATATACATGCACGCGGGGGCCCATACCGGCAGCTCTAATTTACAATGTGATTTAACCCATTAAGACCGGGGAAGAATCTGTGTCATTTTTTTGATTTCTTTGGCTATAAAAGAATAGCAGATCTGCAAGCTCGTAGCGCGGCACCGAGTGCCGCGCTACGAGCTTGCAGATCTGCTATTTTAGAAATATTGTGAAAATAATGTGCAAATCTTTGAATATATATATATATATACATTTTTAACTCAAATCTTTGCTTCTGGGGGTCCCTGGAACAAAATATTTTCAGGTGGGGGTCCGCGGCCAAATACATGTAATTTTGGGGGTCCTTGACATGATTTGGTTTGAGAACCACTGATATATATAGCAACATACGTTTTTTTCAAAAAAGAAACTGTTAGGAGCTGTAGAAGACATTTGTAGAATACGGCCAGAAGCAAAGATTTGAGTTAAAAATGTTCGCTTTCAAAATATACGTATTCAAAGATTTGCACATATTTTCACAATTTTTCAAAAAATAGCAGATCTACAAGCTCATAGCGCGGCACCGAGTGCCGCGCTATGAGCTCGTAGATCTGCTATTTTGTTGAATAGCCCAAAGAAATCTTAAAATGACACGGATGCGTTCAGACTTCCCAGTCTTAATGGCTTAATCCAAACGCAATCAGGGTTCCCTTGTGATTTGGAGTTAGTTCTTCAATCACATATAACTGACACTGATACAGCTCTTCCGGGCGTTATGTTTATTTATGTGTTTCTTGCCTTCTTTTTTTTGGGGGGGGGGGTAATCACACGCCGTGTTCTCTCCCCGTGATGCTCCTGAAAATGTGATCGGTTTTCACCGGCTCATATCCTATGCACTCCTAGGCTGATTAGTTGTTGTTTTTTTGGGGGGGGGGGTAGCCGAGGGGGGAGGCGACAGAGCTGGGAAAGGGAAATGACATTCTTTTAAAGAATTCACATTATGGTTTGTTATGTACGGCACTGGTTCTCAACACGGTGTCCGGGGACCCACAGAGGTCCTTGAGGGGGTTACAGGGGGGTCCTCGGTTTAACCCATTAAGACCTGAGGACGCTTCTAAGCATTTTCTAAATCCTAACAGTTTTTCAAAAAAAAAAAAAAAAAAAAGATTTTTCAAGATTTTTCAAAAATAGCAGATCTACAAGCTCATAGCGCGGCACTCGGTGCCGTGCTATGAGCTTGTAGAACTGCTATTTTTGAATAGCAAAAGACATCTAAAGTGACAAAGATGCGTTCCAGGTCTTAATGGGTTTTAAATGAGTGATAGTTAGGAACCAAAACATGGATCCATGGACCCTTACAGGTGAGGTCTTATGCCTGTACAGTATGTACTGTACAGTACTTGTATGCAGATATCTAGATATATATTTGTTGTTCTTTTTGACATGCTTCTTTACAGTGCTGTAAAGTAACTAAGAACATTTACTCAAGTACTGTACTTTTTTAAAAGTATTTTTTACTTTATTGGAGTATTTCCAATTTTCAATACTTTTATTTCTACTCCACTACATCTCAGAAGCAAAATATTATACTTTTACTCCACTACAATAATTTGAAAACTTGAGTTACTAGTTACTTTTCAGATATAAATGAGGATATCATACGACATACATTAACCACTTTAGCCCTATTTTATACAGAGGCTATTTTAAGATAGCCGATCTACAAGCTCACAATATGTCGCATCGTGAAGCGTTGTGAGCTTGTAGATCTGCTATTTTCAAATATTTTAGTACTTTTACTTTTGGCACTTTCAGTACATTTTGATGCCAATACTTTTGTACTTTTACTCAAGTACATTTTGATTTCTGGACTTTTACTTGTAACGGAGTATTTCTACATTGCAGTATTGGTACTTAAGTAAAGAATTTGAGTACTTTTTCCACCACTGCACGTGCAGGTGCAAAGAAACTCACATAAGGTTTAAAAATAAATACATTTTGGGGTCCCAGAGAGACCAGAGCTCCCAGAGGGGTCCCAGAGGTAAAAAAAAAAAAAACATATCAAATGGGCGACCGTGGCTGGACGCATACAGTATCCAACAGGGTGTCCTTATTAAAAAAGGTTAAGAAATGTACAGTACAGGCCCTGTGACAGCCTGTTCTCTCTGTCAAGGCTTGGAAACCAGAGAAGTGATCCGTGATCCGTGATGTCATAGCGATACGTGCTGTATCGGCCGGGACTGAATTTGCGGTCTCCCCGCAATGTTTGTCTGAGCGTTTATATCCAAGCGAAGGTCCCGTATTGACGTTTTCCCTATGAGCGGGCGAGCTGGAAATCGTACCCTGCATGGTCCCCAGAAAGTAATCCTGGGCAAATGTCACTCATCACGTTTCCTTTTCTTCTGTTGTTTTAACCCATTAAGACCTGGAACTGTGTCATTTTTAGATATTTTATTTTACACTTTGGCTATTCAAAAATAGCAGATATACAAGCTCATAGCGCGGCACCGAGTGCCGCGCTACGAGCTTGTACATCTGCTATTTTTGAAAAATCTTGAAAATGTGTGCAAATCTTTGAATATATACATTTTTAAAGCGAACATTTTTTAACTCAAATCGTTGCTTCTGGGGGTCCCTGGAACAAAATATTTTGATGGGGGTCCGCGGCCAAATACATATCATTTTGGGGGTCCTTGACATGAAAAAGTTTGAGCACCACTGATATAGAAACATAGGTTTTTCAGAAAACTGTTGAGATTTAGGAGACATGTATAGAATCGGCTTCAGGTCTCAATGGGTTAAATGTGCTCTCTTTAGAGCGATGCATCGGTAACACATAACAGGATTGTCTCGGAGATATATATCTCCAGCACAGTCACAACAAACACGCGCGCGCGCACACACACACACACACACACACACACACACACACACATCCATGTACTGTAGACAGAGAGACAGACACACACACACACACACACACACACATATCCATGTACTGTAGACAGAGAGACAGACACACACACACACACATTTTATTTAACTATTTATTCATGTCCACATAAGAGAGAGCATGCAAGGACACAAATATTAAAAGTGCTGTATAATTACATTCACAAAATCATGTCACGCACGTCGCGCGCGCACACACGCACACACACACACACACACACACACACACACACACACACACACACACACACACACACACACACACACACACACACACACACACCCACACACACACACTGTGGAGAAGTGTTCTGGGTCATTCCAGGTTCTCACGCCCCACACAAACATACCGTCTGTGTTCTGTTGCCGTGATGACAATGTACACATGGGTCCTGAAGCGCTCCGGTGCTGTCTAGTGGGCTCCTTTATGTATTTATTTATTATGCTGTCATATGCCTAATTTGCTTGGCACTAGGTGCAAAACCACATCACTCTGGTGTTCTACTCGGAGACTAAATAAAATAATAATATAAAAAAAAATAGAAATAATTAATGAATAAAAGCCCTGAGGGAGTCTTTTTTTAAATCTACATAATATCAAAACCATAGCCTTTTCTTTTTTAACCCATTAAGACCTGAGGCGATTCTTTAAAAAAAATCTAAATGATAACAGTTTTTGAAAAAAAAAAAAAAAAAAAAATGTTTTCAAGATTTTTCAAAAATAGCAGATCTACAAGCTCGTAGCGCGGCACTCGGTGCCGCGCTACGAGCTTGTAGATCTGCTATTTTTGAATAGCCAAAGACATCTAAAGTGACACAGATGCGTTCCAGGTATCAATGGGTTAATAACAAGGCACATTCGCTTCTTTCTGTGATGTATTTCTCGCTTGCCTAATTACTGAGATATGAATTATCTTTAGTCCTTTGCAATTTAGTAAATAAAGCCCATGGGAACTCATTTGAAGCAGGAAATAGGCCATATTTATAAGTGCAAAAAAAAAAAAAAGCCCACGTGGAAAAGAGAGAAAACAACAGTCCCACAGAGGAAATGTAACTCTCCACGCTGTCGGGTGGAAACGTGTACGTCCAAACACTGTTACCTTTTCAGGAAATAGAAAAAAAAATGTGTTCCAATGCATCCAATTATTTAGTCACAAGCTCTTGTAAATGTAAAGTTAATACTTTACATTTTATAAAAAGCCACACACACCTAACTCTCTTAAGGCCTTTGCACACAGGGTGCGATTAGTCAATCAGTTTTTACCGCATGCGAAAAGACGCACGAATCGGCCTTTACTGCCAAGAACAACATATAACGAGACATTGTCATAACGCCCTGGCTGCCAAGAACGACTTATGACGACTTTTTGGAAAAAAAATAAATATATATATATATTGTATTATTTATTTTTTTTATTTTGAAAAAAAAATTCAGAACCCAAGATATCATGATCGGAAGATTTACTGCTCCATTCACTTCTTGGTTAACTTATTACTTAAAAAGGCTGTATCTCGGCTCCTGTGTACGTTTTTTCTTTTACTACTGTATGTATTTTCGGCCCAGACATGCTATTTTCAAAGGCAGACACTATAATGTCAACGAGGTCGCGATGACCTCCAGTGAAACCACACGGTGAAACCCTCAGTGATTAGCAACCATCAGGGGGTCGATCATACTGGAGATAAATATTCTGTAACTACTTGAAAAAGGGTACGAAAATTGAAAAATCGCTGCAGGCAGTGGGTAAAAACGCAGCCAGAAATAAGTCTGGCAGTGAGAAAGTTAACCACGTTCGATTTCACTTTCACAAGGTTTCAAATAGCGAATAGTGCCGCGCTGTGAGCTTTGTAGATCGGCTATTTTGGCTGCGTTTGTGCCGACACTGTTGCAGGACAAAGTGAGGTATTCAGTTATGGGGGGGGGGGTGGGGGGCATACAAAGTTGAAATATGGAGAAGGTTTTTGCCCGACAGCCATCTCTCTCTGTCTCTGCTCTCGTAATACCTGTGAGCAGGTTTTTACAGGATGAGAGGAAGTCAATGGTGTAATGGGGGAAATCAAAGTGCGGTACCGACGCTACGCTATCCCGTTTATTCAGGAGGTCCGTAATCTGCAAATCAAGTCTGGCTGCTATTTGACTGGCGTCCAAGCGTTTGGTCTGACAGAGCGATAACCCCCACATCACGCGCACACGCGCGCGCACACGCACACACACGCACACACACACACACACACACACACACACACACACACACACACACACACACACACACACACACACACACACAGTCGTGTAAAGTAACTAAGTATATTTACTCAAGTACTGTACTTGTGCAATTTTGAGATTTTTTTTTTACTTTACTGGAGTATTTCCAAATGTCTTTACTTTTCCTTCTACTCCACTACACCTCAGAGGCAAATATTGTACTTTTACTGCACTACAATTATTTGAAAACTTTAGTCACTAGTTACTTTTCTGATATACATTATTACATTATAAAACATACATTAACCACTTTGGCACTATTTAAACCTAGGCTATTTGAAAATAGCCGATCTACAAGCTCACAACGCATCGACATCGCGACGCGTTGTGAGCTTGTAGATCTGCTATTTTCAAACATTAAGTACTTAAGTACATTTTCATACCAATAAATAAAGTACATTTTTAATTCCGGACTTTTACTTGTAACAGAGTACTTCTACATTGCAGTATTGATACTTTTACATTTGAGTACCTTTTCCACCACTGCGCGCACACACACACACATACACACACACACACACACACACACACACACACACACACACACACACACACACACACACACACTTGTTTTAGGATGTCAATTTTATGAATCCCATTTTTAGCTCAGGAAGCTCAGGTGCAGAGAGACCAAATCAAGTTTATTGAAACGAAACTTGAACAGAAAATCCCCAAACCCAGAAGGACTAGCCTTTCGCATTCAGAAGGCTAAAGTCGCACACAAGACAGAGTACCCTTAATAACTTATGTTGAACACTAAAGTGTACCCTCAAAGACACAAGTTGTGCCTGCGTTGCACCATCAAAGGCTCGGCGCAGAATGAACAAAAAAAACAGGGTTTAAGCACACAGACATCCAATCAAGGCAATATCACAGAAACAAGTCACAGGTGTGGCGTTAACAAGGAGGCGGTGAGAACACAACCCAAAAGCAAAGCAAATTAATGTCTAGAATGGCCACTATAGCAACCACAAAGTCCCAAAATAATGACCAAATCGCTTGACCTATGACAATAACGCGTCACGCTGCAATGCGTTTTGAGCTAGCTTGTAGATTACCTATTTTCGGTAGTCTCACGTACAGTGTAGCCAGACAACTATTCCATAATCTCCGAATGCTATAGAGTCTGTAACTACACCCCCCCCCGAAATCCCAGGCAGGAAGCCGTCATCTGTTTATCATTTCCGTTCAAATTTACATACATTTTTTTCCTGCTAATAGGCTCTGTGCACAGCAGCCATATTGGGAATGAATTGGGCCCCTTCCTTACTTCCTTCACAGGTGTTACCAATGATACTAATTAAGGCTCTGTTCCATTTAGTGTGGCATAGTGGTTGTCATATTTTCAAGGACCCCCATAACTCTGAGAGTGTACAAATGCAACCAAATGGACCCTTACGGGTCCATTTGGTTCCATTTGTACACTCTCAGAGTTACACACCCACCATAAGGGGCCATTTGGGAACCAAAATGTAGTGTTTCTAGTGAGCAAACATGCACGATATCAGCACCCTGACCAGAATGGAACAGAGCCTTCATTAGTATCATTGGTAACACCTGTGAAGGAAGTAAGATTTCCAATATGGCTGCTGTGCATAGAGCCTATTAGCAAGCTATATTATGCTTAGATGATTTTGATTTATATTATTAGGATGCATTTGTGCGACTGTAAAGACGAAACGGAAGTGGGGAGGAGGCTTCACATCTGCTTTGTCGCTTGATAATTTTCAGAGCTTCCGTGCTCCAGACTGTACGACGGAAGCGTTTGAAAATTGTGGGAGGCAACAGTCTGGCTCGCGAGGTTAATTTGCGGTGAACGACAGCGGCACAAAGCAGTCATAACTCCAACCCTGAATTCTGAACCTAACATCTAAATGCCTAATCCGAACTCTAACCCCAACCTGACTTTTTCACCATTGTAAGTCTGCCTCTAATAATCATTTGTAACCATAGAACGACCATTTGTCCTGTGAGGACCAGGAAAATCGTCCTCACTATGTGTATTCCTCAAATTCTGCTCTACTTGTGAGGACATTTGTATGGTAATACAAGTATACACACACACACACACACACACACACACACACACACACACACACACACACACACACACACACACACACACACACACACACACACACACACACTTCCACGGTTTGTTTACACACATGAAAGGGAAGATTTGTTATCAATAAAACATCTTTTCTCTGAAGGAGCGATCAATGCAGACGTGTGAAAGTTAAGAAGTACTGCGCTGTAGAAGCCCCGCTCACCCAGCTTCCATTCCATGTGGGGTTCGTGTTCGTTAAGAGAGAGACGACGAGAAAGTTCAAGTGTCAGAGAGAGAGAGAGAGAGAGAGAGAGAGAGAGAGAGAGAGAGAGAGAGAGAGAGAGAGAGAGAGAGAGAGAGAGAGAGAGAGAGAGAGAGAGAGAGAGAGAGAGAGAGAGAGAGAGAGAGAGAGAGAGAGAGAGAGATATGTTTCTGTAACGTCTATATGTAGAGAGGCCCTAGTTGCATCTAGCCTTGACAAAGATTATATCCAGTACTCAATAGAGTACAGAAGTCCTGACGTCACTCGTTCATCCCCTGGGTCGTAAAGTAATTTCTCTATGTAGAATAACATTGGGTCATCTTATAATCGTCTCATATAAGAATTGTGGTCCAAAAATAAACAAACTGTCTCGGCGAAAATGTTACTAATTCGGCGGAAGTAACATTATCGTTTTCTCACCGTCAGTTGATGCTTCATATCCATAAGAGTTAAATCGCCGGGATCATTTGTTTATTTTTGGAACACAGTTCTTATTTGACGCGATATTAAAGACGTCTATCGGAATTCAGAATGGGGGTGGAAAACCGCAACCCAGGTAGGATGTGTAAATTACGTCAGACTTCGGTGCTCTATTCGTACAGGTGCAATTTTAGTGAGTTTATCGCTCTAAATCAGTAGTTCTCACACTTTCAAGATAAACAAAACAAAAAATATATATATATATATAGCAGATTTACAAGCTTGCAGTGAGCTTGTATATCTTCTATTTTTGAATAGCCAACGCTAAAATCTAAAATGACACCATGCTTTCCCGGTTATACTGGGTTTATACGATCAGATAGGACTTTTCTGTTTCATGAATGGGCTGTCAATGGAGGGTATTGCAACTTGGATGCGTCGAGCATCTACTGTAAGTTGCTGGCGGCTATAGAGTGGCCCTACAGGGCAGTTATTCTGAGCTCTCTTTCTCTCTCTCTCTCTCTCTCTCTCTCTCTCTCTCTGTCTTTCTCTTTCTTGGCGATAGCGATGGCCTGCAGGTCCACCTGTCCCTGGGCTGAGAGCGCTCCAGACAGACTGCAGTAATTTACATTGACAAAGCTGTCAGAGGAGAGGTGGCCTCCCGCACGGTGATGGATGCCGACCTGGGAGGGGAGAGAGAGAGAGGAGAAGGATGGAAGAGAAGGAGCAGAGAGGAGATAGTGGGTAGGTACGGGGGGGGGGGGGGGGCTTCTCCTCTTGAGTAATTTCACTATCACTTCCACGTTTTTTTAGGGAGACATGCAAAGAAGGAAAGTGAGCCCAACGAACAACAACAAATGGGTCGCGTCTGATGTTAGAGGTGTGTGTGTGTGTTTGTTTTTTTTTAAAGCCGGCACGTGTGTTTATTGAGCGCCTCGGTTGAGTTACGCAGTGCGTTATGCGGCGGCTCTACGAGGATTCTACGCTGCACCGACTTGACCTCATATGGTGTATGGATTTTAGATTTCGCCTTTCAACTTCTTGGCAACAACGGCAGACTTTCTACTGGAGATCAAAACGTGTACCTGTGTGTGTGTGTGTGTGTGTGTGTGAGCGCGGCGTGGCGTGTGTGTGCGTGTGTGTGTGTGTGTGTGTGCGTATCCGTCCAGAACTTCTATCCCCCCTCTATCGATGAAACCTATCTGGCCTCTACACCCCTCACTGCAAAATGCAACACGAGACACACAGGATCATATCAATATTTCATGCCTACGTCTGTGTTCCACATGGGAGCCAGAGGAATAACAAAATAAGGAAAGGAGAGAAACGCAGCGGGGGGAGGAAGGCGATAACTTCTCTCTCCTCTCCTCTCCTCCCCTCCTCTCCTCTCCTCTCCCCTCCAACTTCCTGTAGATTCTGCTGAGGCTGCATCTCCCAGGGCAGGTGCTGTGCGGTGTCAGGGGGCCCCTGGTGAGCGGGCTCCCGGAGCCTGTCACCTCTGCTAAGGCTAGCCGTCGTCAGCAGGGGTCGGCGCTGGCTCCCAGCCTCCCCCTAGTGCTCCTGTCACCTGTCCACACGGCAGGGCCAAGGTGACTTTGTTCCCCTCTGATGGGAAAATGACAGCCACTGCTGCAGCTCTTCTCTCCAGCGTGTTCTTGAAGTAAGCATGTCTGCTGTTCTTCTTCTCCCTCTGTCTCTCTCTCTCTCTCTCTCTCTCTCTCTCTCTCTCTCTCTCTCTCTCTCTCGCTGTGTTTCTTTATTGCCTCCCTCTCTCATCATCTCCCTCAATCCATCACTCCTAAACGTGGTCCCCGCTCTGCCAGTGTTTAAGCCGTTCAATCCGGGAACGCGTCCGTGTCATTTTTTGGATTTCTTTGGGCTATTCAAAAATAGCAGATCTACAAGCTCATAGCGCGGCACCGAGTGCCGCGCTATGAGCTTGTAGATCTTCTATTTTAAATCTGCTATTTATGTATTTTTAAATTTGCAAATCTTTGCTTCTGGGGATTCTACAAATGTCATCTAAATCCTAACAGTTTAAAAAAAAAAAAAAAAAAACTATATTGGTATAATGTCGTTCTCAAATGTCAAGGACCCCCAAAATTACACGTGTTTGGCCGCGGACTCCCATCTCAAAATATGTTGTTCCAGGGACCCCCCAGAAGCAAAGATTTGAGTTCAAAATGTTCGCTTTAAAATATATATATATATTCAAAGATTTTCACGATTTTTGAAAACAGCAGATCTACGAGCTTGTATATCTGCTATTTTTGAATAGCCAAAGAAATCTAAAATGACACACAGATGCGTTCTCGGTCTTGATGGGATAACGAACAACAAAGCATATGGAAATTAAGGACACATTGTCGCTTGTGCGCTGGTGCTTTTTTTTTTTTTTTTTTTACTCTCCCCTGTTCCTACTCCCTTGCTTTCTAGCCAGATCTCATTTGAGGTTGTTTGATTACACACAGGACCTTCCTCAGTAGCGAGCAGTGTATTGCATGGGCTGAGCCTGTGCGACTCTGGCTATAATGCAGACAATGGAGTTCCCAGTCAATACAGCACAGTCTACCCAAGCTGAGGGACTCTAGGATTTACAGCGTGGCAATAATTCATGTCCCACAGTTACTTTCACAGAATGAATGGCAATTACATGCCATTAGATTCATTAATTTCCTCCCCACAATATACCGTACAATGATGCCGTTCCTCTTCCTTCGAAATTTGCATTTTACCGCCCTCTGTCTAAGCTGTGCAATATTCCCCCCCCCGCTGGGGATTTCCTCAATGCCTCGTGGTCTGAATTATCTGACATGACATGTGAGGTTCCGGATT
Source organism: Gymnoscopelus microlampas (assembly GCF_963454915.1). Lineage (NCBI taxonomy): Eukaryota > Metazoa > Chordata > Actinopteri > Myctophiformes > Myctophidae > Gymnoscopelus > Gymnoscopelus microlampas. The sequence continues at coordinate 4,986,069 of NC_139955.1, forward strand.
AGGCGTGATATATACTGGCTGGGGAACACACAGGGAGTGAATTTGCGACATTTCTGTGTTCGGGGGTGATGGTGTTGAAAATGTTTCATTTGAATTACAGATGGCATGTGGGAGCAAGCGTTGTGGCACTGCTGATGTGAAAGTAATTGGTGAAATGTAGACGCCACACAACGCTGTGCGCATTAGTTTTGCGACAGATGCTGCAATCGGGAGGTGCTTATTTCTTTCCATTCAGTTTTTTTTTTCTTTCCGATTTTTTTCTTCTATCCTCCTATTACATTATTACATCTCAAGGCTTTTTCCGGCAGATTGCAGCAAAGAAAGTGTCTTGTATGTCCTCGTCTCCTGGACAGTAGCAGCCCCCAAAAAAAAAACTCCTGTTATGGAGCTTTTCAAATGAGCGACAGGGCCTGGAAACTAATGAAATGGAACACTTGTGTCGAGTACACACAGACAAAGAGACGGAGGGAGAGCGAGACAGAAAATATTCATGTTTCCCCATCGCCTTGAGCACTGGTGAGTTGTTGTTCTGAGGCTCCGTGCTGAGATTAACCCATTAAGACCTGATGCCGCTTCTAAACATTTTCTAAATCCTAACAGTTTTTTGAAAAAAAAAATCGAAAAAATATTTTTCCACGATTTTTCAAAAATAGCAGATCTACAAGCTCATAGCGCGGCACTCGGTGCCGCGCTATGAGCTCGTATATCTGCTATTTTTGAATAGCCACAGACATCTAAAGTGACACAGAAGCGTTCCAGGTATCAATGGGTTAAAAGCGAGTAACGAGATACCAGGCTTGGCCGTCCACCTGGCTTTCTTCTAACTTGCATTCATCATCAGACAACCTTGGCTGTCATATGGGCCTGGCTTCGGTCAATTAGCCGCATCAACCATTTCCCCCTCCCATATCAGATAGCACATGTATGGCGAGTGGTATGGCGAGCCATCTGGTACAATATGGCCGTGATTATGGATCGCCCAAGGGGGTTTCCGCTATGTGCGTACACAGAGTGCGCGTCCAGAGAGTGACTTAGTTATATTAGCTTTGGTCAGATCTGAACTTAACTCTTTAAGACCTGGAATGCATCTGTGTGTCATTTTTAGATTTCGTTGGGCTATTCAAAAATAGCAGATATACAAGCTCATAGCGCGGCACCGAGTGCCGCGCTATGAGCTTGTAGATCTGCTATTTTTTGAAAAATTGTGTAAATTCGTGGCAAAATCTTGATTATATATATTTTTTAAAGCAAACATTTGTAAAATATTTAGTTCCAGGAAAACCACCAGAAGCAAAGATTTGAGTTACAAATGTCCGCAATAAAAAATAAAAAAAAATCAAATATTTGCACAACTTTTCATGATTTTTCAAAAATAGCAGATCTACAAGATCCCCCCATCTCAAAATGCTTTGTGCCAGGGACCCCCAGAAGCAAAGCATTTGAGTTAAAAAATGTTCGCTTTAAAAATGTATATATTCAAAGATTTGCACACATTTTCACGATTTTTCAAAAATAGCAGATCTACAAGCTCATAGCGCGGCACTCGGTGCCGCGCTATGAGCTTGTATATCTGCTATTTTTGAATAGCCAAAGAAATCTAAGAATGACACACAGATGCGTTCTCAGGTCTTAAAGGGTTAACTGAACTGCATTTTCAATCACTACAAATATGAAATGGACCATCCAAGAAAACACATTTGAGCGCAAGCTGTTTTATGGTAAATTTAACCGGTGCGTAGGCTCGCATGCCAGTCCAAACAATTCTGCTCGCTTTTCTATCAGACGCGACGGAGAGGCCATTTGGAAGGCTGTGCATCACCTCTTATAGGATGTGTTACTGCGTGAATGGTATCTCTGACAGCCTCATGTTGACTCATTTAGCATCTGGCATCTCTTCCTCATTTGACTGCATAACGCCGCTCAAAGCCAGCCGCTGCGAGTTCTCCATATTTTCACCTCATTTTCAGACTCTTTCACACTATAAGGCTGACGACGGTTTCGACACCATCCTCCACGCATGTTATGAAAAGGTATCCATCTGCCATGCGTTCTACCCGCGTCTCCTCTGTCGTGGGGATTTGAAGATTTTATTCGACGCATGTAGTTTTCTTAAAGCCAGACCTTATATCATTCATTTCCCCGCCTAGAGGTTATGATCATACCGTGCTGAAATATGACTATTATGCTAAACCATAGCCTGTTTTCTATTTGTGTATGGAGTGTATATGAACTGCATCTTCAATTTCAGAGCAGTCCAGATAGATGTTGCTTGAGTGCCTACAGTATAGGTTTATTATATTTCTCTGTATGGTGCAATCAACAAGAATTTTCTACACTAAGCAGTGTTTTGTGATTTTGCCCGTGGTCCTTCAACAAAATGTGGAGCCTTTCCCCCCACATGCATGCTGGCATCAAGGCTGGGTGTGTTTTTGTTTATGCTGTAGCACATCCAATTCAGAGGCACTGTAATGAGTTTTGGTTAATAAATGCGCTTATTTATGTGTTTTTTTTGCAGACAATGTACGGCTTGTTTAGAATATGTCACTATGTGGTTGTAATTGAACCACTTCCTGGTTTAACCCATTAAGGCCGGGAACGCATATGTGTGTCATTTTTTAGATTTCTTTGGGCTATTCAAAAATAGCAGATCATACAAGCTCATAGCGCGGCACCGAGTGCCGCGCTATGAGCTTGTAGATCTGCTATTTTTGAAAAATCGTGAAGATCCGTGGCAAAATCTTGGATTATATATTTTTTAAAGCGAACATTTGTAAAATATTTCGTTCCAGGAACCCCCAGAAGCAAAGATTTGAGTTACAAATGTCCGCCAAAAAAAAAGAAAAAAAAAGAAAATATTTGCACAACTTTTCATGACTTTTCAAAAATAGCAGATCTACAAACTTGTATATCTGCTATTTTTGAACAGCCAAAGAAATCAAAAAAATTACACATGTGATGCGTTCCCGGACTTAAAGAGATAATCCATCTGCTAATTGGCTGCAAAACAGATTTCCTTACAAACACAAGCGTCCTTTCATTACTAGGGATTTTGTAGGCTATACATCTATTCGCGGGGATTCTAAAATGTGGTTTCTGTGCCCTTCGTGGGGGGGCGGTGGGGTAGGGGAGGGGAGGGGAGGCTGCCTGGAATAAGATAGAGGAGCGTTCCTTATGTTTGAGGAACATTAGGCCCCTCTTTGATCTCCGTTAGAAACCCTCATTTGACTCGACTTTAAGTGAAACACACACACGTCTGGGTGTTTTATTTCCATCCATAAATCCAAAGCCTATGGGGAGTGTGGTCTTTGAAGATGAAACAGCACTTCGACTGCTTGGAATTGTTCATTCCACTCTGTAACATAATGGTTATTCTTGCAGGATGCTCTTTATTTTCATTATTTCCCAGTCCTGATAATTGCTATTTTCTCCCCCATCTCGCTGCCACGCGCTTTTTCTGTGCCCCCGTAATCAAGCATTCTTGCTTTGTTACGCTGTTCAACTGCAAAGCAGACTTTTAAGACCCTACTTCTATCAGCAGTGACATTGTAGCTGCGTTTTTTTTTTGTGTGACACAAAGAGAGAGGAATGTGGATTATGTCTTAATATTATGTGAGAAACATGAAACGTGTCTCTGAACGTGAAAAGCAAACCACCAACTATTAAGTTAACCCATTAAAACCGGGAAAGCATCGGGTGTCATTTTCGATTTCTTTGACTATTCAAAAATACCAGATCTACAAGCGCATAGCGCGTCACTTTGTGCGCGTGTAGATCTGCAATGTTTTGGCAAATCTTTGAATATATATATATTCTAACTAAAATCTTTGCTTCTGGGGGTCCCTGGCACAAAGTATTTGGAGGCCAAATACACATCATTCTGGGGCTCCTTGACATGAAAAGGTTTGAGCACCACTAATATATAGCAGCTTAAGTATTTCAGAAAACTGTTAAAATTTAGAAGACATTTTTAGAATTGGCCTCAGGTCTTTAAAGGGTTAAAGGACAGATTTTAGCGCAAGGGGTAAAGTTCCTGCCCACCACCGTGGAGGCTGGGGGTTTGAATCCTCCGCAGTGCCTCTGGCTTGGCTGGGCGCTCCATCAAACACAATGGGCTCTGTGCGTGACTGTAGTCGGCATACTCGTCTCCTGATCGTTTTCCCATAGCCTGTAGATCGGCTATTTTCGAAGAGCCAACGTATAAAATACAGTAGGCGTCACGATCCAAGTGTGGTTAATGATCAATGATTAATCGTCCAATAACATGATTATGATTCTGAAATGGGCATTCTGCATCATGAGTACTTTTACTTCTGCTACTTTAAGTATATATTGATTCTAATACTTCTGTACTTTGACTTAAAGGTAGGGTAAGTGATTTACTTTAAAAAAAAGTGTTAATACAGTAGCTCTATATTGTGATACAGTAGTACTCATTCCTATAGTGTTTGTTCAGTAAAAGGAGTCTGCATGTCTCACCAGCTCTTTATTAAACAGAAAATGCATTTTCAGTGCTCTCTCCTGATTGGCTTAAATGTTGTCACCTACCTGAAAATGTACGTATATTCTGTTTACTAAAGAGCTGGAGAGACACCTGTGACCGAACAAACTCTCTGTAGCAATGATTACTATCAGAATATAGTACTTTAACCTTTTTAACAAAGAAAATATAATTACCAAAAAAAGATCACTTACCCTACCTTTAAGTCATTTTTTATGGGATGTGGGATTGCTACTATGTACTTCTCCCACCACTCCCATCCACTCCCAATACAACAAACCATATGCATTGCACTGTGCTTGTTTGTTTTGTAGATGCTCATATCTACATACGTACGATGATGAGAACTGGAGAACAGTTGGACCATTTACACAATTTCTCACCTTGTTGAGTTTCCTTGTTTGCCCTCTCTGGATGTTGAAGGGTGTTTTTATCACCACAGGATAGACCACATCACGACAAGCACCTATTCTATAGTGCATCTGACTGAAATTTACCGTTGCAATAAGAACCCTTTCTTCATCTCATTTGTCTCTCGTTTGCTGCGAGCAGTATTCAATTTTGCAACATGCATATCACCAAAAGACTGAGCGAATAAGGGCTCTGCAATTATGGATGGTGTTCTTGTACTGCCAGGACAATTTAGTACTGCTGGAGTTGCATATAAAAGAATAATAATGAAATGAAAATTGAGCTTAGACTGCAAAGAATCTGCCGTGAAGCGGACGCAATCTCCTGAATATATTCATTTTGGGTGTTTTTCCAGAGCTCATCTCGCAAAACCGCTGGACCGATCAGACACCAAACTTCGTATGCACACTGCCAGTACTAGTAGGCCAACTTATTACCTTTTGCTACCTTTTTGTGTTGTTTTTTATATTAGAAATATTTAACTTTACATTTTATAATGGAAGTCAGTGGGGGTTTGGATCGGACTGAAACCATGCCCAAATTTGGACCCCCATCTCAAAATATTTAGTTCCAGGGACCCCCAGAAGCAAAGATTTGAGTTAATGTTTGCTTTAAAATAATATATATATTCAAAGATTTGCACACATTTTCACGATTTAAAAAAAATAACAGATATACAAGCTCGTAGCGCGGCATTTTTGAATAGCCAAAGTGTAAAATAATGCTTTTTAGCTCAAATGAAAAAGTGACACAGATGCGTTCCAGGTTTTAATGGGTTAAACATATTTTTGAACTAAGCTATATCCAACACATTTTGCTGGGGACCCCCTGGAACTCCCTCAAGGACCCCTGGGGTCGTAGATAAACGTCATAGATGACTGATGGCCTCACAGGATGGCCACATGAAGTCCGAGAGCCACGTGGGAGCCGCCACTGTCATTAGATGCACATCTTGTTTATCATAATTGAACACGGATGTTCACCCGTGATTCTTTTTTTTTTTAACGCCGTGGCTCCTCAGAGACGAGCCATCTATACAGAAGTAATCTCTCAAGAACAGATTCTGCTCTGCGTTTGAATCTGTCGGTAGCCGTGTTGACAACCCGTGCGCATTGGTTACAAGTGGGCGTGCTGTCAGATCAGGAAACAGGCCGCGCTTTACCCAATCACATGTAGTGGGCGGGATTTACGTGTGTGGCGTTCCTTCCCCACTAGAAACAAACCGAAACTCATTTAACAATAGCCGAAGCCGACACGACCACGGAAAGTTTAGTAACATTTTAAATTGCTCTTTCATCATAGAAACAAGTGGGCTCATAACCAAAACGATCCATGTTCTTTGGTAGAATTGGTATTAGTGTTCCGTGGACAAATATTGTCAGTGGGAATGAAAACATAGTCGCACCACCGGAAGTGAAAGGCTGAAGGCAGACCAAAAAACCTGGTTTCCTTGCGCACGGGTGCTTCGTTAAGCTCCTCCCAGAGCCAAGTGAATAAGTAAAACACAGCAGAGGGTGCTGTTTTTCCTTTTTATTTGGCGATGGGTTCCCAGATTGATACAGAAGAGATGTAGAAGAAGAGGTTCTGTGTGTCTGAGTGTGTCTGTGTGTCGGGAGCTAATCTCGCAAACGGCTTGACTGATCAGCGCCAAATGCCTTGTGCACACTGTCAGCACTAGGCCTCAGAAGTGCAGTACCTCCACTCGTTTTGCCCCACGTTTTATACTTTGGGAAATATTTCACTTTGTTTTAATGCTGTAATCGACGGCGCCACCGACTTTCCTTGAGGGTTGGGTGAATAACGGCCCGTGCAGACACCTGGCTATAGCCTATAGATCGGCTACAAGAGATGTGGGGACTTCAACAGGGGGTCCCGGCACCCCGAGGGGGTCCTGCTCAGAGATACTGCAGGGGGGGCCGGCAAATCTTTGTGTGATATTGGGACTTAATTTTTATTATTTTTGATTAGATTTAACCCTAGCATCCCTATTCTGGGGGGAACATTAGCCGAAAATAGCCGAGCTTGCAGATTGGCTATTTTCACGTAGATTTGGTGTACAGGGAAAAAAGAGCAGAAGGTCAAGTTTACAAATAATGAGGGTTTAAGTGGTTAAATGTCCGAAAACACACATTTAGCACAAATCCAATATGTAGTGGGGGGTCCCTGCTTCATCTCTCTCTCAGCTAAGGGGTCCTTGGCAAGAAAAAAAAAACCTTGGAGACCCCTGCTGTAGAGGCAAAACAGTAAATAGGGTTTAAGTGGTTAACCTATCAGCTTAGCCATTGTTGCTGTTAGTACTGTGGCTTGTTGTAGAATATTACCATTTAAGGGTGACTTACTAACCCAAGAATAACAGCCTCCTCTGTCTGTGAGGGACACAATGAGGGGCATCTGAGATTGCCTTTTGGGGGTCTCACACGACTAAGAAGGACACAGGACAGTGGAGAGGGTTGGTGCGTGAGGTCATCTTGGGCTATGCTGTAAAACAAGCATTTGTATCTCATCAGGTTTAGTGGAATTTGGAGTTGTTGCGTTTTATTCTAAATGCCAATACCATATTCATGGTGTAATATCGCGGGTTAGTGACTCTTAAGCTCCCTTCAATCTTCTCTGATAGCAAGCTGTTAAGTCCTCTACGGTTGCATTGAGTTTTAATAAGACTAGGTGATGCGGTTCCTTTATGTTGTATTTCTAAATCCCTTGTTTTATCCTCCAATGCCCACTCTTTGGCATCATTTCCCCCCCTTATCTTAGCACCCTGATGTATACTTTAGCATAGTATAATAAGGAGTGATGTTCCTGGTGAGATATTAGTATCTACATAGTTGCTGAGCTCTGTCATTGACAAAAAGGTGATACATTCTTTATCATTAGGGAGGGACGCATTGTGTCCATTGTTTAGAGCAGGGATGGGCAACTGGCGGCCCGCGGGCCGCATGCGGCCCGCACCCTCACTCAATGCGGCCCCAGGCCAAAATCAAAAAAAAGAAAAAAAAGAAAAAAACTTTTTTTTTTTTTTTTGGGCCAAAAATGTTTTAAATTGTTTTTTGGCCAAGTCTACACCTGCAACCACACGTAACTTCTACTTTCTTCTTCTTATTCCTCGTCTTTGTATTGGTATTGTTTGTGTTGGAGTGCCTCAGTGCGGCTGCAGAGTTCATGTGCAACATTACATTACATTACATTACATTACAGTCATTTAGCAGACGCTTTTATCCAAAGCGACTTACAATAAGTGTATTCAACATAGGTAGGGAACGAAAACTACTAATCACCAGAAGTTTTAAGTACATTTCCTGCAAAAACAAGCAACCAAGAGTATACCTAGCGCTAAGGTAAAAGTGCAATATATCAGCTACCTACTTTCTTAAACAGATGAGACAAAAATGGCAAAATCAAATGGGCACGAGCTAAAACAAATAAGTGTATCGACTAAACAAGATCCAATAAAACAATACAAAAATAAAACAAGAGTTCGTACAACTAGTTAACTACAAGTAGGCCAGGCAAAGAGGAAGGATAGTGTTTCCTGAAGAGGTGGGTTTTCAGCCTGCGGCGAAAGATGGGCAGTGACTCTGCTGTCCTGACATCAGTGGGAAGTTCATTCCACCACTGTGGGGCCAGAACAGAAAAAAGTCGTGACCGTGTCGATCGACCAGAAGGACCGTTGAGTGGCGAGGGAGTCAGTCGCCCCGAGGTGGCAGACCGGAGTGGTCGGGCAGGGGTGTGGGCATTGACCAAAACCCGGAGGTAAGAAGGAGCTGTTCCTTTCACTGCTCTATAGGCTAGCACCAGGGTTTTAAACTGAATGCGAGCTGCTACGGGGAGCCAGTGCAGAGAACGGAGAAGGATAGTTGTGTGGGAGAACTTGGGGCGGTTGAACACCAGACGAGCCGCAGCTTTCTGAACAAGCTCCAGAGGTCTGATGGCTGATGCCGGAGCACCAGCAAGGAGGGAGTTGCAGTAGTCCAGGCGGGAGATGACAAGAGCCTGGATGAGCACCTGGGCTGTTTTCTCCGTGAGGAAGGGGCGAATCCTCCTGATGTTGTAGAGGAGGAATCTGCAGGACCATGTCACTGATGCGATGTTAGCCGAGAACGACAGTTGATCGTCCAGGGTCACACCCAGATTCTTCGCAGTCCGAGTTGACGTCACCACAGCATTCTCAATGGTGATGGCCATGTCTCGGTGAGGACAGCCCTTCCCTGGGATGAACATCAGCTCGGTCTTGTCCAGGTTGAGCTTCAGGTGGTTTGTCGACATCCACTCCGAGCAACCTCTTCCAGAGAGAGATAGAGGCACTAGAAACTCTGCTGGAGACACAAAACAAACTGTGTAGACTTGGCCCTTTGAAATAAAATGTATTTTGGCCCCAAAAAAAAAAAAATTAGTCGACTGCCAGTCGACTATTGGCAATTAGTCGCCAATTAGATTCGACTAAACAAATCCTTAGTCGGGGAGAGGCCTACTAAATGCTAAATAAAAACAAAGTTATAACAAATAATAATAGTTAATATCACATATGTGACTATTATGGGCTTTTTGAGTAATGGGGTACTACTGGCGAAAGTGGCGATAAACGGGCGGGCTGGGACAAAAATTCAGCCCTGGCATTTTGGTCCGAACCGGCGCACCGCCCCCGGACCGTTTTGCCAACGGGGGGGGGGGGGGGTCCCTGCCGATAAACAATGCGGCCCCCCAGAGTGATTGAGGAAATTTTGTGGCCCTCACCATCTACAAAGTTGCCCACCCCTGGTTTAGAGATTAGTAGGAAAAAAGGAGGGAAAAAATAGATATTGCCTAGTATAGCGCCCTGGGGTACTCCGGTCATCAATGTACTGTATATAGGGGTTAAGGGGGGGGGGTGGCCATAGCTGAATGTTGACCATCTGAGCAGCCATCAGCTGGGTGAAGCCGAGCCTTCATTTCCCCTTTTTTAAGTGGTTTTAGTCTGTCAGCTTTAACCATTGTTGCTCATTGTTGTCTATTAGTAATGTGCTTGTTATAGAATAGTGCCATTTAACCCTTTAAGATCGGGAACGCATCTGTGTCATTTTAATATTTCTTTGGCACTATAAAAATAGCAGATCTACAAGCTCATAGCTTGTAGATCTGCTATTTTCTTTTTTTATCGTGAAAATGTGTGCAAATCTTTAGTTTGAATATTTATATATATACTTTTTTAAAGTGAACGTTTTTAACTCAAATCTTTGCTTCTGGGGATTTTACAAATGTCTTCTAAATCCAGTTTTCATTATGACTGTTTTTTTTTTACTTATGTTGCTATAGTATATTATCAATGGTTTTCAAACTTTTTTCATGTCAAGGACCCCCAAAATAATATGTATTTGTCCGCGGACCCCCTCCCATCAAAAATATATTTTGGTCCAGGGACCCCCAGAAGCAAAGATTTGAGTTAAAAATGATTTGCACAAATGTTTTAAGATTTTTCTAAAAAATAGCAGATCTACAAGCTCATAGTGCGGCACTCGGCCGCGCTATGAGCTTGTAGATCTGCTATTTTTGAATAGCCAAAGAAATCTTAAAATGACACACATGCGTTCCCTTCCCAGCCTTAAAGGGTTAAGGGCAACTTACTAACTCGAAAATAGCAGCCCTCCTCTCCGTGCGAGAGACACAATAAGAGGTCTCCGAGATTGCTTTTTTTGCGAGTGTTAGAGAATAAGTGAGAAGGACACGCCAGGGCAGTGCAGAGAGTTGCATCGTGTTCTAGGCCATCAGGGCCTTTTGGGCTACGCTGTCAACAAGATGCTGCTGCTTGCTTTTTACGCTGTGATCTTCTTCAATAAAACCCTTTATGCTTCAGCCTGAGAGGAATGGAATATTTCCACCACAATGCTTTTCTCCAGACAGCCACAAGGACCGATTCAACGGATTGGTGTTTAAGCATTTTACTCATTTTTGGTGGAGAGGAGAGCTTCCCCGAATGAGATGCTTTGTGACAAAACTCGGTTTAAATTCCCTCCCATCGATAAAAGGCCAGAGCTATGCTGTAGTGCAGTGTGTGGTTGAAGGTTGTTTTGATAAATCCATTCACCAAGATATCTCCCTTCATTGTCTTTATGTATTAACTAGGGCTGGGACTTGATTCAAAAAAGTAATCTAATTAATTAGAGGCTTTGTGATTAATTAATCGTATTTTAATCGCATATCAATATTTGACCTGAGAACAGTGAAAAGTATTTTTATCAAATGGATTTTGGCATACGTCTTTAAGTACATGTACTCAAGAACTGTACTTAAGTACATTTTTGAGGTATTTGCACTTGACTCTCGAGTATTTCCAATTTCTAATACTTTTACTTGTACTCCATTAACTCCACTACATCTCAGAGGCAAATAATGTACTTTTTACTCCACTACAGTTATTTTAAAACTTTAGTTACTAGTTACTTTGCAGATTTCGATTATTATTATAAAACATATGAAACACGTGAAAATAGCAGATCTACAAGCGCAAGGCATTGTGAGCTTGTAGATCTGCTATTTTCCACCACTGGAGGCTGGTAGAGTGTGTTGTTGTTACTGATGTTTTATAGTACTGTAGTTTAATGAATTAATTATTAATAAAAATCGTGCACATGTGACCCGCACCGCACCCCCCAGCGCACTGCCACCCCCTCCCCCTAAACGCTGGTATAATCGGTCCGTCTGAAACTCGTCCAGTGACGCGATAATTTTTTCTGTAATGAATTGACCGAAATTAACGCGATAAAGTCCCGGCCCTAGTATTAACCCATTAAGACCCGGAACGCATCTGTGTCACTTTAAGATTTATGTGGCTATTGAAAAATATTTTTGATTTTTTTTTTTTTTTTTTTTTTTGAAAAAAAGTTTTTTTTCAATAAACCTTTGGGATTTAGAAGACATTATTTTGTAGAATCGGCTTCAGGTCTTAATGGGTTAATGTTGGTATGGAATTGATTTGTCTATATATATTAGGATGAAAACTCCCCCTTTCCTCCCTGACTGGTGTGAAGAATAGTATATCTTAGCTTATCCTGTTCACCATCAGAACGATGAGTTTAGGGCTGCAACTGTCGGTTATTTACGTTTTTCGATTAATAGAATAATCAAGTAGCATGTTTTTTAGGGATAATTAGTTTTATCTAATTGATTTTTTGTAATCGACTAAATCAATTAGTCTGAGTAACCCAATAAAACCAGGAAAGCCTCTGTGTCACATTAGATTTCAGCGTTGGCTATTCAAAAATAGCAAATATTCAAGCTCACAGCGTTGTCACTTCGTGCCGCGCTGTGAGCTTGTACATCTTTAGTTTAGTTTATTTTATTTCAGCACATTCTGTGGTAACACAGTTTAATCTCATAGGTAATACACAAAAACTAATTTAGAAAATAACCACATTTCTGACCAAAAATCTGCTATTTTTGAACATTTTTGAAAACTCTTGAAAGAACTACTGGTAAACCCATTAAGGCCTGGAATGCATCTGTGTCACTTTAGATTTCTTTGACTATTCAAAAATAGCAGATCTACAAGCTCATCTATGAGCTTGTAGATCTGCTATTTTTTTTTTAATCTTGAATTTTTTTTATCCAAAAAAACTGTTAAGAATCGCCTCGGGTCTTAATGGGGTACTGTAACTACTTAAGCCCTATTTTATAGTCGTACTACAGGGTCGGATAGAAATAGCAAAAGTTGCCGACCTACAAGCTCACAACGCGTCACGATGCAACGCGTTGTGAGCCTGTAGATCTGCTATTGTTGCTCTACTTTTTTTTAATAAACATTTAAGTCGTTTATAGATCATTTGAATGAGCATGAACGGTCCCCAGCGCCATTCACAGGGAGGTGGTGGGGGTTCCTGCACCTGAACATGACCTTGACAGAAAGGGTCAGAAGAGGCAGGCGGGGGCAGGCTGTTCTTTCTGAGACGGCAGAGGTCCTTCTTCTGTGTATATGACAAGACGGTGCTGATGTTCTCTCAGTCTGTAATGGCGGCTTGTGCCCTCATCATTTGCAATAGGCTCTATGCACAGCAGCCATTTTGGAGAAAAATTGGGCCTCTTCTTACTTCCTTCACAGGTGTTACCAATGATACTAATGAAGGCTCTGTTCTATTCTGGTCAAACAGAGTCAGGGTGCTGATGATGTGCATGTTGGCTCACTAGAAACACTAGTGGGTCTCAAGTGTGGTCCAGGGACCCTCATGGTTCCTTGAGAGGGTGTAACTCTGAGAGTGTACAAATGGAACCAAATGGACCCTCCCGGGTCCATTTGGTTCCATTTGTACACTCTCATAGTTATGGGGGTCCTTGAAATTAAAAAGTTTGTGCTACACTAAATGGAACAGAGCCTTCATTAGTGTCACTGGCAACACCTGTGAAGGAAGCAAGGAAGGGGCCCAATTTCTGTCCAATATGGCTGCTGTGCATAGAGCCTATTGGGGCCACAACAATGCTGGGGACACAAACAGGCTGAATAGGCTTGTGAAGAAAGCCGCTGGGGGGGGGGCGAAGCTGGATTCTGTCATGGCCAACCCCGCTCATTCGGGAGATAATGGAGCAATTGAGTAGGAGGGGGAAACGACAGATTAATATACCGCCGGTGGAACTGCATGAGACGTGGGCTATCCTTTGTGCCGGTAGCTATGAGGATATACAACGAGGCACGCGATTGGTGGTTGCTCTGCTTGTCTCCAGTGACTCGGGAGTAGCAGTCATAACGATATTGTGATTGTGTGTATTTGCTTGCGTGTTTACTTAGCTTAGTACATACATGGGCAACTGGCGGCCCGGGGGCCACATGCGGCCCCCACCTTCACTTAATGCGGCCCTTAGGTTAATATCGGAATACTGATATATTATTGATTGCAGCTGTTACAATTCCAAACATGCAAACATGACCCGCTTTAATTACTTCAGTCTATATTAGTAGCTTAATGACTAGTATTAAAATTCTATTGTCTTTTTTATGTCCAATGTATTTGTATTTAAGTTCATGAAGTTAACATAAGTATAACTAAATGCATTTGAAATTAAATAAAAATGTAACTTTTCAGGATTCCAATTCAAAAATAGCACACAAAAAAAAATCAGGATTTCAATTCAAAAATAGCAAAAATAGCAAGTGGGAAGGGAGATCAAACAAGAGAACAACAACGTTATATACATATTTACACTAGTACCTGAGGTAAAAAAAATATGATGAAGGTGCCTGAGCATAGCAACAATGTATACTCTGCATGATATACTTCGATATACGGTCGTTAGTTAAGGTGCTTAGAGAAAAAAAAAAGAAAAGACAAGCACAATAAAAGACAAATAAAGTCGTTATACATGGGATTAAGGTGCAAAATGTCAGTGCGCGTCGACCGCATAATCCACATAAAGTGGACTGACCCTGGTATAATCCGCAAGTAGTTCCATGAGGGAGAGCAAAAAAGAAAGTCACTTGTACCTGGTATAATCCACAGATGTGTTCAAGGAAGAGCTAAATCCAAGTCAATTTGTACCTGGTCTAATCCACAGGGGTGTTCAAGGAAGAGCAAAAAGGTCAGAGACCAGCTAGACAGTACCGCCTATTGTCAGGTTACTGAACAAGGCTCATGCCTCATTCAGCAGTCTGACTGCAGCCGGATTAAAACTGCACCAGAACCTGGTGGTGCTACTCTTGATACTGCGATAGGGCACGTTTGTGACATTGTAATCTCTCAGCACCACTGCCCTAAATATGTTATCAGTAGGAATGGACACAGGAGCACCTGGTAGGAAGTGGACTTAGAAGGGGGAGGAGCCAAACCAAATTCCTGTTTCTACACCAAAAAATGAGGTGGTGCCCCGAGAGGCCAAAAACATTGTGACATACTCTACAGCAGGCCTCTGTATGGTTTCAGTTCATCTGAGTTTCCAGAAGCTCTCGGTGGGAGTCTCTCTGATATTCAAAAGCTTTCAGAATGAATTTGCAGTGATGTTTACTTGTCAGATTACCCTTTACAGGGAGCACTTTGGCTGTCATACATTCCCTTTAAGAAAACATGGGTTGTTTGAAGTACTCAATAACCAGTAATGAAACTGAAAATTACATTTGCCCAGTACATGTCTGTCTACCTGTGATGGCCGCTGCGCATTAAGGGCACGGTCAGACGCGCACAAATTGAATATTCGTCTCCGGGTTCTATTCCATTCTATAAGTGCAAAAGGAGGGATGAATAAAACATTTGCCAATTTGCCATCTTTGGTTTTACGCGGCGTTCACCTTCGGTGAACTTTGATTGGGCCTCAACCAATAGCAAAGAAGAGGTGTGTGTACTGTAGTTGACGCCACTTGGCTATCATTAGCTGTAGTTTCCAAAAATCTATAGTCCACGTTAATGATTCCGGATGCTGCGAAACCGCATATTTCTGATCACGAACACGTTGCTCACACTTAATCTGCCATTACAACATGCCCCCCCCCCTCTCTCTCTCTCTCTCACCCACTCACACACAGTGTGAGTCAATTTTTTTTTTTTTTTAAAGATTCAAACAAATATGATTTGAGTTGCGAATCATTGATGTGGACTCAACTTTAGTGAGCCATCATGGAGGACACCAACAACCACAACCACTCAATATACCAGCATACCAGCAAACTGATTTCCGCATTCAGCACGGCGCTGCATTCACACGCGTTATCATGTCCTTTGCCTGGTCCAGTGGCGCAGCCAGAACGCTAGTATAGAATGAGCCTGAGCAGGAGCGGGTGGGCATGCGTGCGCGTGCGTGCATGTGTCTCACGAAAATGTGCGGTTATTGCGTGGATATTGGGCGTTTTTGGGTGTTTTTTTGTTACTTTATTTCGGGGTTAGGGTTGGGTTAGGGTTATGTTATTTAATTCTTATTTTTGCCTGATTTTACAGATTTTTTCATCCAAAAATGTATTATTAAAAAATCACACCCAGTGTGAAGTGGGCGGTGTGTGGTCATCACAACATGACTCACTTAAAAAAAAGATAAATAACTTTCTTTTAAGTCCATACTGCTATTCATAGGGCTGCACATGTGTCATGTGTTTCGCTAGCCAATCACAGTCCTGAATTTGCAAAGTCAGCCAATCACATTACAGTTAGTGGTGATGACACTAGCTGTAATGTGATTGGCTGACTTTGCAAAAGTATAGATTTGCATTGACTGTGGAAGGGTTAGGGGTATACAATGCGTTGTAGACTATTGGCCAATCACGGTGCAGGATTGGTCAGTGTCCAAAACTCACTTATAGGGGGCGGCTACACCGCCCCAAAAATAAAAATAAAAGAAATCGATTGGGTGGGCCAGCTCTCTATGTGGCCCACCCAGGCCCACCCATGGCTGCGCCCCTGGCCTGGTCTATGTGGGAGTGTCTTTGGGAGTGTCTCTCTCTCTCTCTCTCTCTCTCTCTCTCTCTCTCTCTCTCTCTCTCTCTCTCTCTCTCTCTCTCTCCTCTCCTCTCCAGGTACTTTACTGTGTGGTCTCACTCCCTTCTTTTTTTTTACCCTAACCAGCGCATCGTCCTTCATCCTCGTTTGGAATCCTTGAGACTGTTATATGCAAATGAGTGTGTGTGACCCTTGGTTTTGGCATGGTCACACACACTCTCCCCTTCGCTTCGCTCACGGTCGAGGGGAGAGTGAGGCTATACCACTCAGACGGAAAGCAGCTCTCAGCAGATTGTTTGGTAATTACACACTGGAAACCAATCAGCCTGAACGCCGCTCCTTAATTAGCAGAACAAAACAATAGTGCATGGATTGGAGGACCCCGGGGGTCACGCTCGTCCCCTCAGGTATCCCAGGACGGCGCTCTTTAAATAGGCCCCGATTCAGTCTGGTTCCCCCCGCGGTCCCCATCCATTCTCCCAGACTGGCGGTGATCACAGGTGGACCGCTGGGGTGCAAGAGGAGACAGACGACAGAGCTCTGGCGTCCCGCCGGACTCGATGGAGACACACTTTATAACCCATTAAGACCCGGGAACGCGTCTGTGTGTCATGTTTAGATTTCTTTGGTGCTCTTCAAAAAAATAGCAGATCTGCGATTTATTTGTTTTTATGTCATGAAAATGAAATGAAATATGAAAATTGAAAGCAAACATTTTTTTTAACGCAAATCTTTGCTTCTGGGGGATTCTACAAATGTCTTCTAAATCCTAACAGTTTTCTGAAATTTATGTTGCTATAATATCAGTGGTTCTCGAACTTTTTCATGTCAAGGACCACCCAAAATTATATGTCTTTGGCTGCGGACCCCCATCTCAAAATATGGTGTTCCAGGGACCCCCCAGAAGCAAAGATTAGAGTAAAAAAAAATTGCTTTCAAAAAATATGTATTCAAAGATGTGCAACACATTTTCAAGATTTTTCAAAAATAGCAGATCTACAAGCTCGTAGCGCGGCACTCGGTGCCGCGCTATGAGCTGGTAGATCTGCTGTTTTTGAATAGCCAAAGTATAAAATAATCCAAGATGCGTCCCCCGGTCTTAATGGCTTAAAAGGACTGCCTGCCACGCAGATAGAGTGGCGGCCTCGCCTGTACGGATGTAAAGGAAAAAGGAGGGCTCCCGCGATCCATTCTAATCAACCTCTACCGCATGCAGCACTTCAGGTATCCATTAGTAAACAGAAGAAAGAGCTGCTCCACCGCAATCAACATGGACGTAATTAGCATTTATAGGATCTTACAGTCGGTGTGGACAGAGCGGTTTGATAGGAGTCGGGTGCAAGCACACCTTCATTCCGGAATCCTTTTTTCGGTAAACGCAGCATCTGAACTCCCTTCACGTTAGATTACACGCGCTCGTTGATTTGTTTGTTTGGGAATTTCGCGTACGCAAAAGATGATTGTTCACATGCGTCACGGCTACCACGTTGATGATGACGTGAGATGAAATGCGTTGGCGCAAAAAGACGGGGTGCCGTGATTTTTTCCCCCCCTAAAACATAATCATCAGGTATTATGGTTATACTAGGAGGAAGATTGTTTTTTCAAAAAAGTGTACAGAAATTGTTAAAATTATGTTTTTATGTGGACACGCTTCCAGTTAATTCTAATTCTACTATGTCACTAAAGGGCTGTTTTTCTATTGGCACCTCAAGGTTTCAGCCTCCAGGTAGAAACTCAAAATAGTCAGAGAAGACATAAAACACCATAAAAACAACACCAGGGGGCTTAATGAAGTTCTATCAACCTCATAGACACATGAAAAACAGAAAAAGTGCAAAACCATGGCACCGCCTCTTTAAATAATCCATCTGCCATATGTGTACTGTGTACACAAGGTCAAAATAAATTGATATTTACAAATGACGTCTAATGCGACAGAAGCGTGCTCACAGTAGTTGATGATGCCTCTAACGCAGATGACAACCCGGTTACGATGGTACGATGACGGCAGCCGTTTTCAATTTTGTAAAGTGACGAGCATTACCAGGGGATTTTTTTGGAACTCCCCTAGTCACCCCTCACGGCCAAGTTTTTTAAGTGTAATTACTCTCGATCGCATACCCTGTTTGTTGGCTAAGGACACTTACTCCAACTTTGCACTTTGTCAGAAGCTCTGATCAATAAATGTGTAAATTGTTGTTGAATGTGTCTGCCACAAATTAAACTGTCATCTGGGGATCGTGGGTACAGCAGAAACATCTTGATAAAGAGAGTATTGGCAATTGCCCTTCTCAGGCGGCGTAGCGTTCGCACAGAGGCATACAGTTTAACCCATTGATACCTGGAACGCATCTGTGTCACTTTAGATGTCTTTGGCTATTCAAAAATAGCTGATATACAAGCTCATAGCGCGGCACCGAGTGCCGCGCTATGAGCTTGTAGATCTGCTATTTTTGAAAAATCGTGAAAAAATATTTTTTATATTTTTTTTCAAAAAACTGTTAGGATTTAGATTTGTTTTAAGAATCGCCTCAGGTCTTAATGGGTTAAGCACTGTTGCTCCATTATTTCTAGTCTGCCATTATCTATTAGGCGGAGCAACACAGAAAGCCCTTTTCTCGTGTCTATTAACGTCTTTTCTCCAGGCCCGGGCCGCTCGTTACGGGCCGTGTCACTAAAGGTCAAAGTAAATTGGATCCTCAAATGAAGACGGCGTGAAAAAAGGCAGGATTCCTTAATAACCCGACGCAAGGATGCCAATAAACGCACTGATTATTATTAATGATTTTTTTTTTTTTCACGCATTGATTGGACTCTTGTCTCGTTGTTGTCTAAGACCGGGGTCATCTCCTGCAGACTAACTCTGAATGCAAAGCACTTTAAAGCAAGCCCACGTCAGACGTGGATTTGTTGGTGGTTGTTTTTTTGTTTTTTTTTATTTTACACTAATAGTGTAGCACAGTGGTTCCCAGGGGTCCTGGGGTGGGGGGCTCCTGAGGGTCCCCTGCTAAAGTAGTTAACGCAGCATCACAATCATTTTAACCACTTTATCCATTTATACTTCGGCTATAAAAAAAAAATAGCAGATGTACAAGCTTGCAGCACGTCACTTCGTGCCAGGGCTGCGAGCTTAGTACATCTGCTATTTTCTGAAACATTTCTGAAAAATATCAAAAACACGTTTGAATCGCAAATCTTCTCTTCTGGGGGGGGTCTCTGGCACAAAACATTTTCAGACGGGGGGGTCCGCGGGCCAAAATACATACCATTTTTTTTGTCCGATGCGTCCAGCTTAGTTTAGTCACAAGCTCTCGTTAATACTTTTGGTTCAATATTTATTATGAAACCCACTGACTTTCACTTTCACTAGACCAGGGGTCTTCAACGTTTTCCAAGGCCAAGGACCCCCTAGCTGAGAGAGAGATGAAGCAGGGACCCCCTACTCTGTATTGTATAAAATTGTGTTTGAGATTGAAACAATCTTTTACTTAGTCTGCTATTTTTTCCCTCTACACCTATAGCCTCTTTGCCAAAAATAGCCGATCTACAAGCTCTCAACGCCTCGCAGCGCGAGGCGTTGAGAGCTTGTAGATCTGCTATTTTCGGCTAATGTTCCCCTCAGAAAAGGAATTCTAGGGTTCAAGTGGTTAATGTAAAAAAAACTAAATCTTATCACACAAAGATTTGGCGGACCCCCTATAGTAGCTCTGAGGACCCCCTAGGGGTCCCGGACCCCCTGTTGAAGACCCCTGCACTAGACGTTCTTTTCAAAAATGGCAAATCTGTTTTTGTGTGACGAAGTTGGGCGTTCGTTTTACGAAAAAGAAGAAATATGGAGATACGTCGTTTCTGCCCCCCGACAGCAAATACAGTACGTCATTCATTGTCCAGCAGCACTGTGACGTCTCCCAGTGTAAGCCTTTTGAATTCAGCAAGGCAATTATTTTGAGTCTAAAACTTTTCACAAGAATAATGCAGCGTATCCTCTGCCATATGCCATATGTCAAAGCATTGTGGAAATTGAAACAAGCATGACACGTACGCGCGTGCGTGCGTGTGTGCGTGCGTGCGTGCGTGTGGCTGCCTGGTTATATTTAACCCATTAAATCCTGTCATTTTTAGATTTCTTTGGCTATTTTTCAAAAATCGTGATTCTGTTTTTTTGCAAATCTTTAAATATATATTTTAAAGCGATTTTGTTCCAGGGACCCCACCCCCAGGAGCAAAGATTTGAGTTGCAAATGTTCCATTTAAAAAATATATATTCAAATATTTGCATAAATGTTCACGATAAAAAAAAAAAAGCAGATCTACAAGCTCATAGCGCGGCACTCTGTGCCGCGCTATGAGCTTGTAGATCTATTTGTTTGTACTGTAGATCTATTTTTTAATAGCCAAAGAAATCTAAAATGACAGAAGCGTTCCCGTTCTTAATGGGTTAAACAGTACAGACCTAGCATAATAAATTAATCTATCAGAGAGAGAGAGAGAGAGAGAGAGAGTCCCCCTACAGCTGTACACTTCAAAATGAATGACAGTGTGAGTGTTTTCAATTCCTCCAGGAGGGTAAATAAATACTTTATTTCCCCAACTCCTGCAAATTAACCATATGCACAGACAGAGGAGATATGATCCGAATCAATATTAATGATATGAAATATGAATGAGGCAGAGAGAATGTACATTATCGCCAGGAACGTAAACATGGCGTGGCCGATTAGAAATCCCCTCCCATATAACTCAAACAACAGAAAGAGGACGGCATCTCATCTTGCCGCTGTCGTCGGGCAGAAACCTTGTATCTCCATATTTCATCTCTTTGTGATTTTTGATATAAATGAATGCCCTGTTTGATACTCAGTCGTATGGCAGTGTCACGCAAAAAGCTAAAAGTATGTCGCACATTTATTTTTGAAAATGTTCACTTATAACGACATGCCCACAATATTGGCGGCCAGGTGTGTCTGTGGTATTAACAAGAGCTTGTGACTAAATATTGTGACAAAAAAATCCTACATTAGTTCCATTGGAACACAGGTTTTTTTTTTGGTTACCCGAGAAATAACGGTTTTGGACATACAAGGTTTCCACCCGACGGCGATGATATGCAAATTGGACACGACTGAGGCGTCATTAACAACATCGTCAATTAAATAAATGACTTGGAGCATCAGGGTGGCTGGTGGGCGGGTCAGGGTGGCTGGTGGGCGGGGCAGGGTTGTTGATGAGCACTTTTATGTTTTGTTTTTTTAGATCATTAACACTATCCTTCCTCTTCGCCTTGCCTACTTGTTGTTAACTAGTTGTACAAACTCCTGTTTTATTGTTTTATTGGATCTTGTTTATTTGATACGCGTATTTGTTTTAGCTCTTGCTCATTTGATTTTCCTATTTAGTCTCATCTGTTTAAGACAGTAGGTAGCTGATATATTGCACTTTTACTTTAGCGCTAGGTATACTCTTAGTTGCTTGTTTTAGAAGAGAATGCACTTAAAGGACGACTTCACCGATTTTCAACCTATCTTCTTCATATAATTGGTCCTCACTAATACTCATGATAAAATGGTACAATTATTTTCTACTCGGTGTGTGTCTCAGAGGAGGGCTGTGGACAGTTCAGAGTCCCGTCTACCAGTGACATCATCAATGGGGAATCCAAGCTAATAGAAACTGCAGGCTTTCTATTCCTGGAAAGTTGCAATGCAATAAAAGAAGCCATTGCTCTCGTGTTAATAAAAATCGAAATAAAAAATGTGAAATCTTGTTGGAAAAAAAAATCACGCCTAACGATGATGTCACTGGTAGACAGGTTTCTGGCCACAGCCCTCCTGTGAGACACAGACCAAGTAGAAAAAAATGGTACCATTTTATCATGAGTATTAGTGAGGACCAATTATATGAAGATAGGTTGAAAATCGGTGAAGTCATCCTTTAATACTTCTGGTGATCAGTAGTTTTCGTTCCCTACCTATGTTGAATGCACTTGTAAGTCGCTTTGGATAAAAGCGTCTGCTAAATGACCGTAATGTAATGTAACGTAATCCTTCTCTCTTGTCATTCGTAGCATTCTTGTGTAGAAGCCGTCCAGGGCCTTTTCCTGCTGTGCTGTGACTGTGAGCGTCCATGTCTCGGCCCTGTACACAGCAGTACTGACTCCACTGTAGCTACTAAGAGCCACCTCTTGAGGTCATCTCCATGTCACATGTCCGCACTCTCCTCATCCCATCAGTGTTCATTTTGACAGCAAGTTTTGATTTAGCTTTAGTCATAGTCTTTTGAATAACATTTCATCGTTTTAGTCATATTTTAGTCATCCAAAATGTTTGTTTTAGTCAACTAAAAATCATAAGATTTTAGTCGACTAAATATAAATATACATACAAAATATTTTCGTCAAATTTTTTTTGTTGACGAAATTGTCAATAATATTTAGTTTTAGTCATCATAGCTTAGTTTTTATTTAGTTTTCGTCAGTGAAAAAAGGTAGTCAACGAACATTTTGTCATAGATTTAGTCGACATAAAGAACACTGCATCCCATGCAAGGCATTCCAGGCAAGTGTATAAGTCCAGATGAAGATCACAGAGTGATCGAAACGTTGACAGCAATAGAAATACAGCGGAGCTTTTGCAGCATTACCAGTGTGCTGACTTTATTTCTTCTTGTGATACGGCTGTTTGTCCTGAACTCGGGCCACGGAAGTGCGTGCACTATCTTTTTCATACATTCCAGGCAAGTGCCACCCCCCGGACCTTAACATCCTGTTCCGTCGAATCGGTCCTGGCATCCGAGATATTTGAAGTCCTGGACTACCCCGAGCACCGTTCCGTTGGCAGTGGCAATGGTTTTGTCCTCCGTGTTAAATGTCAACGCGTTTGTTTTCTCGTCATCGAGCTTGAGGCCAATCTCCCTGCACTCCATTTCTACTGCCTGTAGTAGCTCTCTTCCTTTCTCTGCTGTGTCCGAGACTATGGTGTCATCTGCATAGTCGAGGTCGGCAATCGTGATGGGATGTACTCGCTCGAGTCTTCCTCAGGACCAGCGTGAACCCCCGGTTTCTCCACCCTGCCGTGAAATTAAACAGTTTGAGAATCACTGCTTCAGATAAACACCCAGCAGGCGAGCTCATTTCCCACCTGCGGCTGCAGAAAAACTTGATTCCAAGTCAATGGGAACTTGACACAACTTTACACTTGGTGTTATTACCCTTTAGTAAACTTTTTCATAAAGACTATGTTTTTAGCCGGTAGTTTCAAGTCTTCTTTCACACAGCATGATATCCGTCTTTTGTTTTGGTCCCATTCATTTTAAAATTGATGATAAAGCAGGGTTTTGCTTTTCGGGGCTTGGGATTGGGTTCTAATGGTCTAAAGTAACTAAGTACATTTACTCAAGCACTGTACTTGAGTACGATTTTGAGATATTTTTTACTTTACTGGAGTATTTCCAATTTCCAATACTTTTACTTCTACTCCACTACATCTCAGAGGCAAATATTGTACTTTTTACTCCACTGCAATTATTTGAATACTTTAGTCACTACTAGTTACTTTGCAGACATGAATTATTATATTATCAAACTTTAACCAAATACTTAAACCACTTTAGGCCTATTGTATACTGTACATGGGCTATTTGAAAATAGCCGATCTACAAGCTCACAAGCTTGTGAGCTTGTAGATCTGCAATTTATTTTGATACTTTCACTTAAGTAAAACATCTGAGTACTCTTTCCATCACTGTTGGGTTCTACTGAGCGAAGACCCACCCCTCGCCCCCCCCTCGCTGATATGAACTAGACTAGAGGCTTCAAAAACGGGTCTGTGGAAACCGATGGGCGACGTCACGGTCCCTTCATCCATATATAGCTTTTTTTACAGTCTATGGTCAGGGTTGCCAGATCTGCTTAGTACAATTTCCCCGCAAGATTTTATTTGAAAATAGCCGATCTACAAGCTCACAACGCGTCGCATCGCGACGCGTCGTGAGCTTGTAGATCTGCTATTTTCAAATAGCTGACGTATTATGTTAAAGTGCTCATGTGGCCCATAGTTGCTGCTTTTGGGCTGGTTTTCCTAGACCGGGTTGCTTGTTTCCCTCACAGAATCTGGCAACACTGTCTATGGTAGTAACTCGCTTCAGCACCTTTGAGAACAACAAGATGGAGGCACCTTTTGTCCTGTCCCCACCCCCCCCCACACGCACGCACGCACGCACGCACGCACGCACGCACGCACGCACGCGCGCGCGCGCACACACACACACACACACACACACACACACACACACACACACACACACACACACACACACACACACACACACACACACACACACACACACACACACACACACACACCATCATCATCATCATCATTCCGCAGCCATATCCACTGCCATCGTCATACTCACAGTCTCTGTTCTGTGACATTTGGCTGACTGAACTGAGGTGTGTGTGGGACACACACACACACACACACACACACACACACACACACACACACACACACACACACACACACACACACCCACATCACTGAGAGATGAGGCTGAGAGGAGAGCAGGGGGGGAAAAAACACAGAGACCAGAGCAAAATAAATATATAATGTATTTCGCCGTCGTCTTTCGGATGGAAACCGTCCGTGTATGTCCGAAGCAGTTACTTTTCAGGAAATGGAGAAAAAAAAAACCCTATAGATACAGTTATACAGTTATGTTCCAATGCATCCAATGTAGTTATTATTTAGTCAAAAGCTTTCGTTAATGGCAGACTAAGTTAGCCTTATCCATTTTCACTTTCACCTAAAAATGTTTCAAAGAAATGTTTACCTAGATCGGCTATTTTGCATATATATGCAAATATATATATATATATATTAACCCATTAAGACCTGAGGCAGCGTCTAAAAAAAATCAAAATCCTTAAAAAAAATCGGAAAAAATATAAAAAAATAGTTTTCACGATTTTTCAAAAATAGCAGATCTACAAGCTCGTAGCGCGGCACTCGGTGCCGCGCTATGAGCTTGTATATCTGCTATTTTTGAATAGCAGTGACACAGATGCGTGACACAGATGCGTTCCAGGTATTAAAGGGTTAAATATGGTGGCGCAAGGTTTCTGCCCGACAGCGACAATATGTAAAAAAAGAAAAGATGGACAGAGAAGGGTTGTAAGAGAAGGAAATGTAGCAGACAGATTGAGGGAGATGAGTGGGTGGGTGGCTGGGGGTAGGTGTGGGGGGGCAGAACTGTCATATCCAGCCTTATCACAGCGGTCTGCAGTTTTCCAAATGTCTCTTTTCAAGCGGCAGAGGAGGGTGCATATTAACTGTAATGGTGTGTCTGTGCCCACAGCTCCTGCTAGGCCATTCAGATCCTAGCGCTCTCCTTACAGCCCCTCCAACACACACACACACACACACACACACAAGTATGTATGTGCACACCTCCATCTCCACCATCATCATTACCCACCGCCCCAACCAAGCTACTGGAAATCACACCGGCACCAAGAGGAAGGATAACCGAAAAATCAAATCAATATCCTTCTCTGGGTTTATTTTGTATTCAATACTGTTTTGTTTTGTCTTAAGGCAGGTGCTGCTGTGGGAAAGTTGCCAGAGCTTTGGAAGTTAACACAGAAAGATCATGAATGGAGCGCGAGAGAGGGAGATACTGAAGAAGTACTGAGATTTGTTTTGTTTAGTATCAATACCACACTTAATAAATGCTCAATTGTAAGTAAAGTACTTGAGTAAAGGTAAAGAAGAATTTCCATCAAAAACACAATGCAACGCGTAATGAGCTTGTAGATAGGCTATTTTCGAATAGACTAAGTACTGTATAAAATACAGCTTAATCGATGAATGTGTGTTTTGTAATAATAATCTAAATCTAAATCCAACCATAGCTGAGCGGGTAAGGCCGCCTGCGAAACAAAGGCCCTTCTAGGAAACACGGGTTCGAGCCCCTGCAGTGTGGTCGAGGTGTCCTTGAGCAAGACACTTAAGCCCTTGCTCCCCCGCTGCGCTCAAGTCTGACCACTTAGGCAGCAATCAGCTGGGTCAAGCTGAAAACTGAATTTCCTCTGTGGGATCTAATAGGTCTAAATTATAATTATATTAATTATTATTATTATTATTATTATGAAGTTACTTGTAACTAAAGTTTTCAAATAATTGTACAATAGTTGTCTCTGAGATAGTGGAGTATAAATTAAAAACTCAAAGTCAAAGTACATCAAAAACACTTGAGCAGATGTACTTAGTAACTTTCCCTCCATTGTACTGTACTGTACATACAATGACCGCCACAGACCAAGCAAGGCAGGAGTTGAGTTCATGAATTCACATCCAGTGCTGGCAGATTTCCCCAGACTGGTGTCATGTGTGATCCCTGTAAGTACAGTAACAGGCGCGAACGCTCTCCTCTCATTGGATAAATCACCCGGCTTGTAGCAGCTGCAGTTTGCATAAGTAGCACACACACACACACACACATACTGTGTGTACACGCGCGCGCCCACACACACACACACACACACACACACACCCCGCTGGAAAGCTGTTATGCAATGATAACCTTGAAATGCAGCCCCGCTCCCTGCTTGATCTTCAGGGTGCAATATCGTAGGGAAAGTGAAGCTACTACACAGGGCTGGACCTTCTGAGCCCTCAGATAAAAGATGTTTTGGAAAAAGGTGTTTTTACCCCGAAAATGTTTAAAGCATTTATTGTCGTGGTGCAACAGTTAATCGAACTAATCGAAGATATTCTACTAATAATCAATACCTGGTTTGGGCATGTCCTTGTAGGCAAAAAGCTAAAGAAAAAAAAAAAATATATATATATACAGTATATATACATATTTGATTTTTTTTTTACTTCGGGAAGGAAAAAAACCCTTGTGAAATGGGACAATCTGCTTAAAGAGTACTTTTACTTTTTGGTAAAAGTACACGTGCGTCTGCATAAGTAGCACACACACACACACACACACACACCCCAACGGAAAGCTGTTATGCAATGATAACCTTGAAATGCAGACTCCGCTCGGAGCTTGATCTCAGGGTGCACTATCGCAGGGAAAGCAAAGCTACGCAGGGCCGGACCTTCTGAGCCCTCAGATAAATAAGCAGGCCATGCAGCCTCCCCCAGGTAGCTTTCAGATGAAATTTTAATGCAAAAGCAAACAATAGATGTGCGTTAGTATCTGCCGTGCATCACAAGGACATCTTGACTCGTGGGTATTCATGTATGCTCAGGGGTTGTGCGAGGTATGTATGAGCGAGCTACAGCATTTTCTCGATCTGTCTAGCATGCATGCAGGCACGGAATTCGGAATGTGCGAATAATACAGTAGGCCCATATCGCCTCAATAGCACATTTATGTTTTGATCGGCCACTGAGAATATTCAGATTCTGATTAGCCTGAGGGTGTACATTATTTTCAGATAAGCACACACTTTTTCTTTTTTACCTTCATCACCGTTCTGAATTAGTAATCATTATTGCAGCGTGCATACAAAGTTTGGTGCCGATCGGTCCAGTGGTTTGCGGGATTAGCTCTAGACAGACAGACAGACAGACAGACAGACAGACAGACAGACAGACAGACAGACACACCCTACTGGCCTCTTGCAGAGCCACACCATGAAAACCTCCTGTATTAACCCATGAAGACCTGAGGCCGTTTCTACACATGCCTTCTAAACCAGACGTTCTTTCAGGATTTGTCAAACATGTTAAAAAAAATAGTAGATGTACAAGCTCACAGCGCGGCACGAAGTGACGCGCTGTGAGCTTGTATATCTGCTATTCTTGAACAGCCAACGCTAAAATCTAAAATGGCACAGATGTTTTACCGGTTCTAAAGGCTATTTAATAATACGTACATGTTATCCGTAAAAACTGGAGTGTCAATATAGCTTTTTCAACCTTTTGGGGAACATAAAATGTATAGCCTACAGCAACATCTAGTGTTAATTTATGTCTGAAGAGTGTCCAAATAGAACCAAATGGACCCTTACGGGAGCAGACTGATTCAGTTGCCATTAGTTTTTCTAGGTTGTTACTAGAGCTTCTCCCACTTGCAGCAGTAATAAGGTAACATTTATTCCCAGGTTGATAAAGATACAGGAGTGCCCACGCAAAGTGCTACTGCCTCAAAATATGAGTAAACACTACTTATATTTTAATTGTTTGTAAGTGGCCATGGTATAAGGAGGATAATCAACTCCTAGCCATGCAGTATTTGAAAAGTACTGCACTCTGCAGAGGCCTAATTATTATAATTATACAATTATTACATTTATTACACTCTGCCTCATGGATTATTTTTTCAGTAACCGCACAGCTTGTCGTTGATTATCCCTTAACGCTGAATTCACACCAGCAGCGATAATGGTTTTCCTTTAAGTTATACGTCCGATTTCGACTCACTCACGTCTCATTTGAGGGCTATGGACAGTTCAGAAACCTGCCTACCTAATGAAGTGGAATCCAAGCTAATAGAAAGTACAGCTTTTCTGGAAAGTTTGCATGCCGAAATACAAACCATTGTTCTTGCATTGATACAACAAACAACAAAAAAGAAGTGCCAAATCTGCCTAGTGCCTACCTATGATGTCACTGGGAGGCAGGTTTCTGAACGGTCCACAGCTCCTCCTCTGAGGCACGGAGTGAGCAAGCAGAAATAGTGCCATCTTATGAGTATTAGTGAGGAGCAATTATAGTACACGGAAATATGTATCTGATTAGATTTGAGGTGAAAAATGAGCAATGCAGTTACATAAACTTGATTCGGTACCGCCTTGACGCTCTCGCAGTGTGTCGCGTGTCCAGTGTTGCCAGATTCTGTGAGAGAAACAAGCAAGAAACAAGGTCTAGGAAAACCAGCCCGAAAGAAGCGGCTATGGGCCACATGAGTACTTTAACATGTACATCAGCTATGTGAAAATAGCAGATCTACAAGCTCACAACGCGTCGCGATGCGACGCGTTGTGAGCTTGCAGATCGGCTATTTTCAAATACAAGTTTGCGGGGAAATTATATTAAGCAGATCTGGCAACCCTGCTCGTGTCATTAGCCTGAGGAGACGGGACTGTGACATACGTCGTGATATGGTCGCAAAAAAGCCATCGCAGATGGTCTTAAGTAAAGAGTTTTTGTTCCTTCTTCTGGTGGGTAGACTGGAAGGTCAGAGATTGTCTTAGCTTTGCTAGAATATCACAGAACAAGAGACACCCGTTCACCCCTAGCCCTTCCTGTACCCCTGATCCGGGTGATCCCTCCGGTGTCATGTTAGATTTACATACATAAAAGGAATGTTGTTAAACGGACAGTTAAGGAGGGTATTTTATATATTTTTCACTTTACAGGAGCTATGTCTGATCACCAGCTCAGTGGCCTTGTGGGTCGAGAGTGTCTGCCCTGAGATTGGAAGGTCGGGGTTCAAAGACAATAGAACGTTTGACCCAATTCCTCCCTGCTTGGCACTCAGCATCAAAGGGTTGGATTGCGGGGTAAGTCCCTGTGACCAGGGTTGCCAGATCTCCGTATTATAATTTCCCCGCAAGATTTTATTTGAAAATAGCCGATCTACAAGCTCACAACGCGTCGCAAAATAGCTTGTAGCTATTTTCAAATAGCTGATGTATGTGTTAGAGTGCTCATGTGGCCCATATAGTCGCTTCTTTTGAGCTGGTCTTCCTAGACCTGGCTTGTTTCTCTCAAGAATCTGGCAACACTGCCTCTGACATACTAGTGTCATAGCAGGGGGGTGTACTTGTTCACCAAGCCGCCTCACGCTACAGAAACAGGAGATAGGCTCCTGCATGCCCCTATAGGCCACATGGCTCGGCAAGGCACTTACTTACTTCATTATGTACGTATGTCTGAACCGATTGTGGTCAGAAATGTGCTCATCTGCTCATCTTATCATTCATGTAAAAAATCTAAACTGAAATAATGATGTAAATATGAAAATAATGCATACGTATGAAGTTACATTTTGTCCTCCAGGATTTAGGCTGCAAGGGAGAAAATAGTTGCCACTTATGGTTATTAAATCAAATCATCTTATCACAGATGATATAATATATGATTAATCTTTCATATGATCATGTAACGTTATATAAGATCAACCCCCCCTGTCATGTCGAGTCCTAATTAAAATAAATTAGCTCCTAAATTGGTTTTGAAATGATCCTAGTTGTGAAATGGAAATGGCTCGTCTCTTCTTAAGGTATATGTGAAAACAATTATGTGAAGGAAGTGAGGCGTCTAATCAATCAATCAAATCAAAATCAAAAGTGGTTTTGATTGCCTTATACAATGGAGACCACTAAACCGCTAAAACACTTTATGCTTACAAATAAATATATATTACGATAACACTTTATACCGGAGCCCCCCTCCCTTTTTTCCCTCTACACCAAATCTCTTCGCCGATGATAGTCTATCCACAGGCTCACAACGCAGCTATTTTTGCCGAATGTTCACCTCAGAATGAGGACGCTATAGAGTTCATGTAGGTTACATCTAAAACTTCTTTTTTCTTTTTTTCCCGTTATAGACCTCTCAGAGTTTTATTGAGAAACATGGCTCATTCCCTACACACACTAAACAGCATTTTTCTCCCCTTCAGTGCCCTTGCTATTCTCATGCATTGCATTCTGGGATAAGTGCAGCAGCAGTTGGGGAGAACACTAGGGATATACCAGGTACAGCATACCATTTTAAGCTATCAAACAACCACAGTTCTGAACTATAAGCCTTTCCCTGTAATATCCTGCCCACCCACGGTTAACCTTTGCATTAAATATTGTGTAATCATGTAAATGTTACAATGCTAATGCATAAGATTTTCAATTGCACGCATGCACGCTCGCACGCGCACACACACACACACACACACACACACACACACACACACACACACACACACCCACAAGCGCGTCCTCATGTGGTACAAAATTCACTTTTGGTTTGAAAGGGTCAAAGTTTCAGGTCACAATCAAGGTCATCTTCAGTGGTGGAAAAAGTACTCAAATGTTTAACTTAAGTAAAAGTATCAATACTGCAATGTAGAAGTACTCTGTTCCTATTACTACTACTACTTATTTAAAAGTCCGGAATAAAACATTTACTTGAGGAAAAGTACAAAAGTATTGGTATCAAAATGTACTTAAAGTACCAAAAGTACTAAAATGTTTGAAAATAGCAGATCTACAAGCTCACAATGCGTTGCGATGCGACGCGTTGTGAGCTTGTAGATCGGCTGAGCTTGTAGATCAGCTGGGGGGGTGCACGATGCGGTGCGGGTCACATGCGTGCGATTTTTATTAATAATGAATTAAACTACTATAAAACAACAGTAACAACACACTCTACCAGCCTCCAGTGGTGGAAAATAGCAGATCTACAAGCTCACAATGCATTGCGCTTGTCGATCTGCTATTTTCAAATGGCCGATATAGGGCTTACTGTACAGTGTGTTTTGTAATAATAATCGAAATCTACAAAGTAACTACAGTTTTTAAATAATTGTACTGGAGTAAAAGTACAATATTATTTGCCTCTGAGATATAGTGAAGTAGAAGTAAAAAAGTATTAGAAATCGGAAATACTCAAAGTGCAAATACCTCAAAATTGTACTTCAGTACAGTTCTTGAGTACATGTAGGCCTACTTAAAGACATATGCCAAAATCCATTTGAAAAAAATGCTTTTCACTGTTCTCAGGTCAAATATTGATATGCGATTAAAATGCGATTAATTGCAATTAATTCATTACAAAGCCCCTAATTAATGAGATTATTTTTTTTTAATCGAGTCCCAGCCCTAGTACTTTGTAATTGTACTATTTTGAAGTACAGGAGTATGTATACTTTGACTCAAGTACTGGGACTGAGTACTTTGTACACCAACTTCTTGTGGCGTTACTGTCACCAGAGCCTTTGGTTATCTTTCTGCATCAAGCCCCAGATGCTTTGAAGCCCTTTTTATCCCGAATTTCAGTTTTCAGAAACAGTGAACTTTCAATAAACTGTTGTTGTGAAACAATTTGCTCAATGTAAAGCCCATAGGGTTTAGGGGTAGGGTTAGGACAAACGCATTTGTGAATCTTTTGGTCTGAACTAGGCTTAAGAAGTCTTACTGCTCCACTTTTTGGAGCTCTGATCCTCCAAAATACATTTCTGATCTTGCGACTCATCGAGAGCAATTCCAGACCTCTCGGTTCATCTGGGACAGGTCTGCAGTGTTGACAGATTTTGTGAGAGAAGCAATTACAATTTAGGCATTTAGAAGACGCTCTTAATCTAGATCGATTTACAGTGAGGACAACACAAGGTCATACATCAAATGCATAGAAATAGTAATCTAGGGTCATAGGTAATACAAGACCTATCATCAGTCTACAGTATAATATCAAAACATCTATAATCTGTACATTGAAACTATACACACCATAGGATGGCCTACAAATGACCTGGCATCTGTCTACATAACATGCTATCTAAATAACATTTTACCCTTTGCATAAGCCGGCAAGGTCGTCAAGACTAGGGCAAGGTGGAGTCTGAAGAGGTGAGTCTTCAGACCATGTGGCCAGGAGATCTCCGTCATTTATAAAAAAAAAAAAAAAATATATATATATATATATATATATATATATATATTTTTTTTTTTCTCGTTTTTTCGTTTTTCACACAGAACCAGGAGATAACGTGATCCAAAGATTTACTGCTCCATTCACGTCCTGGTTAAAGTATTTAGGAAATATTCCGTATCTCGGCTCCTGTGTTTTACTATGTATTTTTGGCGAAACATGCTATTTTCAACTGGGTATAACAAGCGAACGGGAGGTCGCGATGACATTTCTTTTCTTTTTGCTTCACAGAAGCACAGTGAAACCCTCTGTGATTAGCAACCATCAGGGGATCGATCATACTGGAGATAAATATTCTGTGGTTCTTGAAAGATTAGTCAGAATGCTTAAAAATGCCGGCAGAGGCAACAGCCTGTTTTAGAATAGCATCAAAATCAGTTGGAACCAATTTTAACCCTAAATACTGTACATAGATCGGCTATTTTCAAATAGCCGATCTACAAGCTCGCAACGTGTCGCGATGTGACGTGTTGTGAGCTTGTAACCCACAACTACAGCGGCAATATTTACACGCGCACTTTACAGAAAAAACAAGCCTAAAGTCGAATAATGATAAGCGGATAAGGCAACACTGCAGGTCCGCCTTCTGAACCCAGAGTCGGAACCAAAGCACGGAGGAGCGGCGTTCAGGTTTTATGCAGCCCATATCAGGAACAAACCTAGAAAACTGCAGGTCTGCTACAACTCTCCCCTCTTTTAACCCCTTCAATCCGGGAACGCATCTGTGTCATTTTAGATTTTTTTAGCTGTGTAACCATTATCTTATACTTTGGCTATTTTTGAAAGAAATCTTGAACATTAACGCAAATCGTTGAATAAATATATTTTTTGCAACAACATTTTTAACTAAAATCTTTGCTTCTGGGGGTCCCTGGAACCAAATATGTTACATATCATTTTGGATATGATGGTTTTACCCATCAAAATACTGTATGTTGTTCCAGGGACCCCCAGAAGCAAAGATTTGAGTTAAAAAATGTTGTTTCAAAAATATGTATTCAAAGATTTGCACAAATGTTCAGGATTTTTCAGAAATAGTAGATCAAGTATAAAATATGACTAAAATCTAAAGTGACACAGATGCGTTCCCGGATTGAATGGGTTAAATCAAAGCTGAAGACCTGTCTGTTTGCTGCTGCTGCCTGTTACTTATGATTTCTTAATGCATTCTGCACTGCAATTTTATTCTCTTATCTTTTCTGTTTTAGTCTTACTGTAATTCTTAATTGCATTCAAAAGTCCTTTTATAATGTGTGTCTTAATGCTATGTGCCTTAACAATATCCTAATCCTTAATGATTTGTGTAAAACATTTTGAATTGCCTCGTTGTAGCAAAGTGCTATGCAAATAACTTGCCTTACAGTACCTTACTAATTATTATACAAAAAAAGAAAGAGAAACCCCCCAAAAATTTGAAACATTACCATGTATGAAATCCTATGACAAATTTTAAAACAGTGGTTCTCAAAGTGCGGTCTTGAGGGGCTTCCAGGGAGACCCCCAGCAAAGTTAATTAATATAGCATACAAATAAGTTGAATCACTTCAACCCTATACTCTATACTTTGTCTATTTGAAAATAGCTGATTTACAAGCTTATAGATCTACTAAGGAAAAATTAGACACATTTGGAATATTTTGAAACATTTCAGGTCTGCGGCCCTGAAAAAAAAGTGTGGTTACATTTGTACACTCTTGGAGTTATAGAGCTGAAAGGGTCCATTTGGTTCCTAACTATCAATCATTTAGCTGGGGACCCCGCATTGAGAACCACCACATTATTTAGTTCCCAGGCAGATGAACAGAACATTGTGCTATGACATCACAGACGCCAAAGGATTACTATTCGTTGCCGTCGGCCAGAACCCTCTTATCTCCATAATTCTAACTTTTTGTGTTTTTTTGTTAATTAATTCCCTGCTTGATCATACTACAGCGTCACTCAAAAGCATCGAAAGTAGCAGATCTACTACTTTTACTACTTTTCAATCCTGAAAAAGTACAGTTTTTGGAGATATGAGGGCTCCACCCGACAGAGACGTATTGGTCTAAAGCAGTAGTTTTCAACCTTTTTCGTGTCAAGGACCCAAACACTGACACACATTAGCCCAGGGACCCCCATTTGAAAAGATAGGCCAGGGACCCCCAATAAGAGACGATTTTTACGGCTCTAGCAGTGATTCTCAACCATTTTAATTTCAAGGACCCCCAGTTTAACATGTATTAGGCTACAGACCCCCATTCAATGGCATTTCTATCTCTGGGACCCCACTTTTTATTATAAAAACAATGTTAATTTAACTCTGAGAGTGTAATGGTTCCATTTGCACACTCTCAGAGTTACAGACCCATAAGGGTCCATTTGGTTCCTATCTATCATTTAGCTGGGGACCCCCTGGAACTCTCTCAAGGACCACTGGTGGTCACCGGACCACTGGTTGAAAACCACTGGTCTAAAGGAATCCAACACAGCAAACCCCATCTCACTAAGTTTCGTCGTTCCTGAGATATGACCGATTATGTCTTGAACATGACCTTGAACTCGGACCCCTTTAAAATACATATTAATTGCGGCCAAATACATATTAATTTGAAAATGTATGAGAACCACTAGTGTAAAGTGATTAACTCCACATACATGAAAGAGCTGCCCCAGTTAGATCTATTCCAGCACATATCTTAGCAGTGTCAGCAAACCTGACAAAAGAGCTACAGACTTGCATACGATATATGCTCATAACTTAATTAGCGATGTATCCCTAGATCTCTCAAAAATGCTTAGTGCAAGACAACCTTTGACAGCTGATACCCATATAGCCAGTCTGGATGGTAAACACATTTCATGTGAACGGTAGCGAAAAAAATAAATTGGGTGTCGAGTGAAACACTGAAGCGGATGAGACTGTCCAGAATGTTGATGAGACATTGTCAAATCATGCAGAACCCTTCAAGTCAAGGGAATCTACAGGCTTGTGGTTCTCAAACTTTTCCATGTCAAGGACCCCTATCTGAAAATACATTTCTGCTAGGGACCACCGTACAATATTTGTTTCGGGAAAAAAAAATGCTTCATGATTTTTTTTTTTCAAAAATAGCAGATCTACAAGCTCACAACACGTTGCGATGCGATGCAGTGTGAGCTTGTAAATCGGCTGTTTTCAAATAGCCGATGTACGTTTGAAGTGGTTAAACTGATATTGATGCTATATTAACACATGGGGTGCCAGTTTTTTTTTAAACAGAGTACACTGAGTGCCAGGACTTTTAACCGTTTTTTGAGGAGCCGAGATACAGGCTTTTGAAGTCATAAGTTAACCAGGAAGTGGATTGGAGTCTAAATCTTCGGAAAATGATATCTCCTGGTGCTGTAAAGAAAAAAAGAAAAAACCATGCCAAAACCATATATATACGGTTTTGGCACCCAATGTGTTAACAAATGTAGCCGCGAACCTACTGAAACACCCCTCAAGGACCCGTATCTTTCAGGGTGTCTGAGTATTTAATGATGGTAAAGCCGTGTCTGTGACTTGGCGTACAGTACATGCACCCCTAGTCCGGGAGGTGACTACATGTCTTTCTCTCTCTTTCTCTCATCAGCTCTTCTCACAAAGCCACTCTGGAGGCTCCTCTGTGACCCCCCCCCTCCCCCCCCTGTGGTGTCATCGCCCGACACCTGACTCCATCCCGTCCGTCGGTCCGTCCGTCCGCTCGTCCGGTCTGTCCTTGGCGTGGCGGCGGGGCATGCGCTGCCACTGCGTCAGATTTGCATGATGAAGGTCAGAGGCCGCGCTGACCCTGCGAGACGCGCGGGCAAAGGGTGAGCGAAGGCACCGGCTGCCCCCCCCCCACACACACACACACACACACACACACACACATTGATTTAATTAAGGATAATATGGGTGGGTGCGTGTTCCCGTGGCACTTGAACATCCCCCAAAGGAACCTCAGGGGAGATGGAGGGGGGGGGGGGGGGGGGGGCGATGGATAAGACGAGAACACAAGCCAAAGGCAATCAGAAGGAGAGCAACGCGGAATTGATGAATGAGTTTTTAATCTGCATAGAAATAGCCGGGTTAACCCCTTAAGACCGGGAACGCATCCGTGTCATTTTTAGATTTCTTTTGGCATTTTTTTTTTATTTGATTTTTGATTTTTTTGTGCAAATCTTTGAATATATATATATTTTTATATTTGTTAAACATTTTTAACTCATATTTTTGCTTCTGGGGATTCTACAAATGTCTTCTATAGCATAATGCTATAATCAGTGGTTCTCAAACGTTTTTCATTTCAAGGACCCCCACAATTATATGTATCTGGCCGCAGATCCCGATCTCAAAATATGCTGTTCCAGGGACTCTCAGAAACAAAGATTTTAGTCAAAAATCTTCACTTTGAAAAAATATATATATTCAAAGATTTGCACAAATTTTCACGATTTTTCAAAAATAGCAGATCTACATGAGCTTGTAGATCTGCTGTTTTTGAATAGCCAAAGTATAAAATAATGGTTAAAGTGGTTACACAGATGCGTTCCCGGTCTTAATGGGTTAAGAGATTGAACTTAGCCCTGGCTGATGTATGAGAGCATGCGACACGCACACGCACGCATGCACACGCATGTACACACGCATGTGCTCGCCCACACACACACACACACACACACACACACACACACACACACACACACACACACACACACACACACACACACACACACACACACACACACACGCGTGCACACACGGTTCATTAGAATATGTTTGTCCTTCCTACACTGACCTCATTCGGTGCCTTAATTAAATGCTGCAGACTAACATCACCCTTAATGACTTCCCTGTCTGAGCAGAGCGTCGCAGGTGTGCGCGCACGCACTTACGTACACAAATGCGTCCGTGCACACGCCTAACCCAAGACGTGTGAATCTGCACAGCCGCGCTAGTATGTGTGGCTAAGCTAGCACATATAGCCTATTTTCGCTACCGGGGGGGGGGGGGAAGAACCTGCGTTCCAATGTCTCTAGTTATTATTTAGTCACAAGCGTGTGACTAAATAAGTGGTGTAAAGTAACTAAGTACATTTACTTAAGTACTGTACTTAAAGGTTTCATGACGTTCAGTTTTACCACACATTAAAAGTCTTTGTCATGGTCCTTCAAACGTGTATAAAAGGTTTTAACAAAAAATTCCACTCCATTGATCCATGGCAGGTGTTTTTCTCTCACATTTCTAAAGCCTTTTCAACTGCAATGAAAAGGTTTAGGGGGAAAGGATAGGGGGAGGGGCGAGGAGGAGAGTGGGCGGGATTAATCGGCTGTGACCTCACTGCCGAAGGGCCAAGCTCAGATTCGTTTTCAGCCTAATTATTCAGAAAACCCCAGACCACAGAAATTCCACTGAATGTTCAAAGTTCAGATTTTTTGGGTGTAATTGAGGTCATAAAACCCCCAAAAAACATAAAAAAAAAAAAAAAAGTGAAAATGAATGTCATAGAACCTTTAAGTACAATTTTGAGGTATTTGTACTTTACTTGAGTAATTCCAATTTCCAATACTTTTACTTCTACTCCACTACATCTCAGAGGCAAATATAGTACTTTTACTCCACTACAATTATTTGAAAACTTTAGTTACTAGTTACTTTGCAGATTTAAATTATGATATTATAAAACATACTTACTTACTTTAGCCCTATTTTGATCTACAAGCTCACAACGCGTCGCATCGCGAGCTTGTAGATCTGCTATTTTCAAATATTTTAGTGCTTTTACTTTTGGTCCTTTAAGTACATTTTGATGCCAATACTTTTGTACTAGTAAATGTTAATTCCGGACTTTTACTTGTAACAGACTACTTCTACGTTGCAGTATTGATACTTTTACTTACGTAAAACATTTGAGTACTTTTTCCACCACCGCTAAACACTAACTTTTACTTTCAAGTTGTAAGTAGCAAAAATAGCAGATCTACAAGCTCACACCGCGTTGCAATCGGCTGCATTTGCTATTGCTATTGTGAGACTGTAGGATGACAAAGTAGAGGGTATTGATTTACGGGGGGAAAATCCGTTGAAATCCAGTATTATGGAGATACAAGGTTTCAGGCGGACAGCGGCGATAGCGCTGCCTGACAAGGTGTATTTCAGTGTGTGATGATGGGGGTGTTGTACTGGAGGCCCGGGTTTGGAAACGATAACAAGTAGCACATCGACTCGTTCTGTTCTCCCACTTTATTCCATTAACCCTCACATTTGTAATTGCATTTCTGATGCGTTTACGTTCTCCTGCAGCAGCCCCACAGTGGAGGAGGAGAGCGTCTCCACGAGGCACTAGCTGCCATCTGATTAAAAGGAGGTGCGCAAACCTGGGAGTGGAAGGCAGCAGGGGGACCGCTTAACCCAACAAGACCGGCAACGCGTCTGGGCCATTCCAAGATTTCTTTGTTTTTTCAAAAAAAATTGCAGAAATACAAGCTCATAGATCTTGTAGCTATTTTTTTTTTTTTTTTAAACGTGGAAAATGTGTGCAAATCTTTAAATATCTGTTTAAAAGCGAAAAGATTTTACTCCGATCTGTGGTTCTGGGGGGTCCCTGGAACAACATATTTTGAGATGGGGGTCCGCGGCCAAATACATATCATTTTGGGGGCCCTTTACATGAAAAATTTTGAGAACCACTGATTATAGCAACATAAGTTTTTTCAAAAAACTGACATTTTATAGGAATCTCCAGAAGCAAAGATTTGAGTTACAAATGTTCGCTTTAAAAAATATATACATTCAAAGATCTGCACAAATACATTTTCATGATTTCGGAAAAAAAAATTGCAGATCTACAAGCTCAGAGCTCTATGAGCTTGTATAGCTGCTATTTTCGAATAGCCAAAGTATAAGATAACGGTTTAAGGTTAACGTTGTTGAAATCCAAAACGACAGACGCTTTCCCGGTCTCAGTGGGTTAATGAGATTTTTAACCCACTAATTCAATAGCCAAAAGTAAACAGCAAGGACCGCAGAGAGAGAGAGAGAGGAAAGCATTCCGAATGAAAACGCTAGAGGGGGGGGGGTGGGGGTGGGGTCGCGAAGAAGCCGGCTAGCTGGGGAGAACGTGCAAGACAATCAGTCTTGCATTAGCCCGGCGTTGCCGTTGTTCTACCGCCGCCAAGCCAGGCCCGGCCCAGGGAGGGGTGTTCCCGTGTGTTGCACCGTGTTTCATTTCTCCCCCCTCCCGTTCCTCCACACGGCGCTCCTAGCTCCTCTCCTCTCTCCCGCCCACCTCGCTTTAATCCATCAACCCCCGAGGTAATCTTTTTGAACATTCAAAGCAGGAGCGCGGTAAAGGGCTGTAACACGATCAATTACAGACACTCAAGTCAGCGTCTCAGTCCACTACGTTATGCAAACATTGGTACAAACACTCCCAAACAATTCATTTTGTTGGCACCGCACCGCTCCTCTCATCTCCACCCCCGCCGCCGCCGCCGCCACCACCCCCTCTGTCTCTCTGTCGTTCCGTTTTCAAGTCATTCATGCAGTGCTGCTTTCTAACACGGCAGCAGTTTGCTGTTAGACTCTCTGCTCTCTGTTTAGAATTGGTAGGTGAGAGGCACTATGCGCAGCAGCCATATTGGAAAGAAATTGGGCCCCTTCCTTACTTCCTTCACATGTGTTACCAATGAGTCTAATGAAGGCTCTGTTCCATTTAGGGTAGCACAGTGGTTCTCAAACCTTTTAAGTTCAAGGACTCCCATAAGAGTGTACAAATGGAACCAAATGGACCCTTACGGGTCCCTTTGGTTCCATTTGTACACTCTCAGAGTTACACACCTGTAAGGGGCCATTTGGAACCCCCTCAGGGAACCATGAGGGTACCTGGACCACACTTTGATACCCACTGGTGTAGCAGAGTGTTTCCAGTGAGCCAACGTGCACAACATCAGCACCCTGACTCTGTTTGACCAGAATGGAACGGAGCCTTCATTAGTATCATTGGTAACACCTGTGAAGGAAGTAAGAAGAGGCCCAATTTCTTACCAATATGGCTGCTGTAGGTCACACTCTCTCGCATGCCTTTTCAGAGGCGCGGCCATTTTGCGAGAACGCGCCATTAGCGGCGAGGAGCCAATTTATTAGCACTTGCATTTTTCCCTTTCACACGTTCTGCAAAATGACAAAGTGATTACGACGTTGGTTTTGTCACGATGATATACTTTGCGTGGTGGATAGATGCTGACGTGCCAAATCCTTGCCTCTTCGCTCCTGAACAAACACCCCCGGACCCTCACCGTACCCTCTCATTATCCTACCTTTTTGGGGGGTGGGGGAGTTTATGGCTGCGGGGGGGAGAGGCGCGGTGTTGGGGACCCTGGAGTTAACCCATTGATACCTGGAACGCATCTGTGTCACTTTAGGTGTCTTTGGCTATTCAAAAATAGCAGATATACAAGCTCATAGCGCGGCACCGAGTGCCGCGCTATGAGCTTGTAGATCTGCTATTTTTGAAAAATAGTGAAAATATTTTTTTTATATTTTTTTCCGATTTTTTTTTTTAGGATTTAGATTTTTTTAGACGCGGCCTCAGGTCTTAATGGGTTAATTCCTCCGCTATGCTAGCAGAAGCCTGGCCCTTTTTTTCCTGGCATTGTTTCTCTGTGGCCTACATAATGGCCAGTGTTCTGTTGAAAGGGATCCTGAGGGGCGACTCTAATAACCCAGATAGATAGTCCTGTTACATTTCTATCTCAGGGCACTCTGTCTCTGCCTGCCAGCATCCAGGTGCCTTACTCATAGCATTCACAGCGCTTCCTCACTGCCATGTAAATAACATTTATCACCTGGAGAACAGGGAGGTGGGGCGGGGGGGTTGAGGGGGTTGGGGGGGGTGGTAGGGTTTAACCCATTAAGACCTGGAACTGTGTCATTTTTTGATTTGAGCTGAAAAGCATTATTTTACACTTTGGGCTATTCAAAAATAGCAGATATACAAGCTCATAGCGCGGCACCGAGTGCCGCGCTACGAGCTTGTAGATCTGCTATTCTTGAAAAATCGTGAAACTGTGTGCAAATCTTTGAATACATATATTTTTAGAGCGAACCGTTTTTAACTCAAATCTTTGCTTCTGGGGGGTCCCTGGAACAAAATATTTTGATGGGGGTCCGCGGCCAAATACATATAATTTTGGGGGTCCTTGACGTGAAAAAGATTGAGCACCACTGATATAGAAACATACGTTTTTCAGAAAACTGTTGAGATTTAGGAGACATGTAGAATCGGCTTCAGGTCTCAATGGGTTAAGATGGGAGAGACTCGGGCTCCTGTCAGATCACACGTGTGCAATTTTTTTTGCGGGTGGAACAGTCGGATTGCGTTGCACAGGCCTGTATGTTAGATGGTTGTGTGTGTGTGTGTGCGTGCGTGTGTGTGTGTGTGTGTGTGTGTGTGTGCGTGCGTGCGTGCGTGTGTGTGTGTGTGTGCATGCGTGTCT
Source organism: Gymnoscopelus microlampas (assembly GCF_963454915.1). Lineage (NCBI taxonomy): Eukaryota > Metazoa > Chordata > Actinopteri > Myctophiformes > Myctophidae > Gymnoscopelus > Gymnoscopelus microlampas. The sequence goes on from NC_139955.1 coordinate 5,028,512, forward strand.
GTGTGCGTGGGTCGTGCCGGCTGCTCCCGTTTGAGATTGAATGTCACAGTGATTCTGAAATTTCATATTAATAAAAAAAAAAAAATGGTTTGGTGTTGTCATCGGATACGTTCATAGCTGTGAAATGGGCCGTAAATTACATTAGGTCTCTGTCACTCTCCACGCTGTCCAGCCATTAAAGCCTTTTGTTTTCCCAGGAAGAAAAACAGCTGACTAGATAGAAACGGCTCCAAATATCTGTAGCCGCAGGCGTGTTCACTTGTCATCTCCAATCCATGTAATTCAACCACAAATGGGGAGAAAAAAAAACATGCCCAAATCTTTGTTTCCTGAATATCCTAATTCTGTATAGAATCTCAATGCCGATACCCCCTATTTCCTTCTCCAGTGCAATGCATTAACAACCTAATCATCAGTATCTTCATAGTACTGCTGTTCAATTAAAAGAACCCGCAGCCTTCGGAAACAATTTCATTTTTCCTTTCAAACTGAATTTCCCTCAGGATCAAGATACATCCATCCATCCATCCATCCATCCATCCATTCCATCCATCCATTAATTGAATGCTTTTTGCAGCTCTGTAAAGTCTTCCGAGGGATCAGCAACATACAGTTGGGTCCGGTACAGTCTGACGTTTAGCTACATTACAACAATAAAAAAGCGTTTTCAGCCATGACAATGTATTACCGAAGTGTAAAATGGAGATAGGTTTGACCGACATTCTAAACAGGCACTCTCCGGTGTGCAATTATGACAGGACCCCAGGCCCCCGGCAGCTTTGGCAGGTGATCGAGGCTGACCTGATTAACCTGTAAATTGACATTAAACATCAAGTTTCTGCTCTGGCACGCGACCTAATATGATACAGGAGGTTAATTAAGTATTTAACACGTGAAATTGGACGTATGAAGCCGTGTAATAGGATGTTGACTCAGGGAAAAAGAGACAAAATGGTCACCGTAAGAGGACATACGGATTAGTAAACCACACTGAATTATCATGAGTGGTTGTTTGGCAATGATGTACTGTAAATAGAGCTACGAGGATTTATTACCTGGCCTCTTATAGAGTTCAGGCCGTCTATAAGAGACTGTGTGTGTGTGTGTGCGCGCGTGTGTCTGTGTGTCTGATCAGGGCCAACTTTCTTGTGCCTTTCATGTGCATCTTGTACACTGTCACTAGGCTGTAGAATTCCACAGATTATTGAATGTCATTTTTTTTTTTTACTTTTTCAAAATCTTTCCAAAATTCCCCAAAGGAAGAAAGAAGAAGAAAAGAAATCCAAACCTTTCAAGACTTTCAAAATGTCCAAAAACACCAGAAGTAGCTGATCTACAAGCTCACACACGTGACTTGTTGTGAGTTTACATAATCAGCTATTTCTTCGATCCATCGCACAGCAAAGTATATAGGGCTTGCGTGGTTAATAAATCAGATATGACAATGAGGTATCAGTTTGGCAATGCTGTAAATAGAGCTACAGTACAAGGAATTATTTACACTTTTCTTTTACATTTCTTTCCAAAGCATCCCGTAGCTATTACTGAACCGCTGAAGGTTTCTGTGTGCCGTTCCGTTCCGTGCGGTGACGTGGTGTGAGCAATAGTTGAGAATGATGAAACTCCAGGGGCTCAGTGTGTCCTGGCATGACGGATGGCTCTGCCCAGAAAATAGGGCATTGTCCCGCACCATCATTTATTATGAGCGCTGGCCAGGTTTGATGGAGGGAGCCAGGCAGGCAGATCATTCATGAGGGAACCCACGACGAGGGCTTGGAACTCGGTAAAGATCTGTTGTTTCGGCTGCAGGGCTTAATTTAGGGCTCTGTCGCACGACAGAAGAAAAAAAAAAGGTGTCAACTAAATTAGCCTTTACTTATTTATTTTATTTACCCTTTATTTAACTGGGCGAGTCACTTACGCAGGGACAGATTAAGGGCTGAGGAGGCCCCTGGGTACGGCATTCATGGGGGCCCCCTCCTCCGCTACTGCCCCTCCCCCCCCCACTATTCAGGGCACCAATTCCATTCTCACACGACATGCTGCATCAAGACGCTTTACTATCCTCATTTTTTAAGAAAGTGTTGAAGTTAAAGGCAACCCAAAGGTCTTTATGTATATTTTCCTTTCATTGTCTAAAGACAGAGCTGCTTTAACCATATACGGTAACCCTTCTCTGCCAATCCATAAATACAGCAATACTTCATACAAATGTCTCTAAACTATAACCGAACCTGAAGGAATTATATAGTGCTGGGGTTTTCAACTGATTTTGAACCAGGGACCACCATCCTGACTAAGAGCAACCTGGGGACCACCACTATTGTGCGTGGTGGGTCCATCATAGACCCACCCCACACAATAGTGGTGGGGGGGTTCATGCACCGCAGGGAGCTGGAGATAATAGCTATAATATCAATATAATATCTAATAAATTACAGTTATTTTGTTTGAATATGATGGAATATGATTAAGGATTACTGTGATTACGGTAAGCTCACATTTCATATCACACACACACATACCATACAGTAAGAACTCCTGTAAATTACTAAAACTTTAAAAAAATAAAAACAATTTTTTTTAAAAGTTTTTAATTTTTAAGTTTTTTATGCATTGCCAGGGACCACCGGTTGAAAACTCCTGATATAGTGTTTTGGAGATTTTCACTCATAACACTGACAACTTTCTTAACTTTGTCTGTTCATAAAAACAATAATTCTCATATTCACGGTCAATAGTCTGTGCTAGCGTAATCTCTCAAGAATAGATTCTGCACTGCGTTGGAATCTGTCCTGAAGGTTCGTCATAACGTGTGCACACTGTGTGGGAGTGGGCGTGCCTTCAGATCAGGAAGCAGGCCGCGCTTTACCCAATCAAATGTAGTGGGCGGGATTCACGTGTCCGTCGCCCTTCCCTACTTGAAACTAGCCGAAACTAATTTAACAATAGCGTCCGCGGAGCAGACAAAACCACGGAAAGATATTCACATTTGAACTTACTCTTTCATCATAGAAACAAGTGGGCTTATAACCAAAACGATCCATGTTCTCTGGGAGAAGTGGTGTTAGTGTTCCGTGTAGAAATGTTATCTAGTCGGAATGAAAACGCAAGCTCACCACCGGAAGTGGAGCGGTGAAGGCAGACTTAAACCCCGTTTCCTTGCGCACATGTGCTGCGTCGGCATTGTCCCAGAGTCACACTGAGGAGCAACGAACAGCAGAGGTCGCTGTTTTTCCTTTTAAGGGTGTCTCTGGGTTCCGAGATTGGTGCTACCGTGTATCCATTAATGTACTCATTTTGGCGACTGGTATAACTCGTTGATTCAGAAGTCTGTTGAAGTGTTGATCAAGTGATCAACATGCTCGTTGACGTCAAGCAAGCGTCTGGCGAGCGAGAAAAACATAAAGGAAAATATAAAGCCTGGCGTTAAAAACTGGCTGATGGAAATAATTAGTTTTTCCCCATTACAAGCAGGAAATGTGTGAAGAGAGAAGTTGAGTGGAGATGGTTTATCAGCACTTTTGTAGCTTTGTAGCTGCAGTTGAACTTGGATTGTAGCTTTGTATATTCCGTAGCAGCAACCTTACGGGTCAATTTGGTTCCATTTGTACACTCTCAGAGTTACACACCGACCATAAGGCGCCATTTGGGAACCAAAATGGAGTGTTTCTAGTGAGCCAACGTGCACGATATCAGCACCCTGACCAGAATGGAACAGAGCCTTCATTAGTATCATTGGTAACACCTGTGAAGGAAGTAAGAAGAGGCCCAATATCTTTCCAATATGGCTGCTGTGCATAGAGCCTATTGTGTCGCCGCCAGTGTGAATGCAGCATTACAGTACCTTCACCTATCCTATGTTTCACTCTACAGCTAGTTCTGCTGACACCTGCATTTCAACATTTAACTCTTTTGACAAATGTAACCCAAAACGGTTCTGACATGACAAAACATTAAAAGTTAAACTCACCCCAAAGGTCATTGTGCATGTTTGCCATACTGTATTTAAAATGTACCTTGCTGTATTAACCAACCTACCACCACCCTAGTCAGCTCACAAATCCCATCAGATTCTCTAGTGTAAGTCCCTGGTGCTCATGGCCTTCTGACATCCAGTAGCCTTGCCCTCGGCCGACCCAGACGGAGGCCCCTGGGTGCTGGGCAAAGTATCACACATTTGTACCAGAGAACCAGAGGCCTGGCACTCGGGTTGCCAGGGGCCGAGGCCCCTGGAGGTCAGAGGCCCCTGGACACTGGCCCCATCGGCCCCGGTTCCTAATCCATCCCTGTCGTAAGTGACTTATGAACAAAGAGCCTTAAAGTGAATGTTGCTCAGTCAGATTTGTACTTGGAGTATGTGCTTTTGAAAATACTGTGTACAGTATTAATACTTGAGTACAGTACTCAAGTAAATGTTCTTTGTTACTGTCCACCACTGCATACTGTGTTACTGTCCACCACTGCATGTCGTTAGTGAGCCCGCCTAGGGAGCGGGAGGCCCTGGTTGCCCCAGGTTCGATTCCAGGCCACGCGAGCATATGTGTCGATGAAATGAAATTTGTCCCTGAGCAAGACTCTTAACCCCTAATTGCTCACAGGTTCTCATTGGAAACAAGACCGCAAGGACTTTCATGAACGACCTGTTAAAAGGAATTATCCTTATCCTTATTGATAGATTTTAACTCATTCTGTCCCTTGTTTTAAATCCTCGCTTAAAACCGATTTTGAAAAGTCGCTTTTGATGCTTGTTCCTTCCTAATGTTATTTTTTGTTTCTACCTGTCTCCTTGTTGTCCCCATGTGTATTTTATTTTATGTTTAAAGCACTTATTATTATTATTATAATTATTATTATCATTATATATTAGAAAAGTCACATGTGCTGCTAAGTAGTCCGATGGAGGTCTTTACAAGTGTCTAATCAAAACTTCAAAGGAACTTAGTGAATATTGGATTCCTCGGGAAGAAAATCATTATGTTAAAAACATGTTAATATTCAGAGAAGTTTTTTAATCCACTCAAACACGGAAAGTTTTGAGTGGCTTTAAAAATCAAACGGCCAACATCAAAGTGCTCACTTTGATGCGATAGTTAGCGCTTTGATGCTGAGTGTGCACTATTTGCGGTTACGTTAGTTAGGGCAGTAAACACAAAGGACCGTTCCGTTTTCAAATGGCTTTTAAATATGTTCTGGTTGTCAACATTTGTCGTAGTGTTTCAGTTCGCGAGAAGTTCACAAGTTCACGAGAAGAAGAAGTACTTTTGAAATTTAGACACTTTTGTAGAACTCTGTTGCTTACTTCGCCTGCTTTGAGACTTTTCTCACACAGTTCATGAATGCATGTTCGGTGAGGGAGTACCGATCAGTGGTGGAAAGTAACTGTACATTTTACTCAAGAACTGTACTTTCTGTAAATTCTGAGGTATTTTTACTTTACTTGAGTAAAGTTTTTTTAATGCTTTTTACTTCTAATTCGCTACACCTCAGAGGGAAAATACTTTTACTCCACTACAATTATTTTACAGCTTCAGGGCACGGTCACACCGCACTTTTATTTTACCTCTGGGGTGGAATCTGCCAATGCTTTGTCAATGTAAATGCGTGGATTCATGGTCTTGCGCATCTTTCTTGCGAATCCACGCATTTGCATTGACAAAGCATTGGCAGATTCCGCTCCATAGGTAAAATAAAAGTGCGGTGTGATCGTGCCCTTAGGATGTGGTCACACCGAACTGGAATTGTACTTATGCGGGTGGATTGGCCAATGCTTTTCAATGGGACTGGAGAGGTTGCGGATTTCCAAAAAAAAAGAAAAGAAAATCACTCTGTTCCCATTGAAAAGCATTGGCAGAATCCACCCTAGAGGCAGAATTTAAGTTCGGTGTGACCCTTAGTTACTATTTACTTTTCAGATCTATTTTTTTCATTACAAAACACACATTAACCACTTCAGCCCTATACTTCGGCTATTTGAAAATAGCAGATCTACAGGCTCACAACGTGTCACGATGCGACACGTTGTGAGCTTGTAGATCTGCTATTTTCAAAAGATTTGTGTACATTTTGAAAACTTGTGATGAGTAGTTTTACTTTTGGTACTTTAAGTATATGCTGAGGCTAGTACTTTTTTACTTTTACTCAAATAGATTTTGAATCCCGGAATTTTGCTTTCAACAGACTATTTCTACTAAAAGTATTGATACTTTTACTCAAGTAAAAAGATGTAGTACTTTTTCCACCACTGGTACCTATATGGGGAAAGCTTGGCCAAACCTTGTCTAGGCTAACATTACACACACACACACGCACACACACACACACACACACACACACACACACACACACACACACACACACACACACACACACACACACACACCATTATGTAACAGGCTACCACGCGCACATGATGATGCACTAAATATTCATGGGATGGAAAGAGAAATCTCAATGGGACCAGTGTGGTACAAGCCTGGTCAGGGACAGGTCCGACTAATGGAGGTGACCTTCCTTCTGTCTTTATAATTCAGGACATAATGGAGCACTAATACACTCAATGTGCTGTATGAAACACTAAATTCGTACATGCGTACGGGTCATTTCGGGTCATTTTTTTTACACACCGAGTTAAATGAACACTGAGGATTTGACTGTGTACACACACTAACACGTATCACACGTCAGACCCATTCTACAAAATGTCTTCTAAATCCTAACATTTTTTTTTAAACCTTTGTTGCTGTCAGTGGTTCTCAAACTTTTTCATGTGAAGGACCACCAAAATGATGTGTTTGGCCACGGACCCCCATCTAAAAAATATTTTTTTCCAGGGACCCCCAGAAGCAAAGATTTGAGTTAAAAATGTTCGCTTTCAAAATATATATATATTCAAAGATTTGCACACATTTTCACGATTTTCCAAAAATAGCAGATCTACAAGCACGTTCGTCAAAAATGGCTCATCCATTTTTCAGCAGAGATTTGGTGAGGGGGGAAAAAGGAGCAGACCTATTATAGAGCCCTGGGGCACTCTAAGTATACAACCCATTAACTCATTCACTGCCAGAATAAAAAAATAAATCAATTATCCACTGCCAGCGATTTTTTGAATTTCTTACCTTTTTCAAGTAGTCACAGAATATTTATCTCCATTATGATTGATCCCGTGATGGTTGCTAATCCTGGAGGGTTTCACTGTGCTTCCGCGAAAAAAATAAAAATGTCATCGCGACCTCCCGTTCGCTTTTATACGCCTTTGAAAATAGCATGTCTTGGCCAAAAATACATAGTAAAAAAAAAAGTACACAAGAGCCGAGATTTAAGTAATAAGTTAACCAGGAAGTGAATGGAGCAGCAAATATTTGGATCACGTTATCTCCTGGTTCTGTGTGCGAAAAAAATAAAACCTCAAGCCGATTCTACGAATGCCCTCTAAATCCCCGCAGCATTCTGAAAAACGTATGTTTCTATATCAGTGGTGCTCAAACTTTTTCATGTCAAGGACCCCCAAAATGATCTGTATTTGGCCGCCGTATCAAAATATTTTGTTCCAGGATTTTAGTACAAAATGTTTGCTTTAAAATAATATATGATATTCAAAGATTTGCGCACATTTTCAGGATTTTTCAAAAATAGCAGATCTACAAGCTCGTAGCGCGGCACTCGGTGCCGCGCTACGAGCTTGTAGATCTGCTATTTTTGAATAGCCAAAGTGTAAAATAATGCTTTTTTTTTGCTCAAATCTAAAAATGACACAGATGCGTTCCAGGTCTTAATGGGTTAAGTGGTGAAACTTGATACACTGTATAACTCTCTTTGTGCGGTACTCGAGGTCTTGGGTGTATTTCTGGAGGCGCGACGTTCCCTCAGTGACTTGCTGTGGCCCAGGTCAGGGACGGGATCGTCACAGCAAGCGAATCGGGGCCATAAATAGCCGTTGTTGATGCAGCATTTTTTGGAATAGATGCCCGTGCGTCGTGAGGTTCAGTTAGTTTGCAAACGTTGCGGTAGCTGAAGCCCGGGGGTTTTATAGCGTTGCTGTTGGGCAGAAACCTTGTATCTCCATTATTTCTACTTTTTTATTAATGTCCTACTTTGTCATACTACAGTGTGTACAGTCTCACACAAAATCAGCAACAACAAAAAAACAGCCAATCTACAAGATCACACCTAGATAAGCTATTTTTGGAAATAATATTAACAATAATAAATTGGTCCTGGTATATACCGCCGCTATACCGTCGCTATACCGTCGCTATACCGTCGCTATACCGCCTCTATACCGCCTCCCCCATGACAGCCGGGGCGCCTGATGGAGGGGAAGGGAACTGGTTGGAATAACGTGTTCCTTCCACGCGCCACGTCCTACCGGGGAAACTCCCCCCTGTCAGGTGACAAGAAGGTCAGTTGGCTCTCATGCATTGAAGGAGGCATGAGCTCGGCCCTGGGCTCCCTAGGCTGGTGGCGGGAGTGTAGCGCCCAGGATCACTTCGAAAATTGGCACCGGGTGAAAAAAGGGTTACAAAATCGTAGGATAAAAAAAAAAAAAAAAAACAATAATAACTAGAAAAAGTGCTCCTCGGAGCACAGGTCTCCGCCAGGTCAGGTAGGTTATTGTGGACCGGCAATGTTCAGAATTTGACAATCAGGATGGAATACAAAAAATCGGATGGAACCATCTTGATCACTTGACTATAGAGATAATGTGTACTGATTTGCATGACGTTTGGACAAAATCTGTAGGAGTAATGTAAATAAGATAAATCGGCCTCCTGGTGGCGCTATAATAGGGCAATGCTAAAAGGGTAGCGTTTGTTCTTCAACGTAGTGCGAATGTGCGTGCGTGCAAAGTTCCACCGCAATCGGACGCTGCGTTCCTGATATAATAAATTGTGAAAGTCTGTGGGTTTTATACTGTAAATGTTGAGCCAGTGAAAAATATTAACAAGCGCTTTGTGACTAAATAATAGCTACATTGGATCATTGACAGAGGCTTCCTTTAGTCCTGACATCTGTGCTGACCAGTGTTCAAGACTGGCTCCTTCCTTGACTCATGCCTGCTTTTGAACACCAAAAAGACTATGTGCATGGTGTTCACAAAGAGGCCAGCTGGAACAGGTCTCCAACACTGTCAACTCTAACTTGCAAAATTTCAAACGCATTAGGCATTTTCTAACAGTTGGAGCTGCCAGGACGTACCTGCACTGTATGATCTTCTCTCAGATCGAGTACTGTTTCACAAATTGGTCTTGCACAGGTGTGACGACAGTCAAGCCCTTAGAACAGCTATATAAAAGAGCCATAAAGGTATTTGATTAAAAAGGTACCATCACTGCAGCATCCTACAAAAATATAGTTTTTTTTTACCTTTGAAAACTGGAAGCTCTTTAAACAGGCAAGTGCAGTGAATAAAACTTTACTTATGCCTGCCTCCTAAGGAGGAATTTATAAAACGGAAGCCCGACATATCAGTACAAGGGCCGTCACCAGAGGATTGTGAGGTGCCGCCTAGACGCACAGCCTTTGCGCAAAATTCCTTTTCAGTTCGAGGAAGTGCAATTTGGAACAATCTACACACTAACATAAGAGAGAGTCCATCCTTTCAATCTTTTAAGGTCCAACTAAAAGGATGGATCATGGACAATGAAACGTGAACATTTTTAAATAGGCTTAAATGTATTTTTTTCTATTTTTCTTTCTTTTTAGTTTTCCTGAGTCATTGGTATTTTAGGTCAAAACTAGGCCTTTTTTACTGTTGCTTTTTTCTCTTCTGTTTGTAACCTTTTAGTAATGTTTATATGTGCTCTTTTTGCAATGTTGCTTGTTTTCTGTATGGGGACTTTGGATGGAAATTAGCATTCTTGCTAAATCCGGTGTATTTACATTGCATCGTATGTGTGGTGTTCATTAACACGTGCTGTCCCTCCCAAATAAACGTATGAATAAATAAATAAATACACAGTTACAAGGTTTCCACCCAACAGCGTCGCTATACGGTTGGTAGCTACTCTCGTCTGCTACTTCCACTGATCTGCCAGTTGTGACGTGGTGTTTCCTGACTGATGGAGTGAAATAGGGCGAGCAGATCTGTCTTGTAATGTCACTCAAGGGTGCGTCGTGCTAATGTCTCTTCTCCCCGTCTGTTAGCGTCAACGTAGCTCCGAACGCAAACCGCTATACCTGCTTGGACAGTGCTAGTCGATCAGATAGATGCATTACTCTCCTAAAAAAGAAACCCACAGGCCCTTCGTCGTGTTCCCAAATATTACTCCTTCAGCTCTCTCTTCTGCACTTACTCAACCGCAAACAAAGGGAAAAGGGAGAAATAGAACCAAAAAAGAAAAACTCAACCAGACCGAAAAAGACCCCAAAGCTGGTTTGAAAACTTCAGTCTGTCTGGGAAAGTACTTGGAAAGAGGAAAAAAAGAAAAGAAAAAAGAAATAAACCAAAATCTTTTTTTTTTACGTTCAGACAGCATGGCATCTGCAGTGCACCTTAATATTTTATTAGCCTGCATGTTTAACCCATTAAGACCTGAGGCCGCTTCTAAACATTTTCTAAATCCTAACAATTTTTTGGAAAAAAATACCAAAAAATAATTTTCATGATTTTTCAAAAATAGCAGATCTACAAGCTCGTAGCGCGGCACTCGGTGCCGCGCTATGAGCTTGTATATCTGCTATTTTTGAATAGCCAAAGACATCTAAAGTGACACAGATGCGTTCCAGGTATCAATGGGTTAATGCACAAATCTGGAAATCTGAGCGTTTGTGCCAGTAAAACAATAACCGAGGCTTTTGTGATTACACAGAGCCACACCGCAGCCATACAGCCTGAACAATGGCTGGAACTCTCTGAAGCCTTTCACATAACCTGCTGAGAGTGCATAATCCCTGGCGGCCGCCTCAAGGCGCCTTTTTTTCTACCTTGTGCAGTTTGAATCCAGGGTTAGAAAACAAATAACCACGGAGAGGATGAGCCAGCTGGGTGAGGTTACCAATTAGTCTATTCAGTGCAATCAAAGCTCTCGCAGAAATGAACCCTAATGATAATGTGTGTGTATGCGTTCGCGAAAGTGTGCATAATTATGTATGTGCGTCTATTGAAGGTGCAACAGTTACTCGAACTAATACATTTTAGCGATTATAATAAAAAATATATTCGAAAATCGATTAATAATTGATCTCTATTTTGGGCGTGTCATTGTAGTCAAATTTCAATAAAATGAAAGGAATTATTTTTTAAACAAAATGAAAAAATATTGAAAATAGTTCATCTACGAACTCAAAATGTGTCACATTGCAATGAGCTTGTCGATCTGCTATTTTCTCTATTTTTTGCAGAGCCCCATTGTGCAACATACTATAAAATAATGCCTAAGTGGTTATTCAATTTGTTGATAATAAAAAAGTTAAAAGATAGTTGCAGCCCCAGTGTGTATACAGTGTATTGCATGTTGTTGCAAAAGACTGGTTAGTTATTCTAGTGACGTGTACCTTGTTTTTGTTTGAAATAAATGCTGGGACCATCCATCTGTCTCATCTACATGCATCCCATCGGCAGACGCGCTGGCGCTGTTTCCTTCAATTCAACAACGGTACAGTAAGCACTTTGCGGGCAGCTGGGGTGTTGCTAGGCAGCAGTGGTGGGAAAAGTACTCTATTTTTTTTACTTAAGTAAAAGTATCTATACTTCAATGTAGAAAAACTCTAAGTAAAAGTCCGGAATTCTAAATTTACTAAAAGCACAAAAGTATTGGTATCAAAATGTACTTAAAGTACCAAAAGTAGAAAGTACTCATCATGCAGAATGTCCCATTTCACAAGTTTTCAAATTTGTAATAACCTTTTGAAAATAGCAGATCTACAAGCTCACAATGTGTCGCTATGCAACGCATTATGAGCTTGTAGATCGGCTTTTTTCAAATGCCCGAAATGTATATAGGGCTGAAATGGTTACTGTCTGTTTTGTAATAATCAAAATCTTCAAAGTAACTAGTAACTAAAGTTTTCAAACAATTGTAGTGGAGTAAAAGTATATTTGCCTCTGAGATGTAGTGGAGTAGAAGTAAAAGTACTGAACATTGGAAATACTCAAGTAAAGTAAAAAATATCTAAAGATTGTACTTAAGTACAGTACTTGAGTAAATGTACTTAGTTACAGTACTTTACACCACTGCTAGGCAGTGGTGGTGATGGATAGTCACAGTGACAGACATTTATTAGCATGGCTTTTAGATAGGCTCCCGAGTGCTGCACTTGACAAAAATAATCCTTGTCAATGGACAAGATGCTGCCCTCCTTGTGCCAACAGCACAACAACAACGGCAAAGAAAGTAACCTCCCCCAAACGATAACAACCTGCTCCGGGGGAAGGCATTTAGAAAAAAAACAACAACAACACTGTTGGATTTAACAGTACACGATGCCAAGTGTGGACTGTGGAGGCTAGATTCAATCGCACTATCATGTATTTAGCCCTGTGAAAAAGGGCAGAACTCAAATGGAAGGTGGTGCTGTAGTCGTCAAAACGTACGTCGTTTAGATCTGGCAAAAGGCTGTTTAATCAACTGCGTAACAGATTTTTGCGTAGTCATCTTTCCAAGTAGTTTCGTCTTCCCCAAACGTCACCGTTTGACAATTCACTGCAGTAGTTCTTAACCTTTAATGTGCTGTTAATGCACTGTACTGTTGTTAATGTCATTGTCATGAATAATATACCCCGTTTCAATGAAACTTTGATAAATTCTCACTTTGTATATGCAGTATGTCTGTCAAATATTGTTCTGTTAATTATTTCTTCATGTTAAATGATAAATAAATAACCTAAATACTGAATAATGGATAACATACAGACATGTGCTATAGTGCTGGAAGTAGATGGCCTCCATGGTTTTCATGGCTTCATCCAGTGCTGTGCATTGAAATAATATTCATTGCAAATTGTGCCATGATTGCAATTCTTTTTGTCTTTGAAGCAACACGGAGCTCATCAAATATTCCAGATAACCTTCTCTTTAGGATGTGGACCACATTGATAAGACAGTGGGCTCTGTTGGAGTACTTACACTATCTATAGGACCTTTGTTCTTGTGCAAAAAAAGGAAGTGCAATTGTATTTTCTTTTTTTCTCTTGGAGAGTGGGAGGCTTAGATATTGAACATTGGCTATCATCTAAAAAGAGGACTTTTTGGCCATCAATTGATTCGCTTCCACACATGACGTGCTCGCATGAGAAGTTGAAGAGAAGTTTCATTTGGAACTGGAACGTCTGCCGTTTTTATTGTGGCGAGAAGACAGCGGGGTGTGGGAGTGGAATGCCTTGGAGAGATTCGTGCTTATTGTCAGATAATAATGGCTTTATTTCATGCCTGGCTTTGAATAGGATTAGATTAGTCTGTGGGTCACACGCTATGCATGTTTTAACTATGAGACATTTCTGTCTGCGGACTGCCATGATGTAGTTGCTCTTTGACCAGCTCTCAGTGGTGGAAAGTAACTAAGTACATTTACTCAAGTACTGTACTTAAGCACAATGAGTTTTTAGCGGTGCCAACCGCTCTACACTTGGCTTTGACTCCGGTTCTGTGTGTGTGTCTGTCTGTCTGTCTGTCTGTCCGTCCGTATGAGCCCGGGATGAGCACGGCAAAGAAGCAACACATACAAACACACGCACACACACACACACACACGCACTTGGAGATTGCCTATGCCATCTCTCCTCTCATTGACCACACGTGCCACTGGTTATCAAAGAGGGGTCCAGGGACCCCCAGCGCATGTTATGTCCGTCCGCCCGTATGAGCACGGGATGAGCACGGGATTTTAAACAGCTATAACTCCAGTTTGCAGCATGCCACCAAGTCCACATTTGGTATGTGGACTTAGACCACCAATAGGGACGAGCATGAATTGCTGAAGCCCCGCCCCAGGGTTCCAGGGACCCCCAGCGTATGTTATGTCCGTCCGCCCGTATGAGCACGGGATGAGCACGGGATTTTAAACAGCTATAACTCCAGTTTGCAGCATGCCACCAAGTCCAAATTTGGTATGTGGACTTAGACCACCAATAGGGACGAGCATGAATTGCTGAAGCCCCGCCCCCTCTGTCTTCCCATTGGCTGGCCTTTAAACAGCCATAACTCAAGTTCGCAGCATGCTACGGAGTACAAATTTTGTACATGGACTAAAACCACCAATAGGGACCAACTGTAATTACTTAAGCCACGCCCCCTCTGTCTGCCCATTGGCTGGGCTTTAAAAAGCCATTATTCCAGTTTGCAGCATGCTACCAAGTACACATTTGGTAAGTGGACTCAGACTACCAATAGGTGACGAACTGAAATGAGTTAAGCCCCGCCCCAAAGGCACCGCTTCCTTCACACAGGGTGTGATTTTTTTTACTTTACTTGGGTATTTACAATTTGCAATACTTTTACTTCTACTCCACTGCATCTCAGAGACAAATATTGTACTTTTACTCCACTACACTTATTTGAAAACTTTGTAGATTTTGATTATTATTACAAAAACATACATTAGTCACTTCAGCCCTATATACATTTTGGCCATTTGAAAATAGCCGATCTACAAGCTCACAATGCGTGGTGATGCGACGCATTGTGAGCTTGTAGATTTTCAAAAGATTTGTATACATTTTATAGATTTAAAAACTTGTGTGATGGGACATTCTGCATAATGAGTACTTTCTACTCTTGGTACTTTAAGTACATTTTGATACCAATACTTTTACTCAAGTCCATTTTTAATTCCTTACTTTTACTTGTAACAGAGTATTTCTACATTGCAGTATTGATACTTTTACTTAAGTGAAAGATGTGAGTACTTTTTCCACCACTGCCAGCTTTATAATGTCGTCGTACGACATATATATGATGACATATTTTGAAAATGTTTGAACGTTTTAGGCTCCAGGTTCAAAGTGGTTAAAGGAGCTACACCATGAATTTAAAAAAATATATATATATATTTAATATCATATTGTTTATGTCCCTCAAACGTTTTTCAAAAGGTTTGAGCCTAAATCAAGCCTCAGATATACTCATTCCAACTAACTTCTCTCTGGCTTATAAAGCACTTTCACCTGCAATACCACATTGTCCTGTTTGGCACGGGGCGCTATTGAGCCAGTTTGTATGCATGTTATCTCCTGGTTCTGTGTGGAAAAAGTAAAAAAAAAGAAATATGAAAAAAAAATGAAAAAATTGAAAAAAAACAAAAACTTTTTTTTTTTTTTTTTGGTTGGAACTGAAAAACGGGAGGAATTGTTCCCAGACGTGACGTAGGCAGGGGGAACAAATCTGATGGACTGTTTTCAGACCAATTTACATAAAAAACACAGATAGCCTATGAAAGACTGCATGCTCGAAGTCGGGTATTTGTTGGAACAGAAGAGAGGTGGGGGAGACCAAAAACACACAAAAAGTTAAAATTCATGGTGTAGCCCCTTTAATGCGTCTATTCAACGGGTGCATGGCCATATATCTCATGACGGATGACTATTCTACAATGTCCACCTTCGCAACAAATCAATGCAAAGAAAATCATCTGATCGAGCAGATTCAAGAGGCTCCTGAGAATCGTTCATTGCGAACTGATAACAAGAGGCGAGACAGGTAAAAGAATAGAGCCTCACGTTGCTCATGCAATAAAGGGTTCAACACGTTTTAAAAATAGAAATATTGAAGAAATGCAGAGTCAAGAAGAATAGGCATAATCATTGTTCCTCCAAAACTCTCCACTACATTTCAGAGGTAAATGTACTTTGGAAGTCGGAATCCACTACAATTACGTACGAGTTACTCCGCGATTGTAGATTAAGATTATTATTACAAAACATACATTAACTCTTTCACTGCCAGATATAAATAAATAAATAAATAAATCACCCACCGCCAGCGATTTTTGGTTTTCCTTACCTTTTCAACTAGTCACAGAATATTTATATCCAGTATGATCGATCCCCCCGATGGTTGCTAAACACGGAGGGTTTCACTGCGCTTCCGCGAGAAGGAAAAAAAAGTCGTCGCGACCCTCCGGTCGCTTGTTACAGGCCGCTGAATGTAGCATGTCTCGTGAAAAATGCAGGGAGAAAAAGAAGAAGAAAAGATACAGCCGTCTCCCCAAATACGCTAAGCAGGAAGTCAATGGTGGTGGAGATCTTTTTCGATCACGTGATCTCCTGGATGTGTGTGACTTGAGGATGAAGACGGTCACGCGTGCGTTAGAGAACAGCGCCATCTGGTGGAAAACCACCTGAAAACGGAAAAAAAGTCGGTCCTTTTGGAAAAAAAAGTCGTCCTTGACAGTGGATGAGTTAACCACCTAAGCCCTAAGTTATACTTCGGCCATTCAAATATAGCAGATCTACAAGGTTACCTGATGGTGACCCTGTAGATCTGCTACTCTCCGAAAGAATAGACACTCATTTTGAAACATGTTCTTAAACATTAATGAATTTGTGAACAGTGTTGCCAGATTCTGTGAGAGAAACAAGCAACCGGGTCTAGGAAAACCAGCCCAAAAGAAGCGACTATGGGGCACATGAGCACTTTAACATATACATAAGCTATTTGAAAATAGCCGATCTACAAGCTCGCAACGCGTCGCGACGTGCTGTGAGCTTGTAGATCGGCTATTATTATCTTGCGGGGAAATTATAATACGCAGATCTGGCAACCGTGTTAGTGAAGGACCGGTACTTCATTTCCTCGCTCATGCAAGAAGGGTTCAACACATATTTCAAAATAGAAATGTTGAAGGAATGCCGAGTCAAGTCGAATAGGCTAAAAAAGCATTGTTCCTAAAAAACTCTCAAATCCTCTTTGGCCCCGGCAGCGGCAGCAGTACCACAAGCACATGGAGCAGCTCATTAGTGCTCTCTCCCAGAATGTCTGCAGGGTCTTGGCACATGTGAGCTACAGGCAGGAACAGCCAGGCACGACCGCCGCTGGGCATGTGCAAGGGGAAGACACTGATAGTACATTGTTAAAAAGTAATTATCTTCTCATACAATGGCGCGAGGCAATAAAGAGAAGTCATCCGCAACACTCTTGTAATACAGGAAAATGCAAATGTACAAAATAAGTATGGTACCTAATCGTACACACACAGCCGCGACTTATAAATGGAGGCCGGGTTAATTTGACTTCTCTCTCTCCAAAAGGCCAAAGCGATGCGATAGGATCTTTTTTTTTTTTTGGCGGGGTCCAAAAAGCGCCACGGTGCGAAAAGGTCGAAGGGAAATTAAAATGAATTTATCTCGGCGAAAAAGTAATTTGGACATTAGGTTGATAAATTGCCGCCGACCGATTAAGGCAATTAACTAGGTACATTAATTTTCAGTTATCATTAGTTTAAGAAATCAATGTTTGGCTGCAGTCTAGCGGCTGCCAGTGTAGATGTCCAGAAATCTCGCCGTTGCCATAGTTACACCACCAGTGATGATATTAGAAATGTGGTGCATCAAATTACACACACACACGCGCTCACGCGCGTACCTGTACCTGAGCCAGTGTAACCTGACATATCGCAGGTGGGCTTGGACAGACTTCTAACAAGACCATTAACCCATTAAGACCGGGAAGATCGGTGTCATTTTAAGATTTCTTCTGGCTATTCAAAAATATCAGATGTACAAGCTCATAGAGCTCTATGAGCTTGTACATCTGCTATTTTTGAAAAATCTTGAACATTCGTGCGAATATTTGAATATATATATATGTTTTTAAAGGGAACATTTGTAACTCAAATCTTTGCTTCTGGGGGGTCCCTGGAACTAAATATTTTGAGATGGGGGTCCGCGGCCAAATACATATCATTTTGGGGGTCCTTGACATGAAAAGTTTGAGAGCCACTGATATCATAGCAACATAAGTTTTTCAGAAAACTGCTAGGATTGAGAAGACATTTGTAGAATCCCCCAGAAGCAAAGATTTGAGCTACAAATGTAAAAAATGTCACGTTTTTTTTTTTTAAATAGCAGATCTACAAGCTCGGATCACCGAGTGCCGCGCTACGAGCTTGTAGATCTGCTATTTTTGAATAGCCAAAGAAATAAAAAAAATGACACAGACGCGTTCCCGGTCTTAACGGATTAAGTCTGAAGGGCTCTGCTCAGTGGTAATGTACACTTGATTTTTTTTTTAAAGTTTCGTGAAGTCCGTGGGCAGCCGAGCTGAGGCTCCTTCCCTCTGACAGATCGTTTTTAGAGGCCAGTCAAACCGTGTAGATAATGATGATCTCTCGTCCCACATTGACAGGGTACACCGTGTGCATATTTCTTACCCCATTGGTGGTCTAGCGCTCTAATGACCCTTTCTTCAAACGTTATAGTCCCGTTTTTATTTTAGAGCTCATAGCGCTTAAAATCCGTATAATTTACGAAGCACTAAAAAACATCGGCGTTCTGCGGCTTTTTTTTTGATCGCGCATGACTGTGAATGCCCCGTCGCCCCCGTGTGTTATGTCTTATACTGTATAATCCATTATTGTGTTATATTGTGTGTTATCTATGATTCTTGAGGTCTCGACAGTAATAAAGCTAGCCGCGGGAAGGGGATCATAAAATGAGAACACGGGAGGGCAGCTTCAGGAGTGATGGGACTCCATTACAGACCGCTGCCGTCTTCACCTCCACCAGGAAATACAGCCCGCCATATGTCAGGTTTTGGTACTGAATCTACCCCGTTCCCTGGAACCCCCCTCCCCCCCTCATTATAAAGCCTCCTCTGGCAGCACTGCTGCCGCATGCCGTTGTTGCCACGCTGTTTGTATCTGTTTGTGGGCGTTAACCCCGTCGGCTCAGCTAGGGCCAATCGGCTCCGGAGTGCTGACGTTATAGGGTTAAAGCGCGTGGTGGAGAAAAAAAAACCCTCAACCCCAAGTACTTGAGTCCAGTGGTGGAAAAAGTAATTAAATTCTTTACTTAAGTAAAAGTACCAATACTGCAATATAAAAAATACTCTGTTACAAGTAAAAGTCCAGAATTCAAAATTTACTTGAGTAAAAGTACAAAAGTATTGGCATCAACATGTACTTTAATTATCAAAAGTAAAAGTCGCGATGCGACGCGTTGTGAGCTTGTAGATCGACTATTTTCAAATAGCCTATGTATAAAATAGGGGTAAAGTGGTTAATGTATGCGTCATAATATCATAATTTATATCTGAAAAGTAACTAGTAACTAAAGTTTTTAAATAAGTGTAGTGGAGTAAAAAGTACAATATTTGCCTCTGAGGTAGTGGAGTAGAAGTAAAAGTATTGGAAATTGGAAATACTCAAGTAAAGTACAAATACCTCAAAATTGTACTTAAGTACAGTACTCAAGTAAATGTACTTAGTTTCTTTCCACCACTGCTTGAGTCAAAGTATAGATACTCCTGGTCGAATATTACTCCCACTACAAGTAAAAGCTCTTCAGTCAAATTTGTACTTGAGTTAAAGTTCTTTTTAAAAAAAATATATATATACTGTATTCAAAAGTACCTGGTTTTAAAAATGGTTACGTATTCAAACGTAAAAATGACAAAGTCATTTTTAAAAATATATATAAATGCATTGTTGCATTGAAATTTGAGAATTGAAAAGAATTTCAGCCAAAAAGTTTTTAAAAAATCCACTCGTAGATAAGCTATTTTCACTGCTCTGTAGGGCTTAAGGGGTTAATTCATAATGTGTGTTTGTTAGTTCGGGTCTCGGGGGTCCCTTCCTATAGAAATGTAGTAAAGTCCAAAGTACAATACAGTATGTGTCTTTCAAATGTAGTGGAGTGAAAGTCATAAGCTTAAAAATAACAACAAAAACAAGTACAGACGCTCAAAAGATGTACTCAAGTACAGTATTCAAGTAAATATGCTTTGTTACTGTCCACCACTGCCGTGTTGCAGTGGTGGAAAAAGTATGCACATTTTTTACTATGTAAAAGTATCAATACGGCCATGTACTGTAGAAATTAGTGATGCGCGGGTCGGGTTTTTTCATGACCCGACCCGCCCCGCCCCGCGATGGAACCCAACCCGCCTCAACCCGCCCCGCGAACCCATATATAAATCTATGGCTCAACCCGCCCCGCGACCCGCGATTTTTTTTTTATTCTGTAAAATCATGGTTAGAAAATAATCCCCAAGTGTATTCAAACTGTTTTATTGTTATTATTCTTATTCTTATTAGGAATAAAGACAAAACAAGAGCATGTGATTTTTTTTTTTTTGCGTGTGAGACCGGCTGACCCGCTCACCCGCAGCCCGCATAATTGCCTCCGAAATTCTGATATGACCCACCCGCGCCGCGGGTTGACCCGCGGGTCCCGCGGGTTACGGGTCAACCCGCGCATCACTAGTAGAAATACTCTTGTTATAATTAAAAGTCCGGTATTCAAAATTTACCTGAGTCAAAGTAAGAAAGTACTGGTATCAAAATGTACTTAAAGTATCAAAAGTAGAAAGTACTCATTATGCGAAGGTCCCATTTCACAAGTTTTCAAATGTATACAAATCTTTTGAAAATAGCAGATCTATAAGCTCACAATGCGACGCATTGTGAGTTTGTAGATCTGCTATTTTCAAATGGCCGAAATACATATAGGGCTGAAGTGGTTAAAGTCTGTTTTGTACTAATATTCAAAATCTACAAAGTAACTATAACTAAAGTCTTCAAATAATTGTAGTACAATATTTACCTCTGAGATGTAGTGGAGTAGAAAAAGTAATGAAAATTGGAAATACTCCAGTAAGGTAAAAAAAATACCTCAAATATGTACTTAAGCACAGTACTTGAGTAAATGTACTTAGTTCCTTTACACTACTGCCATGTAGTAGGCCAGTGTTCAGTTCTCCGGGTATCCTCCAGACGGGAGCTTCACTGGGAGATTAACATTCCTCCACGGTGCAGGGCCGGCCCAAGGCAGAAGCCAGCTAAACGGCCGCTTAGGGCCCCGTGGCATTCAGGGGCCCCTCAAGCAGGCAAGAAACGTGGAATAACATCATTATTTACATGATCGCATGTTGTCTTACTCAGTTGCAAAGTAGCCTGCAGTTTATGTAAAGTGGTATTAAAAAATTTAATTTATTAAAAAAGTGACGTTGAGTGCCAGAGATCTCACCGTTTGTAACGCTACGCTGTTTACAGCTGCAGACTCCACGACGAGCACCCGATTGTAAACAATATATGCGTGCACGATGGTGGATGGTCCTGGCTAACGCCTGGAACAATAACATCTCTCACACGAGTCACCATGGCGGAGTGATCTCTGATCGAAAATGACACGTTTTCCCCACTGTAAAAAGTTAAGGAAATATGGAGTTTTTTTACAAGGAGAGCGGACAGGAGCCATGTTTTTTGGCACGGTGATCCATCTGTCCCTTCCTTCTCAGAGTCACCGTGGGTGATTCCAGAGCTGCGCCACCCGGCCCCCTTGTGGAAAAAAAAACAAAAAAAAAGATTGATTTCACGTAGATTCACGGTTTTGGCACTCAACGTCACTTTTTGCAAAACCGTAAATTCACGGTTTTGGCCATGAACACATTACCCGCCAAGATATTAAACGTTGTTTTTTTATCCCCTTGCCAGCATTTAATACCTTAAACAGACGATCTTTGAAACGCCGTGGAAGCCACGCTGTGTACAAAGATGTAAAAAACAAAAACAAAAAGTCACCGTGTGTTGGGGGAGGGATCCGTGTATCCACCGGAACAATGACATTCCAACCGCGAGCAGCCATTTTGGAGCTATGGCCCGTTGAAAACGGGTGGTTTTCAGCACAAAAAAAAAGAATCTGAGTTGTGTTTTTCTAAAAATCCTATAGTTGGGGCGGACGGACGTCCGTTTTTTGGGAATGACGTCACATCCGTCTACGGCTTCCCTGAGTGACGACGGATCATTCCTAAGCTGTGTTACAGTGCCCCTTGTGGAATTTTCAAAAACGTTTTTTTTCCAATAGAACGCAGCGTTCTTGGCGGGCAAGTGATGCATTTAATAGAACGCATACTGTATCTGCGTCCTTGGTGGGTAATGTGTTAAAAATTCATAGGTGACTTATGCGATTCAGAGCAATAGTTATGAACTGGTGAGGTTTACCTGCCCGGCCAGCTGTCAAATAGAAAGACATTGTAAATAAATAAAAAAGTCTTGCTGCATACATTTGTCTTCAGCAAATGCCTTTGGTATATTAAACATGAACACGGCATAGCGCCGTTTGCTTATTTAGACGTGACATTCATTCATTTTTTACAACACACCAGAGCCTTAGAATTGTCACAGTCGAGACTTTGCCTCGTTGACTGTCTTGATCTAGGTCTAGAAGAATCTCTATGTTAATTATGTTCCCTGTTCTAGTTGTCCTATATTCCCATGCTGTCCCATGCTGTATCTGGTTAGTGATCTGCCTTCGTGTGTGCATCAGCCTTTGTTCCCCAGTCAGTCCTTGTTGTCACGTGTCTCTGTTTACGTTTAAGAGCTGTTGTCCTGGGCGTCACCTGCTTACTACTCGCCCCAGCAGCAGCTTATGGATTGTAAACAAAACGGGAATGTTAGATACGTAGGCTATTTGTGTCCACATTAAAGGCACGTTCACACCAAGCACAATAACTATAAGTATAGCTAAACATAGTATATGGTTTTACCACAACTATGACGACAACAGTGGTGAACAATATAGTTGTCGTACTTGCCGTGAACAGTGTTGCCAGATTTTGTGAGAGAAACAAGCAACCAGGTCTAGGAAAACCAGCACAAAAGAAGCGACTATGGGCCACGTGAGCACTTTAGCATATACATCAGCTATTTGAGAATAGCAGATCTACAAGCTCACAGCGCGTCGCATCGCGACGCGCTGTGAGCTTGTAGATCGTCTATTTTCAAATACAATCTTGCGGGGAAATTATAATAAGCAGATCTGGCAACCCTGGCTGTGAACGGCCCTTAATAGTCTCACCTGCTTGGACATTGTGTTATTTGGAAAAGTAGCTACTATAAGCAGCTATTTCAGTGTGACTTTTTGAAAGTAATGTTGTAACCATTGATGCTAAATTCAGTAGCCTATTTATAGCTGTTTAACCATTATAGACTTTGTCATATGACGCCTAGGGAATCTACAAGCTACAATATATGGGCATTCCAATATGTGGGCGTATACTGATGCCAACAGAGATCTCCATATATGGGCACAAATGGGACACAGACAGACGAGTACAACGGGTAGTCTGACAAAGCTCCCGATGTGGTTCGGCTCGGTGGAGCGACTTCAGTGTGAGAGCCGCACAGCGGCCCAAACCTCTAGTTTAGAAAATTTGAAATTTGGTTAAAACATAAATATAACTTTTTCCACCCCCTGCTCTGTCTCACTCTCTCTCTGTATGTCTCTCTCTCTCTGCCGGCCGAGAGAGAGCCCGGGGGCAAATCAAATCAAATTCTGCTTACGGCCCCAAAAGGACTCGGGTGCAACGAAGCCATAGATTAAATTCATGGGGGTCAATAACACACTAAAGACTCTATGACACAACCCTGGACACAGAGCGCCTGAAAATCCGAAAATCCTGACCTATTGGATTTTCCTTCTGCTCTGAATCAGTGGCAATCCCATCATTGTGAAAACTCTCTCCTTCCTCGCTGTTCATAATGTTTGAGGGTTGTGATTGATCACATGTGACGGGCCACGCACCAAAACCAGCCTTGTGTTTGCGAAGCGCACTAGCGCTCTTTGAGCAGAGACAAAGACGGTTAACAGTCACAGATGAAAAGCAACAAAAGGAAAATAAATGAGCTGGCTCCTTCGTTCTCACACTATAGATTTATGCCTCTTCTGCAATTCCGTCTCCGCGTTCTGTGAAGTCTTCTTTCATCGCAGTCAAGGGCAAAAACACGCATTGTAGAGGACCTTAAATTGTTGGAATAGCGGGAAATGAATGGGTTACACAACAGTAATGTATGGTAATTAATAAGAAATGCAGAAGATTGGTATGTGTCTTTTGAAATCGTTTGCAACTCTTTAATTATCTTTTGTATTACTGTACCTTTATCTATTTGGTTTATATGATACAAAAAAACACTATTATTTTTAAAACCCCTTCATACTGATTTGCTTGAAAAGGTTGTGTAAAGTTTGGTCATGTGGACGAGGATTATCTGATTAACACCGGTTGGCTAAAGTGGCGTTGGGTGGGACCTCTTCCAAAAAAGGCTTGTCACTTTTGAAGTGATTCACGCAACACCATGAGACGTATATTGTTGCTGTCGGGCAGAAACCAGCTATCTCCATTTTTCTCCTTTTAATGTAAATCAGTGCTATTGAACACCCTTTACTGTCTGTGTGTGGGTTTTTACAAATATTGCCATTGTATCCTCAAACTGACCTGCAGGTAAAGTGATGATGATGATATAAGGACACATTCAAGTGTCTGACAATGTATAAAGTCACCACACCAACTTTGATGAGGCAGTATTGTGTTGTTGTAAAAACATGTTTTCCTGACAATTTCTTTACATAGCTGGTGTCTGCCCGACAGCAGAGATATGCCATGTGGTCGTTGACGATGAGCACCAGTGCCACAATCCGTCAAATCCGTCACGTGGCCTGACACCGCGTGCGCCACAATCCGTCAAATCCGTCATAAAAAAATAAATGAATAAATAAATAAAAAAAATCAAAATAAAAGTTTTTTTTTTTTTTTGGAAAAACATGTTCAGAACCCAAGATATGATGATTTGAAGATTTGCTTCTCCATCCACTCCTTGTTTAACCTATAACTTAAAAAGGCTGTATCTCGCTTCCTAAGCACTTTTTTTTTTACAATGAATTTTGGCTGTGGCACTCAGAGCCAAAATTCCAAAAATAAGCATGGCATTGAATGTATTGTCTTCAATGAAAATGATGAAAGCAATCATTTAAAAAGCCTTGGTCAAAACCTACTATGGCTGAACATTGTACGGGCGTGTGGAATAGTGGGATAGTCAGTGGGAGTGTCTTTAACGTGCATTCCTGGACATGAGATGTCCGTCTGCAATTGCTACAGGCTTATAACAAGGATCTAAATGCAGGTGCAAGAGCAATACTTCCCAGGGTGTTTGATTTGAAAGAGACGTTATTAACTAATAGTTAAAACTATTATACGTATCCGTTGACTCCCCTGCTCATCTGTGGATGTGTTGTCGTTCTAAGACTCAGTCTGTACGGAGTGTTTTGTCAGAGTGATGGTTGTTTGGGGTGCTGTAACTGTGCGCTCTCCCTCATGCCTCTCGGCTGTTTCGTGTCCTGCTCTGCTGTTATTTCATTTCATTTCTCATTTCAAACCTTTTATTTATTCTCGAAAAACCACCGTTGAGGTTTCCCCTCATTTCCAGTGCTGGGTGGAGATTACAGACACTTGAAACAAGGAGGAGATCAAACATATCAATCACCAGAGCAATAAAATGCAATTAGCAAACAGACAGATTAAAACAAACATTTATCACTTCAACAATGAAGTTCAATTAAAACGGTTATACCGTGAAACACAATGACTAAGTCCCAAACTCTAAAGCAGGGGTCTTCAACCTTTTCAGGCCAGGGACCCCCAAACTGATGGGGAGATGGAGCAGGGACCCCCTACCTCGTACGGTGGAGGGGGGCTACAATTATTGTATAATTAGTTTGGCCTGTTTTGAGACCAATTTACATAAAACCTCAGATATGCTCTGAAAGCCTGAGTGCTCAAACTGGCATATGTTTTGGGATAGAAGAGAGGTAGGGGAGACCAAAAACACACAAAAAAGAAGGAAAAGTTAAAATTCATGGTGTAGTCCCTTTAAAGAAGAAAAACATTTTTTTTACATACATGTTGGAACATTTATATTACAAAAACTTCACACTGCCAACCCGACTGATATGCCCATATACTGTATGGAGCAGATATGATATCTATATGTCAGTCCTTGTCCCTTGTATGCCCATATGGAGATCCCTGATGAAATCAGTATGCCCAATTTCCCATATGGCATGCATGCCCCCTTTTGTGCCCATATATGGAGCTGACTGATTTGTTTGCGCCTGTTGCCATGACAACACATTGAGGTTAGACAACACACTCCATATTTGGGCGTAGCTGCATTGGCAACTCCTTATATGGTTATGGCTGAGTCGTGGTGACATGAGCGTGACGACATAGGCGGCCGGCCGGACGCCGGTCCTCCCTTACGCCAATTTTAATATCGGATATTATTAATAAAATCGTAGTGTTTCGTCAATTATTTGGGGGCCCTCTTGCATTGTCCCGACAGCCCACCACCCGGGCCACAGGTTGGCAATCGCTGGTCTAGAAAGTGGTTAATTTATACGATACGATCAGACCTTTATTCATCCCGCTGGGGAAATGCAGGCACCAAAGACAGTACAGCAGTTAAAAACAGATTACAGGCCGAGGAAAAAAGTACTGTAGATACTGTGGATACAAAACACTCGTTGACAGTGTGTTTGGAGGCTGTTCTCAGAGCTAGGGGCATCGTAGGAGAATGCACTTTTACCAAGTTCAAGTGCAAGCTCTGGGGACTCTAAGAACGACTGTAGGCAATCGTTAGAACGAGTCCTGTAGCTTCCACAATGCCATTCCATCAAGGTTGTGATGTACAGTATGAGGGGGTATAGCTTTCCAGTGTATTGTCAAGGGGCTTGACAATAAACAAATACCTTTCATTTGTTTGTTATGCCTCTACAACAGTGGTTCTCAACCTTTTTCATGCCCCTATATTGATATACATTTGGCCGCGGACCCCCCATCTGAAAATGTTTTGTGCCAGGGACCCCCAGAAGCAAAGATTTGAGTTTTAAAAAAATGTCGCTTTAAAAAAAATATGAAATGAATAATGTATTCAAGGATATGCACACATTTTCAAGATTTTCAAAAATAGCAGATATACAAGCTCAATGAGCTTGTATATCTGCTCGTATCTATTTTTGAAGAGCCCCCCGGTACCGCCCCAAGGGCCACTGGTTGAGAACCACTGCTCTACAAGACGAGGCTAACCAACCTCATCATAAAGAATCACGGATCAGGAATCAGCTTTAATTGTCAGGTTTACAGATGTAAAGAAGTGGCACTTCTTTAAATCTGTAAAGCTGTTTTTTGCATAAGCGCCATCATTGTTGCTGTTTTCCAGAAAGGAAGAATAAGAGAATGGATGGGGGCAGGGTTGCCAGATCTGCTTATTATAATTTCCCCGCAAGATTTCATTTGAAAATAGCCTATCTACAAGCTCACAACGCGTCGCATCGCGACGCGTTGTGAGCTTGTAGATCTGCTATTTTCAAATAGCTGATGTATATGTGGGGAAATCCCGCAAAATTAAAAAGTATAGTATGTAACTTTGTTCATATAACAAAACCAAACACAATAATTTCCCTCCATTCCAGCAGTCATCAGCCACTGAGGTGTTTACCTGTAGAAACACATTGCCCTCTCGCTGTATTCTGGTCTTTTCACTGTTGTTTTGGTAGACAGGGTTGTTTTGGGGCAACCAAAACAACTGAAAATATCAACCCTCTCGGGCAATGTTTTTTTCTGCAGGTAAACACCACCACACTACTCCAGTGGCTAAAGCAGGGGTGGGCAATTTTGATGATGGAGAGGGCCACTATGTTTCCACACTCACTCCAGATGGCCACATTGCATAATTTTGTTGTTGTCGGGCAGAAACCCAGAATGAATGCTGTACTTTGCCTATTTCACACAAAAGTAGCAAGAATAGCCGTTCTACTAGCTCAAAACGCGTTGCAGCGCTATTTCTGAATTAAACAGTACATTTTTTTTTTAAATTTCAAATGCATTTAGTTATGCTTATGTTAACTTTTTGAACTTAAATACATATACATTGGACATAAAAAGACAATAGATTTTTTGTCATTGAGCTACTAAGCGACTGACTAAAGTAATTAAAGCAGGTCATGTTTGGAATTGTAACAGCTGAAATCAATAATATATCAGTATTCCGATATCAACCTGCAGGCCGCATAAAGTGAAGGTGGGGGCCGCCAGTTTCCCATGTACGGGCTAAAGACTGCATAGAGGGAAATGATGGTTGGATTGCTTTTTGTTTTAGTTTTTTCGTACATGCCATGTCGAAGAGAACATACATACGCGTAGCATAAGACTAGCAGATACAGTATGAGGTTAAGCAACAGGTGTGAAAGTGGTAACACATTGGCAGGACACAATGGACACAATATCACAATATCTGTCCCCGGTAATACATCAGGATAAATCTCTAAGGTAGATTGTTACAGTACGTGACCAGATGGTTGATTTGAAAGAGAATTATAATGAAGCAAATGACATGCAATAATAGTACGTGGTGATGAATTATTTAGTATAGTCAAATCAAGGCAATTGTATTTCTATCGAGTAGGTGTACTGTAGACTAGAGAGTGTTATATGTACCTTTTATTGAAAAGGATGAACCCCTTGAGATGAATCGTCTCGTTTCGGAGCTGGTCCTTAATCGATTTAGACCGGTCATTTTTTAAATTTCTTTGGCTATTCAAAAATAGCAGATATACAAGCTCATAGCTCGGCACCGAGTGCCGCGCTATGAGCTTGTAGATCTGCTATTTTTGAAAAATCGTGAAAGAGCGTATATATATATATACAGTATATATATTTTAAAGCGAACATTTGTAACTCAAATCTTTGCTTCTGGGGATTCTACAAATGTCTTCTTTCAAAACAGTTTTTTGAAACACTTATGTTGTTGCTATAATATCAGTGGTGCTCAAACTTTTTCATGTCAAGGACCCACAAAATGATTATGTATTTGGCTGCGGACCCCCATCTCAAAATTTATTTTTTCCAGGGACCCCCAGAAGCAAAGATTTGAGTAAAAAAAAAATGCTTTAAAAAATATACATATTCAGAGATTTTAAAGATTTTTCAAGAATAGCAGATCTACAAGCTCAAAGCACGGCACTCTGTGCCGCGCTATGAGCTTGTAGATCTGCTATTTTTGAATAGCCAAAGTATAAGATGGTTGTAGTCCCCGGTCTTAATGGGTTAACACAGATGTACAAAGAATATTCAAATTTTGCTTGCGGCTAATTCCCTTCAGGGGTCGCCACAATGGATCATCTGTTTCCATCACAGATGCACAAAGAATGCAATAGGCATACAAACCATGCAGTGGTGGTACTCACATACTCACATTTTTTACTTAAGTAAATGTATCAATACTGCAATGTAGAAATACTCTGTCACAAGTAAAACGTCAGTAAAAGTACAAAGATATTGGTATCAAAATTATAGATTTGCTATTTTCAAATGGCTGAAATGTATGTAGGGCTGAAGTGGTTTGGTAATAATAATCAAAATCTACAAGGTAACTAGTAACTAACATTTTCAAATAATTGTAGTGGAGTAAAAAGTACAATATTTGCCTCTGAGGTGTAGTGGAGCAGAAGTAAAAGTACTGAAGATCGGAAATACTCCAGAAAAGTAAAAAAAATCCTCAGTACAGTACTTGAAAATTGTAAATGTACTTAGTTACTTTACACCACTCCAGACACAGACAAAATCTCTCTGAGGGCAGAGAGATTTAATTTCAAGGACCCCCAGTTTGACATGCATTAGGCTACGGACCCCCATTTAATGGCATTTCTATCTCTGGGACCCCAAACTATATTGTAAAATCAATGTTAATTTAACTCTGAGAGTTAAATTAATCATTTAGCTGGGGACCATCATTTAGCTGGGGACCCCCTGGAACTCCCTCAAGGACCCCTGAGGGTCCCCGGACCCCACTTTGAGAACCAATGTTCTAGCCTCTGCTACAGTAAACACGCCTCACTGTTGCACGGTGATAATGTCAATGTATTATGACAGGCGCAGCGCAACATGCCCATATATGGGGGTATCTATATATATATATGGGTTTGTTTATGGTTATGTCTGGGTCATATAGTGACCTGCCTATATACGGGCGTATATCAAGTTTTGTATTATGTCTGAGTCAGAGTGACGTGGCCGTGGTCCTGCCTATATATGGGCGTATATCAAGTTTGTTTATGGTTATGTCTGAGTCAGAGTGACGTGGCCGTGGTGCGCCGGCCGGCCCGCCTTCCCATTAGCCAATTTTAACCCATCAAGACCTGAGGCCGATTCTACAAATGTCTTCTAAATCCCAACAGTTTTCTGAAAAAACATGTTTCTATAACAGTGGTGCTCAAACGTTTTAATCTCAAGGACCCCCAAGATGATATGTATTTGGCCGCGGACCCCCATCTCCAAATATTTGGTTCCAGGGACCCCCCAGAAGCAAAGATTTTAGTTAAAAATGTTCGCTTTAAAACAATATATATTCAAAGATTTTCACACATTTTCACGATTTTAAAAAAATAGCAGATCTACAAGCTCGTAGCGCGGCACACGGTGCCGCGCAGTATGAGCTTGTATAGCTGCTATTTTTGAATAGCCAAAGAGTAAAATAATGCTTTTTAACGCAAATGAAAAAGTGACACAGATCTTAATGGGTTAATATAGGACATCGGCTGACCTCTTGGTCTAACCTCAAAAGCATCACATAATGGTAAAACTATCCGCCATGTGGAAATGGTATATTGTGACAATTACATAGCATTGGCGGAGTACTGTGTGCGTTCTATTGACTGCTATCTTTTGGGCTCTGTTTAAGCTGTCTGTAGTCATACTACAGTGTACTTTGGTGGTAGGATATACCGTGCCTCTGTGTGCTGTGCGCTCCCAATCTATCTCATCACCGCTACGACGATGACACTCAACTATTTCTCTCCTCCCCCCCCCCCTCTGCCAAGACTGGCTGACATCTCACAGTGGATGTTGTCTCACCACCTCGAGCTGAACCCAGACAAGACTTGAGCTTCTCTTCTTCCCCCAGGTAAGTCTTCCCCGTAAAATGAAACCAAATGGACCCTTACGGCCCATTTGGTTTCATTTTACGCTCTCAAGAGTTAAAGATCTAATAAGGGTCCATTTGGTTACCAACTCTCCATCATTTAGCTGGGGACCACCTGGAACCCCCTCAAGGGCACTCGGCGATTTGGGTCTGGCGCCGCTCCATAGAGAATCCATTTCCTGCTCCAGAAGACGGGGGTGACCAATCAGGGCCCAGTATTCAAATATGGGAGACTGTAATTGGTAGTTGCTCGGTGCGACGCTATGAGCTTGTATATCTGCTATTTTTTAAGAGCCAAAGAAATCTAAAATGACACAGATGCGTTCCCGGTCTTAAAGGGGTTAAGCCCATCCAAATGATCCAGAATGCTGCAGCACACTTGATCTTCTACCAGCCAAAATGTCCACGTCTTCCCCCTCCTCCGCTCCCTCCATTGGCTCCCACTTGCTGTCCGCACAGTACAGTACAACACCCTGATGTTGGCCTACAAAGCAACCAAAGGCGCTCACCCCCATATCTTCAAAGCCTTGACCTAGGCATGGCGACCATGCAGTCTATATGCAAAGGTTAAAATGTAATTTAGATCATGTTATTTAGACAGATAGGTTCATTGTTTACCTGGTATCCTATAGTTTCTATTGTTTCAATGCACAGATTACATATATTTTGTGTTGTTTAAACTGATGCACGGCTCTTGGTTTACCTGTGATCCTAGTTAACCGAGGCAGTACGTTGTCTCTCGCAGTCACAGTATTGCATATAAACAACTAAAATAACTAACTACTATAATATCATTCTACCACAGTTCTTCCTCAGAGGCAGTTTACCATAGGCTACGGGCAGTTTATACTTGCAATCCCCCGTTATGGCCAAAGGCAAACCCAATCACAGACTCTTGCCTTAAACCTCTTCAAGACGATTTGAGACCGCCGTGTGGACACATGAAGGTATTACTCCATTTGTCAGTCAAAGTAATGCAGTGCTACAGCGTATGTAATAAGAATTACCCCAATAACAGTTGTGGGAGGTGCAGGTTGCTGTTCTGTGAGATCACAGAGTACTCAACGCCTGTCTGTATGAATAAATAGGAAAAAGTAAAAGCATAGACTTTGGAACCTCCCAGCCACCCACTCACCCATAGAGTTAACCGTAATTAGTTTCCCTTCACTTCTGATAAGTACCAGGCTGCAGTCCCTGTTATTATTATTACACAGTGCCTTTTAATTATTTCACTATTATAGTTTAACCCGTTGGGACCGGGAACGCTTCTGTGTCATTTATAGATTTATTTGGCTATTTTTGAAAATAAATCTTTGAATATATTTTTTACAGCGAACATTTGCAACTCAAATCTTTGCTTCTGGGGGGTCCCTGGAACAAAATATTTTCAGATGAGGGTCCGCGGCCAAATACATATCATTTTGGGCGGTCCTTGAAAAAGTTTGAGATTTGCACCCGTTTTCCCGATTTTTCAAAAAATAGCAGATCTACAAGCTCATAGCGCGGCACTCCGTGCCGCGCTATGAGCTTGTATATCTGCTATTTTTTTGGTATAGCCAAAGAGATTTGAAAATGACACAGATGCGTTCCCGGTCTTAAAGGGTTAAAGCGCCGGCTGACAAAAGGTGGCTTTAGTAATTTAGTGTTGGAAACAGGACGTTTTATCGCCCCGCAGTGTGAGGTGATTTCCCGCAGCATGTTCGTGTGCGTCCTTATCTCGCCGGGAGGGGGGGGGGGTGAGCCGAGTTACCGTCCTCGGCGGTGTTAACACGTGCACCTACGCGGACCTAGAAAACTTAAGACGTTTAACCCATTCAATCCGGGAACGCATTCTGTGTCACTTAAGATTTATTTTTCAAAAACAACAGATATACAAGCTCATAGCTGTGCAAATCTTTGAATGTATATATATATTTTTTTTAAGCGAACATTTTTAACTCAAATCTTTGCTTCTGGGGGGGTCCCTGGAACAACATATTTTGAGATGGGGGTCCGTGGCCAAATACATATTATTTTGGAGGTCCTTTGACGTGGAAAAGTTTGAGAACCACTGATTATAGCAATGCACGTTTAAAAAAAAAAAAAACGTTTAGAAGACTTAATGTAAAATCCCCAGAAGCAAAGATTTGAGTTACAAATGTTCACTTTAAAAAATATATATATT
Organism: Gymnoscopelus microlampas; assembly: GCF_963454915.1. Classification (NCBI taxonomy): domain Eukaryota; kingdom Metazoa; phylum Chordata; class Actinopteri; order Myctophiformes; family Myctophidae; genus Gymnoscopelus; species Gymnoscopelus microlampas. The sequence goes on from NC_139955.1 coordinate 5,061,585, forward strand.
CAATGATTTGCACACATTTTCACGATTTTTCAAGCAGATCTACAAGCTCATAGCGCGTGTGCTGTGAGCTTGTAGATCAGCTACTTTTCAATTGCCAAAGAAATCTTAAAATGACAGACAGATGCATTCCCGGTCTCAGTGGATTAAACAACAAATCCCCAAAGGGCGAATAAAATTATCTTCTATAGTGCCCCGAGTGCGCAGATAGAGACAGACGGCGCGGGCAGGCAGGCGGGCGGGCGGGCGGGGGGGGAACCAATGCTCTGCGCCTCTGTGTGCTGAGCAGATAACACAAACACAGCAGGCCTATCGGCGCCACGCAAACCGCTCCAGATAAGATTTCAATATGATTTCTTTGTATCACTCACCGCTGATCAGCTGTTAGGGGCCGTCCGCCGAGACAAGAAAACGCATAGCGGGGAGGATTTCTGTTTCCCCTCTGTTTCTTCACAACACGATATACGTTTAGATCCGCCCGCGTGCCTTGCAGCGGAGGGGGGGGGGGTGTCGCCGTTCGGTGGTGGAAAGTAATTAAGTACATTCACTCAAGTGCTATATCTGAGTGAAATGTCGAGGTGCTTTTACTTTGCTTGACCGTTTCCATGTTTCATCACTTAAAGGAGGAGTTCACCCAAAAAACGACTTATTTTCTATCAATTACTCACCCCATGAAGCCTTGATTTCATGGATTTATTTTTGTTTTTGTGGCATTCCTAAGACAATAATTTTATGACCGTGTGCATTTCCGGTAGGAGACACAAATAATCTACTTTGTGTCTCCTACCGGATACATTAGCCGGTAGGAGACGGGAATCAAATTATTAGCTTAGGAATGCGACAAAAACAAAAAATAATCTATGGATTCAAGGCTTCATAGGGTGTGCAATTGATAGAAAATAAGTCATTTTTTGGGTGAACTCCTCCTTTAAGTCCTTCTATGCCACTACATCTCAGAGGCAGATATTGTACTTTTTGCTCGACTACAATTATTCGAAAACTTTAGTTTCAGTAAATAAATACATCTACTGATGCACAAACTTGGACACATCATCAGTGTTGTTTCCTGGAATCACTGGGTGTCTCGGGTCTCGCAACAGACACCCTCCTCCAGGCGACCCGACCGAGGCTGATCAGACCCTAGTCTCTGTCCAAGCGGCACGCTACAGCCCCTACTGTCTCTTGAGGGGAGTAAGAGACAGTGCTAATGAGGGGGTTGGGGTTTAGGGTGGCAGGTGAGACGTTAACAGCAAGTCTTGGCGACACTAGGAGGCTCTAGGCACTGTGGGTCGACTCCGGGCCTGGCTCCTCCTTTCGTCCTTGTCCCTTGTCCCTTTTGTGCCCATATATGGAGATATCTCTATCTGTCCGTCCTTGTCCCTTTTATGCCCATATATGGAGATCCCTGATGTCATCAGTATACGCCCATATATTGGAATGTCCATATATGGGCATATTGGCTGGATCGGCGGTTCTGGACAACTGGATATCTGAACTACTTTTGAGTTTGAAGTGGGTTGGTCCCCATGGATCTCTGTATCTGTCAGTCCTTGTCCCTCTTATGCCCATATATATGCCCATATATGGGCATACCCCCTTTTGTGCCTATACACAGTATATGGAGCTGACTGATTTGTTTGCTCCTGATGCCACGACGACACATTGAGGATAGACATCACACACCGTATTTGGACGTAGCTGCATTGGGAACTCCTTATATGGTTATGGCTGCGTCAGAGTGCCGCCCACCCTCCCATTAGCCAATTTTAATATACAGTGGGATTATTCTCTAATTCCCTTGAGAAGTTTCAAAAGGATCACCGTGGATGATCCAACCAACACTTGCGTGGATGTTTACTAGCCTCTTTGTAGGTCTACATTTATGTACATGTTTTTTTCTGTTGCTTTAACCCATTGAGACCTGAAGCCGATTCTACATGTCTCCTAAATCTCAACAGTCTTCTGAAAAACGTATGTTTCTATATCAGTGGTGCTCAATCTTTTTCATGTCAAGGACCCCCAAAATGATATGTATTTGGCCGCGGACCCCCATCAAAATATGTTGTTCCAGGGACTCCCAGAAGCAAAGATTTGAGTTAAAAATGTTCGCTTTAAAAATATATATATTCAACGATTTGCACACATTTTCACGATTTTTGAATAGCCCAAAGTGTAAAATAATGCTTTTTAGCTCAAATCTAAAAATGACACAGTTCCAGGTCTTAATGGGTTAAAGTCACTTTGGAGATATTTTAGGTATTTGCTGTGTATCATGGATGTCTTATTGTTGTTTGTTTTGTAGTGTTTAGCAAGGATGTGTAGTTTTATTCTGCCTCTTGGCCAGTTCACACTTGAAAAAGAGACTTTGTCTCAATGTGTTTTTACTGGTTAAATAAAGGTTAAATTGCAAAATCATTTAAAAAAAAAAGAAAAACACTTGAGTCCTATTGTATACTTTGGCTATTCGAAAATAGACGATCTGTGAGCCTGTAGATACTTTTATATGAGTCAAACTTTGAATGCAGAGCTTTTACTTTGTAACTTGCAGTATTACTACTTTTACTCAAATGAAAAACTAAATAGAAGAACCTTTTTCCACTGCTGCTGCTGTTACGTAGACTTATAGATTATGTAGACAGAACAGTGGAGGTGTACTTGCAGGTTTCTCATACAGCATTTTTACCCAGCTGAGCAGATTAATTTACACACTAATTCCCCTGAAAGAGGAATGCTGAATGTTGAGAAATGGCAGAGATTTAATGAAGCCTGAAGAGGCTTTCTCTCTTTAACGGAGATGTGATTCAAACTTAGCTTGAATCAATAACAATGTAGGAGGCTACTCAAATATCACCGTGCTGTTAAGGCATTAATGGTTTATACACACACACACACACACACACACACACACACACACACACACACACACACACACACACACACACACACACACACACACACACACACACACACACACACACACACAGGTATGCATAGGCACACAGTGTCTTCTCTCCGTCTCCTTCCCTCTCTCTCATTTACACGCGCGCACACACACACACACACACGCACACGCACACGCACACGCGCGCGTGATTCTTATCCACTAGCACATTATCATTTGACCCAATTCGAGTGTTTTTCTGACCCACTTATGTGTGAGTCGTCCCCAGGGTTTGGCATTTTTGCACTTGTTAAGTGTGTATAATGGCACAGGCCTTTGATGTGCAGGTATTGATTATCCAGAAACAAGGCTCTGGGCTGACCTATAGCATCGATCTGAGTCCGTCTGCGTTCTGCCTGCTTTCCAACTTGATAGAAACTCACCCGGCAACAAGCTTCCTTCCGAGGAACCCCAAAGTTCATAGAACTCGGATGGGGAAATAATCAGCCGTTATTCTTTGTTATTGTCCGAAAATGTTGTGACGTTATGTCGTCGCCTCTGCCGCTGATCTGTCAGAAGACACTTGGACCTCTCGGCAGCCGACTAGCCGTTCCGTGACGCAGCACAATGTGCTCTGAAGCATTTGCCATGTGGCGCCAGTGGTGTAAAGTAACTATGTACATTTACTCAAGTTAGGGTTGCCAACCGTCCCGTATTAGCCGGGACGCCCCGTATTTGAGCCAAAAGGGGCGTGTGCCGTACGGGACTTTGTTTGTCCCGGACTCCGGTGTGAAGGGAAAAAATATCAAAAATATATTTCTGTTTGCGCACACTGCAGTGTGTCTGGCTGCGTGTTTGTGTGCTGTATGCGAAGGGCGCTAGGACCGCTCAGTTGACAGGGCAGGCACAGTGCTCGCACGCGCGCGTGTGTGTGTGTGTGTGTGTGAGATTTTCTCCGGTGGGCGCGGCATCATTGTTTGTGTGGCATGTCAGCCTGTTCCCAACCCTAACCCTAACCCTAAAACCGAAATAAAGTAACAAAAAAGTAACTTTATCCGCGGGAAACCCGAAAAAAAAAACGCTTAAGCGCTTAAGTGCGCGCACGAGGGACACGCACTTAAGGAACTTGAGAAACGAATGTCCCGTTTCTCCAATTCTGGATGTTGGCAACCCTAACTCAAGTACTGTACTTAAATTTTGCACTGAAATTGTATTTCCAATTTACAGTACATTTACTTCTACTCCACTACATCTCAAAGGCAAATATTGTACTTTTACTCCACTACAATTATTTGAAAACTTTAGTTACTAGTTACTTTGTAGATTTTGATTATTCTTACAAAACATACATGAACCACTTCAGCTCTGTTGTGAGCTTGTAGATCTGCTATTTTCAAAAGATGTGTATACATTTGAAAACTCGTGAAATGGGACATTCTGCATAACGAGCACTTTTACTTTTGTACTTTTAAGTACATGTTGATACCAATACTTTTGCACTTTTTACTCAAGTACATTTCGAATTCCGGACTTTTACTCGTAACAGAGTATTTCTACCTTGCAGTATTGACACACTTTTGCTCAAGTAAAAAAAAAAATGCGAGCACTTTTTCCACCACCTCGTAACGCACGCATTGATTCACCCGGAGACGAGGTTGAGCCCTTGTGATGCGCGCGTAGCCCAAAGACAGCCATTGTCATTCCTGTCCGAGTCCACAATGCCGTGCTAGATCTAAGCCTGCCTTGCTCGCTCAAAGGTCACGCGGCGGTTTCACATGGGCAGGTAATGGAGTTGACAGGGCTCATCTGAGCCGGAGGGGCCCGCGGTGAGTGAGTGCACGTTGTCTGCAACATGGCCCCCGACCAACGCGGCTTCCTCACAGCTCAGCTGGTTCAGGGATAAGTAGGCCGATCGCTGGGATGAAATTCAATTGCCTTATCCCGTTCAATCCGGGAACGCGTCTGTGCCATTTTGAGATGTCTTTGGGCTATTCAAAAGTAGCAGATCTACCAGCTCATAGCGCGGCACCGAGTGCCGCGCTATGAGCTGGTAGATCTGCTATTTTTGAAAAATCGTGAAAATGCAAATCTTTGAATATATATATACAGATGTGCCATTTCAAAACTTCAAATGTCCTGCCATCGCCAAGACAGTACATTTTCAGGGGATTCCCAGGGCAATAAGAGGGACAAAGAAGGGCATTTAAAATGCTGAATTATTTTGATGATCACTGCTTTTATGATGCTAATTAATTTGAGCAACTGGTCAAGGACCTCTTCAAATCACCTTTCGCCTCATAATGAGTCTGACACCTTCTTCAACACACATTCTATATATATATATATATATATATATATTTTTTTTTTTTTGTACTCAAATATTTGCTTCTGGGGGTCCCTGGAACAACATATTTTCAGATGGGAGTCAAATACATATCATTTTGGGTGGTCCTTGACAAATTTAAGAAATATATATATATTCAAAGATCTGCAAAAATGTTCACGATTTTCCAGAAAAATAGCACATCTACAAGCTTGTACAGTAGATCTGCAATTTTTTTGAATAGCCAAAGAAATCTGAAAATGACACAGGAGAGCGTTCCCGGTCTTAATGGGTTATGCACTGGAGAAGGGTATTGCGGGACGGCGGGTTCACCGCGCGCCTCTGATTACAAACGGGGGTGCGACTGTAGGCGAGGGAGAGCAAACGCAACCAAACGACGGCTCAAAATTGTGAACAAAGACGACGCTTTCCAGGACATCACAAAGCGCATTTAGGGTGCGTTTGAACGGGGCGGCGGGATGCTGCAAAACACATGAAATATGCATAGAAGGAATAGGCCCAGATCTTATTATAATCGATGGCTTGAGCCATCCTCCAAAAGCTCCGATTTTGCTGTCATGTTCGGAAGAAATGAAACATTTTTCAGGCAATCTGCCTGCGCTTTCAAGTGCTTTGGAACGCAGTGGGGTTATGCCCATTCTGGGCTCGAATTTCAACCTGCTGAGAAATTATAATGATGCTGCTCCAACAACCATCCAGTCCACGTCCAGAGGGTCTAAATACCTAATTAATATGATTTATATCACCTCTCTCCTCTCTGTCTCCTCTCTCTTTTTATGTCTGCTGCGCTCCCTCTGTTTCTCTATCTCTGTCTGCACGCCATGTCTTTCTCTATCTGTCTTTTACTCTCTGTCAATCTCTCTCTCTCTCTCTCTCTCTCTCTCTCTCTCTCTCTCTCTCTCTCTCTCTCTCTCTCTCTCTCTCCCTCCCCTCTTTGTCTATCTGTCTCTCTGGATCTATGTTTGCATGTGTAGTAATTACTAGAAATCCTGCATGTATTGTGGAGATCACTCCTCCGGAGACAGGCCAAACCCCGGTACATAACGGCCCCACCAAATACGATCACGCTTCCATAATCCTCCTCATCTCAGCGCCCGGGCGCCATCTATCATCCTCTCTTGACGCTGACAAAGGAAATAACACGTTTGACCCAAACAGACATGTACGGCCACAGTCAGAGAGAGGAGTTTCCGTAATTGCAGGTAATTACGCCTTTGTTTTCCTCAATTAGCTCGTCCTCAAACAACACTAATTGGATGATGATAATTGCTAGTGCGCCCACTGTCGTAGCGATTATCAAAAGCGCGTGTTATCCGCAACATGAAAGGTTTGGCTGTATCAAAACCAATCTGGATGCGCGGCTGACAGCCGGGAAAGGGCAACCGGGCTAAGTTGATTGGAGGGTTACAATAAGAGCGAGGGCTATACTTTATTTCCTCTGACCTTTTGCAGCCGTCTCCCCTCGCTCTCTCTCTCTCTCTCTCCCCTCTGACAGGAGTAGTGGAAAGTAACTTGAGTACATTTACTGTACTTGAGTACAATTTTGAGGTACTTTTACTTCACCTGAGTGTTTCCACTTTTCGATACACTTCTACTCCACTATGTATTGTATTTTTGAGTGGTGCCAAAGGCAACCACTCCTATACATGACTTTGTCCGTGTGTCTGTATGTATGTATGATGTATGTCTGTCCACAAACATTGATGACAACATCAATACGGGGGTCAATACGGGGCTCATCAAAGGCACCACTCACTTCACACAGGGTGTGATTCTTTTTAATGCAAATATTGTACTTTTTATACTCCGCTACAATTATTTGACATCTTTAGTTACAAGTTAGTTTGTAGATTTAGATTACTGTTACAAGACATACTTTAATCAATTAAGCCCTATTTTATATATTTGCTACTCGGAAATAGCAGATCGACAGTACAAGGTCACAACACGTCGGATCACAATTTTTTCAAATTCAGTACATAGTATATTTTGATGCCAATACCTTTGTTCTTTTACTCAAGTACAATTCTGAATACAGGCCTGTTACTTGTAACAGAATGTTTTTTTTATATTGAGTTATCGCTACTTGTACTTAACCCATTAAGACCTGGAACTGTGTCATTTTTAGATTTGAGCTAAAAAGCATTATTTTACACTTTGGGCTATTCAAAAATAGCAGATATACAAGCTCATAGCGCGGCACCGAGTGCCGCGCTACGAGCTTGTAGATCTGCTATTTTTGAAAGTTCGTGAAAATGTGTGCAAATCTTTGAATATATATATTTTTAAAGTGAACATTTTTAACTCAAATCTTTGCTTCTGGGGGTCCCTGGAACAAAATATTTTGATGGGGGTCCGCGACCAAATACATATAATGTTGGGGGTCCTTGACATGAAAAAGACTGAGCACCACTGATGTAGAAACACAGGTTTTTCAGAAAACTGTTGAGATTTAGGAGACATATAGAATCGGCTTCAGGTCTCAATGGTTAAGTAAAATAACCCAGAGTACTTCTTCCACCACTGGCTATATGTGCACAGACCGGGCCCCCAGCGCTCGTCCGCGTCATCTCCACACACAATCAATCTGGATATTGCCCTCGACTCCCCCTAGCCCGTCCATCCTCTTTTCATCTCCACAGTCACATAATGCATTGGATGTGGCAAGCGCAGTCTGCCATAGTGTGGACACTTCCTTTCATGAATATAAGTATGCGGCTACGGCAGGGGAGGCCGCGCACACACACCGCTTTGCGCTCATCCAACTGGAGACGGCTGTTTTTCATCCTGACTAGTTATCTCTCACAGACGATAAGTATCAGTATTCATCTGACGCAGGGGGCTGTCCAGACAGTGCTGATATATACTGTCATGCGCATATCAGTGGCGTGCGCGCGTACCGCGTCCCACAAGGCCCTGCCTGCTCGTTTTGATATCAGCTATTGGTTGGTGTGCTGAATGAATATTTGTAGGTTTTGTCGCATGTCGGGCAGTGGTGGAAAGTAACTAAGTACATTGACTTAAGTACTGTACTTATGTGCAATTTTGAGGTATTTGTACTTTACTTGAGTATTTCCAATTTCCAATACTTTTACTTCTACTCCACTGCATCTCAGAGGCAAATATTGTACTTTTACTCCGCTACAACTATTTGAAAACTTTAGTTACTACAGTAGTTACTTTTCAGATATAAATGATTACATTATAAAACATGCATTAACCACTCTAGCCCTATTTTATACCTAGGCTATTTGAAAATAGCAGATCTACAAGTTGTGAGCTTGTAGATCGGCTATTTTAAAATATCTTAGTACTTTTACTTTTGGTACTTTAAGTACATTTTGATGCCAATACTTTTGTACTTTTACTCAAGTAAATTTTGAATTCCGGACTTTTACTTGTAATGGAGTACTTCTGCGTTGCAGTATTGATACTTTTACTTAAGTAAAACATTTGAATACGTTTTCCACTACTGCCGTCGGGCAGACACTTTCTATCTCCATGTTTAAAAGTAAATAATGATAATTCAGAAATGAATGCCCTAATTCATTGTACTTGAGTGTCGCCCAAAAGTTGTGAAAATAGCCGATCTACAGGCTCATAACGCCTCGCGACGTTGTTGCTGTTTGCGCTATTTTTTTTTAAACATTTGAAAGTGAAAGTGTGTACTTTTTTTTCCCCTGAAAAGTTAATGTTTTGGACATAAAAAGGTTTCCACCCGAATGCAACGATTTGTTATTTGTAACATCAGGATCTGCTCTGAGATACTTGGGTTCAAACAGCATTTCTTGCTATAGCCTGAACTGAATAACTTCAAACATGCATCGTACCTCATTGTGAGTGTTGAGATCAGTTGGGTCGGTCCTACAGGCGAAAATTATGTTTTACACGGTTTTGTTTGATGTCGAGCCAGCAAAAGCGCACCTCATTTTGACATTAACCCATTGAGACCTGAAGCCGATTCTACATGTCTCCTAAACCTCAACAGTTTTCTGAAAAACCTATGTTTCTATATCAGTGGTGCTCAATCTTTTTCATGTCAAGGACCCCCTAAAATGATATGTATTTGGCCGCGGACCCTCATCAAAATGTCTTGTTCCAGGGACCCCCAGAAGCAAAGATTTGAGTTAAAAATGTTCGCTTTAAAAGTATTTATATTCAAAGATTTGCTCACATTTTCACGATTTTTCAAAGATAGCAGATCTACAAGCTCGTAGCGCGGCACTCGGTGCCGCGCTACGAGCTTGTATATCTGCTATTTTTGAATAGCCAAAGTGTAAAATAATACTTTTTAGCTCAAATCTAAAAATGACACAGTTCCAGGTCCTAATGGGTTAAACGTTGTAGTCCTTTTCAATACAGCCACTGTTGCCTTCAACTTTCTTATATGGGGGTGGGAAAAAAAAATCATCTCAGAACGTTTGTGAAGATTTCACTTCACGGTGGAGGGGGAAAGCATGAGAGAAATCTGAAGCGAGACCCCATGAGGGGAATGAAAATGATGAAATGGAATGATGATGTAAGTCACCTGTCACCCGTCAATTAACGTAACTCTGCATCAGTCCCAACACTGCGTAGACACAAACAGACATTTTAAAGTCAGGGAAGCTGCAGGCATTCAGATAAAACTGGGCGTCAGAAGCGGCACATTTTAATGGCAAATAGAAATAAATAGGGATAAAAATCATCATCCATTTGAGACTATTTTTTTTTTACTTGAGGTAAGAGAGAAGTCAATCCTTGAAATATCTTGAAGACTGCCTCCAGTAAACACCTTGATGACAGTAATGTATTCCAGCTAAGCTTTTTGGGTAAACACAATTTCTATTTGATTGGAGAAGGATGGCTAAATGTAATCAAATCCAATTTGAACCAAATCATTCCACACATTGAATCAATGTGTGTGTGTGTGTGTGTGTGTGTGTGTGTGTGTGACTTAAAGATGGAGTGCCATGATATTTTTCAACCCTAAAACCTGATCATAAGGTATTATTATTATGTAAGGATTTTTTTCCAAAAAAAAAAGTGTACAGAAATTGTTAAAAAAAATGTTTTTATGTGGACACGCCTCCAGTTCATTAAGGTTCTCACCTTAGCACCTCCTCCACCACCTTAGCACCACCCACCTGTCCTAGTCCCTCCTCCTCCTCATGCCCACACCTGTTGTGTTATGATAATGAGGGGGAGGGTATGTTTTTTGGGGGCTCTGTGATGTCACTAAAGGGCTGTTTCTCTATTGGCACGTTTGACCCTCAAGATTTCAGCCTCCAGGAAGAAACTCCAAATAATCAGAGAAGACATAAAACTTCATAAAACCACCACCGGGGGGCTTAATTAAGTTCTATCAACCTCATAGACACATGAAAAACAGAAAAAGGGCAAAAACATGGCACCAGCTCTTTAAGTATAAATACTGTAACTTTGAGTAACTTTGTATATGTTGTAGCCAACTGGGTTTCGATTGATTGAACGAATACTTTATCAACAGTTTGCAAAAAGTAGGTAAGTACTGTAGTAAGGTACGGTTACACAATAATGCTAAAAGGATAACGCAAAAAGGCTTGAGGTCTTGTTTCCCTTGTGGTCCTATGTAAATTAATCAAGACATATAAAGACATACAGACGTACGATTATTTTACAAGAAATCATCAATACTAGGAGCAGTAAACGTATACTTACAGAAAAACTGTGGGCGGTCATTTCTTTTGGCAAGCTAGAAGACTTGTCTAGGTCCAGTTGCAAATTGCAGACAGGCGCTCTTTTATGGCGGTTTCGAAGGAGGGCAGGGAGTCGCACGTCACACTTTTTGATGGCTGGTGGTATAGGGCATTCCACATTTTGGTGGCATAATAGCAGAATGTATTCATCCCCCATGTTTGTGCCGAATGAGTGGAGCTCCCTCGGATGTTGTGCCCGTGGTCCTTTCTCACTCTTTTGAAGTAGTTTGACAGGTACATGGCCACTGGTCCCTCGAGTGTAATCTTGAAAATCTTGAAAACCCTGGTGGTGCCGCCATTTTCACTATTTTCGTCATGCTGCCATCGTAGCTACAACAAAGTACTGCACAATACGGGGCTTAAGCGGTTAATCAGACTGAATGATTATAAGAACAATTAGAAAATGTATCGCATAAAAACGATTCACCGATTACCCTACATGACCAAGATTAACCCATTAAGACCTGGCACTGTGTCATTTTTAGATTTGAGCTAAAAAGCTTTCTTTTACACTTTGGCTATTCAAAAATAGCAGATATACAAGCTCATAGCGCGGCACCGAGTGCCGCGCTATGAGCTTGTAGATCTGCTATTTTTGAAAAATCGTGAAAATGTGTGCAAATCTTCTGAATATATATATTTTTAAAGCGAACATTTTTAACTCAAATCTTTGCTTCTGGGGGTCCCTGGAACAAAATATTTTGATGGGGGTCCGCGGCCAAATACATAACATTTTGGGGGTCCTTGACATGAAAAAGTTTGAGCACCACTGATATAGAAACATACGTTTTTCAGAATACTGTTGAGATTTAGGAGACATGTAGAATCGGCTTCAGGTCTCAATGGGTTAAGTCTGTTCAAGGTTCTAACTTAAGGTTTAATAACTGCCTAGCCCTAGTCAGATGTCATTTTGAGGTATAATGACTTGACAGATGATGTTTTTACATGTAGGTGTCTAATTAGGGCTGAGCAAAGAAAAAAAATGACAAACTTTGAAATGGTAATGTGAACTGTGTATCACAGCGGCTGCACTGGATTGCATTAGACAGCTAATTGCTTTAGACAGGCGCTCCATCAATCAAGAGGAATATTGGTGAAAGCTTTCATCATCCCCAAACTCAGTAAATCCTGCTTTTTGTGCTTTTTTTAATGAATATATTTATCGGATTTATTTTTATTTTAATAATTTCAAAAACAACAACAATACAAAACAAAGCAAAGTTCAGGTCAGTAACCATACATGAGGTTACAGGAAATAGCCTATATTGCATAAGGCAGATGTTACAAAAGTTCAGCTGCAGGAGACTATTCCTAAAATAATGGGGGAAAGGTCAGGTCTATGATAACTCAGATTGGGCTGTCAGACTTTTATGAACTATGGCCCATTTCACAATGCTAGTTAGTGGATTAAACCAGGATTTTTACAGTTATCCTGGCTTAGTTTAGCCATAACTCGGTTTCATGAAAGCAGTGGCACATAAGTCACCATGGAGATGTATTATGTGCCAGGCTTGATTCATCCTGGTCTCTTTGTTCAGTCGGCATCAAAAACCAACGCGTTTTTCACAGTTATTCCATGTGTATGGTAATTGCCCTTTTTATTAGCCTGTATTCAAATACCACAGGTAGGCCTAAGCATATTCAAGTAACTAATGATATTATTCAAATATTGTTTTTCCATAATTATTCATGAGATTGTCAAAACACAGCGAGATTATGTGAGAAACTATGTGGGATTGTATTGACTGGACTATGTGGATTCTTTATTGATCTATCCTGAGGAGTTATACAGTAGGATTACTTTTTGTTTGTTTGGATCGACTCTTTTTCCCCCGGAGTGAACAGAGACATGAAGGGACTTATAAGTATGTTTTCCGATACGTGCGTGTAGGTATTTCAAAAAAATAATTGGCAAGAGTCATGGAGTTACTACCGGTCTCCTGCTGTAAGGTATGAGACATTCGCTAAGCAAATTTGTAATCATATAAATGGACACATATCACCGGAGCTTTTTATTCAAACCTATACTAAGCTGTAAATAGTGAAAATACCCAATTGCAAGGGCTCAACACGTCATGTTGTGATGCGTTGTGTGCTTCTACTAGTTCTGCTGAATGTTTGCCGAATGTTCATCCATTTTTGCTGAATGTTTACCTTGATGTACCCAGAATAGAGATGCTAGGTTTCCTGTGGTTAAAAGACAAATTGGGCCCTATGTAGGCGATCTATGGCGCAGTCTCAGTGGTGGAAAGTAACTAAGTACATTTACTTAAGTACTGTACTTAAGTACAATTTTGAGGTATTGGTACTTTACTTGAGTATTTCCAATTTCCAATACTTTTACTTCTACTCCACTACATCTCAGAGGAAAATATTGTACTTTTACTCCACTACAATTATTTCAAAACTTTAGTTACTAGTTACTTTTTAGATATGAATTATGATACATACATTAACCACTTTAGCCCTATTTTATACATAGGCTATTTGAAAATAGCCGATCTATAAGCTCACAACGCGTCGCACCGCGGCACATTGTGAGCTTGTAGATCTGCTCATTTTCAAACATTCGAGTACTTTTTCTTTTTGTAAACAGTACATTTTGATACCAATACTTTTGTACTTTTACTCAAGTACATTTTTAATTCCGGACTTTTGCTTGTAACAGAGTATTTCTACCATGCAGTATTGATACTTTTTACTTAAGTAAGAAATGTGAGTACTTTTTCCACCACTGGGCGCAGAGCACTACCTTGGGGATGCGTCGTCTCCCACCTTCGCTATAGTTAAACGGTGCGTTGTCTGGGTGCAAAGGGGTTGTATTTAGTCTCTGAATTAGTCATGGTGTTTTGGACATAACATAAATGAGACCAGTCGGAGTCTCTTCTCCCCTTACCTTTTAAGAGCTAGGTGCACTTGAACCTTGAACACAATGTTATTTGAACGGCGGATTTGGCAAGTCTGTGGAAGCAGCATTAATAATGTGATATATTGATGTCAAACTGGCATAGTTTGGGCATGCGAAGAACCACACCTTCCTCCTGTAATGTCTGCTCATATATGTGTTGAAGAAGGTTTGTATTCTATCAGAAAGCCGTTTTATAGTCATTAAATGGTTACAATTAGATTGTGAACATGCCTCTGTTTGTAAGAGAATTTCTGTGTGTATTTTGGGGGTTGAACATTCATGTCCAGCATTTGCATAGAGGTTTCGATTGGCCTGGCTATAGGCATCGTTCTCCGGTTTCACTCTTGAGCACCGCCTATCTTCCCACGATGAGCCAGTGTTGCCAGGTATTTTCATTATAAGTTAGCCTCGCCCCCAAGATTTTTATTTGAAAATAGCAGATCTACAAGCTCACAACGATCTACAAGTCCTAGACTGTGATATGACATATGAACATAATAATCAATACAATTTAAACTGTAAATAAGCATTTTCAGGAGAGGCACGTTCACACAAATGAAGAAAAACAAAACGTGTTTTTCTGATGTGTTTCTGCTTGTTGTCTGATGTCACCGGAACAGGTTGCATGGTGTGACAACAAAGTGTGTACCCACTGTTTATCTACTTACCATGCCTGTCAATGTAACGATTTTCACCCCATCATCGTGGGGCCAATTTAAAAAAAAAAGGTTATTTTATTTACACCGCTCAACAGATGGCAACAATCACTATTATTCCTTTCATGATTCCACCCATTAATGGTTGTCACTGTGGGACTCACAGAGTGAGGGAGACGTGCTGCCTCGGTTCCATCTCACATTAATAGCTATCTGGCCCAGCGTTCCTTTCAAAACCGCGATTGCGGCACGAAGCGAGACCCTCGCCCTCGTTTTCCCTTTTTTTGTGCAAAGCCCCTCTCACAATGGCCGCTAGCTGTGACACCTACGGGAGGCCATTGTGTCGGTATAGGTAGCTTTTTTTTGTAGCTCCACTGGAGACCAGAGTCGGTATCGGTCGTCAGCCTCCCATCTGAGAACAATCTCTGACGTGTCTTGCTGGGTTCTAGGTGAAGAACCGCTGTGTCCATTAATTGATTCCTCCCTCACAGCAGAGATATTTTTTTCAATACCATCCGTCCTTCCCCGGGCGGGACATGTTCCCGGGAGGCGGGCGTATAGAGCAGCAGAAGCAGGTCAGCGGGAATGAATCAACCCCTTGACCCCTAGCGCCCTATACCCTCTCCCCTGTACGCCTAACTATTCTTCAAAGCCGTTTATAAGGCTGATCTATTCAGAGCGGTGCCTCAAGGACATGCCAGACGATCTAACCACATCGGCTAATTGAATTATACCACGTAGGAGGGTGGGAGAAATGTAGCCACAGCCAACTGTCAAATTACATTAGGCCTTTGTGTGGTCGGTTAAGTATACTCAGGGCCAGCGTGTATTATTGTTAGGAGTTCCAAGACTGAAGGGCTGAAACCCTTTGTTTTTTTTTCCTGGGGTTATTAGGGGTCCAAGCATGCGTGGCAGTGGCACTAATCAGACTATAAATGGAATTGTTTCGACCGATAATTACAAAACTCACAGGATGTGTTTCTGGACACTGTTTGAATTTGTTTGTTGAATCACGTCGCAGGAACCAATCGGGGGTTTTCGTCGTTTGCAAACACTTGCATGGGCAAATTCAGCCTTAAAGGAGTAGTTCACCCAAAAAATTACTTATTTTCTATCAATTGCACACCACATGAAGCCTTGAATCCATGATTTTTAAAAAGTTTTTGTCACATTCCTAAGCTAATAATTTGATTCCTATCTCCTACCGGCTAATGTATCCGGTAGGAGACACAAAGTAGATTATTTGTGTCTCCTACCGGAAATACACCCAGTCATCACATTAATGGCTTTGGAATGCAACAAAAACCAAAACAAATCCATGAATTCAAGGCTTCATGGGGTGTGCAATTGATAGAAAATAAGTAATTTTTTGGGTGAACTCCTCCTTTAAATAAATGACAATGTTTGTCCAAACATGACCATCACATAAGCTGTTGAGACTGAAATTGAACAGTTGGAGGCGTGGTGTTACTAAAATTCAGATTTGGCCATAAATTAAGATTATAATAAATGAATAAATTAATGAATTAATACATGAATTAATAAATATGAATAAATACAGTCAATTAATTCATGAATTAATAAACAAACAAACAAATAAATGATATATTTCTATTTAGTCTGCCTGCATAAATGCCTGAATTTGCAGACTCCATTTTAGTCGATTTGCAAAAAAAAGAAAAAGAAAAGAAGGGGAAAAGGGTAACTCTCCCAGGACACTTGTTATTAATTTACAGTTGATATGTAGAAGGTGTGGCTTCAGTGCTGTATGGAGCTGTGACGGTAATGCTCTCAGGCTGCTTTTCATTTAACCCTTTAAGACCGGGAACGCATCTGTGTCATTTTAAGATTTCTTTGGCTATTCAAAAATAGCAGATATACAAGCTCGTAGCGCGGCACTCGGTGCCGCGCTACGAGCTTGTAGATCTGCTATTTTTTAGAAAAATCGCGAAAATGTGTGCAAATCTTTAGTTTGAATATATATATACTTTTTTAAAGCAAAAGTTTTTAATTCAAATCTTTGCTTCTGGGGATTTTACAAATGTCTTCTAAATCCTAAAGTACTTTTTTTTTTTTACTTAAGTTGCTATATTATCAATGGTTTTCAAACTTGTCAAGGACCCCCAAAAGAATATGTATTTGACCGCGGACCCCCTCCCATCTAAAAATATTTTGTTCCAGGGACCCCCAGAAGCAAAGATTTGAGATTTTGCAGATTTGAAGATTTGCACAAATGTTCAGAATTTTTCTAAAAATAGCAGATATACAAGCTCATAGCGCGGCACCGAGTGCTTTGAATAGCCAAAGAAATCTCAAAATGACACAGATGCGTTCCCTTCCCGGCCTTAAAGGGTTAATATGCACTGTAACTTAACTTTGCATTAACTGTCAGTGGTGGAAAAGGACAAGTAGCAATACCACAATGTAGAAATACTCTGTAACAAGTTTTTTTTTAAATCATCTGTTCAGAATGTCACTTGAGTAAAAGTACAAAAGTATTGCAATAAAAACATAGCCTACTTAAACGTTTTCAAACTTTTTCGAAAAAAGCAGATTTGTGGACGCCTTGTAGATAAAACAGGGCTTAATTGTTTAATGTATGTTTTGTAATAACAATCTAAATTCACAAAGTAACTAGTACTAGAAAATGTAAAAAGTACAACATTTGCCTCTGAGATGTAGTGGAGCAAAAGTATAAATAGTAGACATTTTTTAAATACTCTAGTAAAGTAAAAGTACCTCAAAATTGTACCCAAGTACCCGCCCACTCGCACAGAGGTCATGCGAACCACGAGAGCATAATGGCCTCGTATACGCGGGCCTGAGTTCTCCTTACGATATCCGCTGTGACACGTCGTTCCTTTACCATACCCACTGTGACACGTGTTGGCGTCCCATGAGCACCCCTTTCACGGGGTTGATGAAGTAACGTTCCTGACTGTCCCATCCAGGAGGGTGCATGGAAAAGTCTACTGTATGTGACACGTGTTCCCTGGAGTTCCTTCCCAGGGCCCCGGAAAGAAAGCTCAGCATTCACAGCAAATGTATGTTCCCGCACACCATCAGTGTCAGCAGTGTTTGGGGTCAGAGTTGCCGTGTCTGCTTGTCATACGCTGCTTTGGGCTTGTTTCTCTCTAAAGTCACTTGTAAATAATAGGTTGTGTTTTTTTTGGGGGGCTTGTTTCGAAAGTGTAGTTGCTTATTTGGGCTTGCTTCCTAATGTGGTTTAAACCAGTGGTTCTCAAGTGTTTTCATGTCAAGGGCCCCCTAAAATGAATATGTATTTGGCCACGGACCCCCATCCAAAAATATTTTGTGCCTTACCAGATTTGTTTAGTTAAAATATTCCACATTTTTCACTTTTTCCAAGATTCGTTTTGACAATGTGACGCGTTGTAAGCTTGTAAATCCGACACATATAGGTTTAAAGTGCTCATGTAGCCTAGCCGCTTCTTTTGGGCTTGTTTTCATAGACCTGGTTGTATTATTTCTCTCGCTGCTTGCGGTGTGTGTGGAGGAGATTATTATTACCAAGCAAAGACTGCTCAATATGTCTTTGCTGTGTTCTGTCCCGGCTCCACTGCAGTGTCGTGTCTGCAATAGTTATCACGCTTCGATGAAGAGAGCAAGAATCGTGCCGCTCGTTTGAATAATCAGATGAAAGAAAACGGGGCAAATCCTCAATGGTAATTGTTTGTCAGATGTGACTGCTTCATCAGTGACATGCAATTTATTCGAGAGAATTGACGGGAATTAATTGTATATCAACCTTGATTCTCAAGGACACACAAGAGGCCCGTGTACTGTACATAAAGTTCCAATAAGTGAACGAGCTGCAATTTTGCTTGTCTTTTGTATGCAGTATGTTGATACCCATGCCCCTTGATAAAAACAACAAGCAATACAATACACAGCACAATTAAAAATCCTAGGAGCTAGGAGACATCTGACCCAGGGGCGTCAATTGGGTATGGCAAGGTATGGCAGGTGCCATACCTTGGCTCCAGGAAAAAAAATAATAATCATGAATAGTAGCCTAATGCAGGTGTAAGACCATTGTGTTAGTATTGTGTTATAGGTATGATGCATAGTTTTCTATGCATTTCGGGGGTTTGGGGGGGTTTGACCTCCAAAATTGTTTGCTGGACTGATGCCACTGATCAGACTCATTGATTTAGTTGAGCATGAAAAATCGACGTGAAATCTTTCGATTCGTTGATGTCATTTTTTTTACTGAAAATAAATGATCAAAAACACATTATTTGACCAGTCTAAAAAGTAATGGAGGAATTCCTCACCAAGGACATAATGGTTAGTTGCAGCAGCCCCAAAGTAGTTAAGCGGTTAACCACTTAAACCCCAGCATCCGTGTGGGGAAAACTTTCGCAGAAAATTTTTCAGCGAAAGCTTTCCTCACAATAACAGGAAACAGAAAAGACACCATCATAGGGCCCTGAGAGACTCCGCTCAACCATATGGGGTTTAAAGGAGAGCACTAGCGGAATGTGATTCTAGAAGGCAGGAGATAGGAGTTAAAGTTGACCTGAACTTTATCAGGCTGGAGCCAATCCCCTCAGGAGGAAACACTGTGTAAAAGCTCGAGCTGCAGCACATCTGAGGAGTAATGGCCGGGCCGAGAGTGGATGGAGCGTGTTCTGTTCCATCCCAGGCTGGAACCACCAGGGGAGCTGAACTCCAAACTCTGTTTCGCCCGTTGCTCAGCTCATCAGAGAATGCGACTGGCCATCCTCACCTGAAATAACCTGCCGTTCCTTCCGTATGGCTCTGCTCTGCAGTTGGGCATCCATTATCACAAGATCAGAGACGCTCGGTTCTCTATCTTGTCAACGGTGTTGGATGGGGGTTATGCTTTCTGCCCTGCTCCGTTTGTCCTTTGTAGCGGGATGTGTCTCCGAGAGCAACGATCCGAATTGCATGAAACTTAATGTGCATAGCCCAAGCCTGGCAGGGCCAGACTAACCCATTAAGAACTGAGACGAAATGTTTTCTAAATCTTTACAGTTTTTTGAAAAAACATTTTTTTCAAGATTTTTCAAAAAATAGCAGATCTACAAGTTCATAGCGCGGCACTCGGTGCCGCGCTATGAGCTTGTATATCTGCTATTTTTGAATAGCCAAAGAAATCTTAAGTGACACCGATGCGTTCCAGGTCTTAATGGACTAATATCACTGCCTAGATATTAGTCTGGACCTTCGGTGTGGAAGATTCATTTCACAGCAAAAAAAATGGCCCACTTTTGAATAGTGGGCTCTGATTGGTCACCCACAACTCTGGGCTGAGCGAAATGTAATTCAAACCGAGGAGTGCCAGACCAATCTGCCCAGGGCTATTTTCTATTTTTTTTTGCTGTGGCAGATTTGTCTGGTTTCTGGGCTAACATAGGCCTATTTTTTGCTATTTTTAGCGGTGCCAGCCGCTCTACATTTGACTCTGTCTGTCTGTCCGTCCGTCCGTCCGTATGTTTGAACACGGCAAAGAAGCAACACATGCGCCACTTCAACACACACACACACACACACACACACACACACACACACACACACACACACAAGCCAATACTGCACACATGCGCACACACGAACACACACACACACACACACACACACACACACACACACACACACACACAAAGAAAATAACCTGCATGCCGCCTACACTTGCACCATAAGGACAACTTTATTTAGGGGACGTCTCGGTCAATAGACCTTCTTTAGGCAGTACTCAAATATAACATGTACTGTAGCAATACTTTTTTTTAAATCTTGAAAAAGAAATAAGAACCGCAGGTTGCCCACAGGGTTGTGTACATGAGAGTGGCTAATTCTCACGAAAAAATGCACCTTACTAGTACACCATACATGGGCAACTGGCGGCCCGGGGGCCACATGCGGCCCGCAGGTTAATATCGGAATACTGATATATTGATTTCAGCTACAGTTACGATTGCAAACACAACCCGCTTTCATTACTTCAGTCTATAGTAGCTTAATGACTAGTATTAAAATGCTATTGTCTTCTTTATGTCCAATGTATTTGTATTTAAATTCATAAAGTTACCATAAGTGTAACTAAATGCATTTGAAATTTAATAGAAATGTTACTTTTCAGGATTCCAATTAAAAAATTGCACAGAAAAATCAGGATACCAATTCAAAAATAGCAAAAAAATATTGTTGCTACTTTTGTAGAATGACATAGAATGGCATTCATTTACGAAAAAAAGTTAAAATACGGAGATAAGAGGTGTCTGCCCGACAGTATATGCACAATGTGGCGAGTGAGAGTGGGAATATACTGGCCCTCTCCATCATCAAAGTTGCCCACCCCCGCAGTGCACTATAACTCACTGCAGGTTCAACTAGCGGTGTGCCCATCGGCACCCATACGAGGCATGAAACCTTCATTATCAGTCCAATCAAACTAAATGGGGACGCTGGAGAGGTAAATATACCTGCCTAAACACATGCAAATAGGCTCCATGCACAGCAGCCATATTGGGAATGAATTGGGCCCCTTCCTTACTTCCTTCACAGGTGTTACCAATAATACTAATTAAGGCTCCGTTCCATTTAGTGTAGCACAGTGGTTGTCTTATTTTCAAGGACCCCATAACTCTGAGAGTGTACAAATGGAACCAAATGGACCCTTACGGGTCCATTTGGTTCCATTTGTACACTCTCAGAGTTACACACCCACCATAAGGGGCCATTTGGGAAACAAAACGGAGTGTTTCTAGTGAGCCAACATGCACGATATCAGCACCCTGACCAGAATGGAACAGAGCCTTAATTAGTATCATTGGTAACACCTGTGAAGGAAATAAGAAGAGGCCCAATTTCTCTCCAAAATGGCTGCTGTGCATAGAGCCTATTCAGGCATGGTGGCGGTTCCTACCTAGAGCACTGTGGGTCCACACATGTCGATGGCTGCAGAATGCCTAAAGCTAAACATTACTGGTACAGCTGGAAAGAAAAACGTGTCAGATCCACTTCATATCTTGTGTGGTGTCAGGATTTGGGGTATTTACTGGTAAATCATATAGTTATATCCATTAGCCACCTGGTATCAAACCTTATAATGGCTAACTCACCCTGATGGGACCTAAGTGCGGTCCATTTGTAGCTACAGTGTGGTGTATATTGAGCAACAGCGGCGGACTGGCCATTTGGCGTACCGGGCAAATGCCCGGTGGGCCGCTGGGCCAGTGGGCCACTGGGCCAAAAAAAAAAAAAAAAAAAAAAAAAAAAGTTTTTTTTTTTTTTTTTTTTTTTGGAAAAATATATTTTAAAAAATGTTTTAGGGTTATTACGGTCATATCCGAGTCGCGCGGCCCAATTATTAGTTACGTTAATGTTTGGGCTGGGATGCTTTCCAGCAGGCGCCTCAGTGCGGCCGCAGAGTTCATGTGCAGGGCTGGGCTGGCTCAGTGAAACGCCCCCCCCGTTGACAAAATGGCGGGGGGGGGGGGGGGGGGGGGTGGGCCGGTCCGGACCAAAATGCCAGGGCTGAATTTTGGTCCCAGTCCGGCCCTGTTGAGCAACTTGATTCAATTCCAGTTCTCGTTTCCATGGGTGGTACACTGGGGAACAGACTTATTGGCTGCCGTGTGGCACTTTTTTGAGTTATTGCCTGATGTTAATTCTCCTAAAGAGTCGGAATATAAAAAAAACTATACACTTCTTGATAATTGCAAACCTCCCAGGGAAACTGAGGGCAGCCATCTGTGAAAGGATGAAAAAATAATGGCATAGTTAAGACCCGCTTCGGGGAGTGGAAACGCATTTATTTGTCTAAAGCGCCCCCTGTTCTGAAACCCAGAGAGGAATTGAGCTGGTTATTAAGGTACGCCTCCATTTTAGATTCCTCTAATAAGGTGAGGCAGGTTGGTTCGGTTGTTGTGGAAACAGCAATTCGTCAATTTCAATGCAGAAGGATAAATACAGTACAGTTGGGTTTTTAAAGCCCTCTGTACTGAATCATGGGGAGGGGGGGGGTGGGGGGGGGGGGGGGGGGGGGGGGACTTGTGTGGGTTTTTGGAGACGATGGATTTCCACCTGTCACATGTGAGTCTCCCTGACAGAACCAATCCCTCCTTATCAGTCATTTTCTTCCCTCTGCCCCCCCCATCCCCCCTCCCAACATCATCCCTGTCTCCTCCCGGTTCAAACTGGCACCGCGATAAGGGCTGGGGTGAATTAAAATTGACTTCTTTTTAATTACTTTACAAATTAAGAACACTCTGAATTGCCATGCATTATTATACAGCATGTGTAAATCCACTCCACTAGTTCATATGAGTATTAACCGGGTTTTTGTAGGTGAATCTTTTGCCCAGAGGGAAGAATACAAAAAGCAATTAAATGAATTTAAACGGGAGGGGAAAAAAAACCAAAAAACATTTCTCCCGTCATAGTCAACAGTTTTAGAGATAGATAAAACACTTTACAACTTCTGCGTTGGATACGAGTATGTGAGGTATTTTATTCAGCAATTCGTTTCCTGTTTTTATCGGTGTCTTAACGAGGCGGTAGGTTATGGCTGTAGGGCCATAAAGTGTATTTACTGCTTTGTTAGTTGCTGTGCAGTCACTTGCATAAGGGAACATTTAGCCATATTACTTCCTCATCTTTGAGACAACTTATTATACAGGGCATTAGCCTTAGTTACATTCAATAACTTCACTGATAAAGTGACCTTAGTGTCAGTGACTAGATTACATGTTCTTTATGTCCTTTCACGCAGCGCTTCTGAAACGTTTTCATTTCAAGGACCCCCAGTTTACTATATGCATCTGGCCACGAACCCCCATAACTCTGAGGGTGTGCAAATGGAACCAAACGGACCCGTAAGGGTCCTGGTTCCATTTCAACAGCCATTTTAACAGCCAATCTACAATCTGTGGAGCGTTATGAACTTGTAGATCAGCTATTATGGAAACATTTATACATTTATAGGCCTACATTTATATTGTCATCACAATAGATATTATTGTCACAATATAGATTTTTGACACAGTCTCGCTATCAAGGTATTTGCTGAAAAAAATAATATTATGACAATTGATTTTGTCCACATCACCTAGCCATATACCTTAAAGTGTGGATCAATCCATTTTCCCGTGGCTGTCAGAAATCCATGAGAAACTAGATATGGAATAGTGCAGTTACAGCCAGAACATCATTTTTCTCTTGCGGGGGTGAATCTCATTCACTGCGTTGTGAGAACAGCAGCAGTCTCACTTGACCCGTACACCGCCCGTGCCACGGCCTGTGCTTTGCACATTGTACTCCACAGATAACCCAACTTGAACTCCAACGGCCCACGTTTGGGCCCCAGGCCTTTTTTGTGTCACTCAGAACCGAGAGAGAGAGAGAGAGAGAGAGAGAGAGGAGCAAGAGGCTCAACTCACACACGATAACCCCCCAATGTGACCCACCGGGCAAAGAGAGAAAGAAAGTGGCCCTCCCCTGGCGTCTATGAGAGAGCAGAGACACAAAGAGAACCTGATGTGTATGGATTTTCTCTTAACAGTAATAAGGGTGAGGGGGGGAGGGTACGTGAGGATTGGGGGCCAAAATGCGGGTGGTAATTGGAACTGACAGTGGGTTGAGCACAATGACTCTGCAGAAAAAAAAACAACGTCGTCTAATCTAATCATCGCGGCAGCGCCGCGCGGAACACAAAACTTCTCAGATAAACAAAATTAGCCATCTGACACCCACCGTCCTGTTCCTCCAACCTCATTGATCGTCAGATCTCGCCTTTGAGCTTTGTAATCAGCCGCTGCGCTGGGCTTTTCGCTCGCAGCGCCCGGCAGGTGGCCAACATAGCACCGCGCAAAGATGGCTAACCCGTTGTTTTGGCCGAGGTCCAAAGGGCCATTCCAACCAACTGTCTGTTTCACCATGCAGGCATTCCTCTGCTCTCTCTGTGCGCCGAGGAGGAGCCTATAGCTTCTATAGATCCGTTTAGAATATACAATTCGAGCGTTTAACTTATCTTACAAGGGCTAAATTAGACTAAATGGCATGAACTCTAGTCAAACAGCAGGTATATAGTCACTTAATTAGGGTACGACGAGAAACATGATAGTGTTTCAAAAAAACTAGGATACCAGGTAAACATCAAACCCAAAACATAATGTGAACAAGTAACCAGCATAGATGTGCATAGTATAACTAGCATCTATTAAATAAAAATCACACCCTGTGGGAAGGAAGCGGTGCCTTTGGGGCGGGGCTTAACTCATTTAATTTCGTCCCTATTGGTGGTCTGAGTCCACTTACCAAATTTTTACTTGGTAGCATGCTGCAAACTGGAATGATGGCTGTTTAAAGCCCAGCCAATGGGCAGACAGAGGGTGCGGGGCTTAAGTAATTACAGTTCGTCCCTATTGGCGGTTTTAGTCCATGTACAAAATTTGTACTCCCTAGCATGCTGCAAACTTGAGTTATGGCTGTTTAAAGGCCAGCCAATGGGAAGACAGAGGGGGCGGGGCTTCAGCAATTCATGCTCGTCCCTATTGGTGGTCTAAGTCCACATACCAAATTTGGACTTGGTGGCATGCTGCAAACTGGAGTTATAGCCGTTTAAAATCCCGTGCTCATTCCGTGCTTAAACGGGCGGACGGACATAACATACGCTGGGGGTCCCTGGACCCCTCTTTGATAACTTCAGCATTTCATGCTCGTCCCTATTGGTGGTCTAAGTCCACATACCATATTTGGACTT
Source organism: Gymnoscopelus microlampas (assembly GCF_963454915.1). Taxonomy (NCBI): domain Eukaryota; kingdom Metazoa; phylum Chordata; class Actinopteri; order Myctophiformes; family Myctophidae; genus Gymnoscopelus; species Gymnoscopelus microlampas. The sequence continues at coordinate 5,086,841 of NC_139955.1, forward strand.
GGTGGCATGCTGCAAACTGGAGTTATAGCTGTTTAAAATCCCATGCTCATCCCGTGCTTAAACGGGCGGACGGACATAACATACGCTGGGGGTCCCTGGACCCCTCTTTGATAACTTCAGCAATTCATGCTCGTCCCTATTGGTGGTCTAAGTCCACATACCATATTTGGACTTGGTGGCATGCTGCAAACTGGAGTTATAGCTGTTTAACATCTCGTGCTCATCCTGTGCTTAAACGGGCGGACGGACATAACATACGCTGGGGGTCCCTGGACCCCTCTTTGATAAGCAGTGGCACGTGTGGGCAATGAGAGGAGAGATGGCATAGGCAATCTCCAAGTCTGTGTGTGTGTGTGTGTGTGTGTGTGTGTGTGTGTGTGTGTGTGTGTGTGTGTGTGTGTGTGTGTGTGTGTGTGTGTGTGTGTGTGTGTGTGTGTGTGTGTGTGTGTGTGTGTGTGTGTGTGCGCGCGTGTGTTTGTATGTGTTGCTTCTTTGCCGTGCTCATCCCAGGCTCATACGGACAAAGTCAAGTGTAGAGCGGTTGGCACCGCTAAAAATCACACCCAGTGTGAAGTGGGCAGTGTGTGGTCCTCACAACATGACTCACTTAAAAAAAAGCATCAATGGCTTTTTTTTAAAGTCCATACTGCTATTCATAGGGCTGCACATGTGTCATGTGTTTCGCTAGCCAATCACAGTCCTGAATTTGCAAAGTCAGCCAATCACATTACAGCTAGTGGTGATGACACTAGCTGTAATGTGATTGGCTGACTTTGCAAAAGTATAGATTTGCATTGACTGTGGAAGGGTTAGGGTTGTAGACTGCGTTGTAGACTATTGGCCAATCACGGTGCAGGATTGGTCAGTGTCCAAAACTCACTTATAGGGGGCGGTTACACCGCCCCAAAAAGTAGACCCTATAATCCTATGGGGGAATTTCATTTTCAGCTTCAACCAGCTGATGGCTGCTGAAATGGTTAAATGGCACAGGGGGGAGCTGTTAGGGGTTAAGTGTCTCGCTGAGGGACACTTTGACACGCATACTGTGAGAGCAGAGGGGCCAACCAGCAACCTTCCCCGAGAAGAAAAGAAGAGGTGAGTGCTAGGGGGTGAGGTGGAGTCTGTAGAGGTGAGTGCTAGGGGGTGAGGTGGAGTCTATAGAGGTGAGTGCTAGGGGGCGAGAGGTGGAGTCTGAAGAGGTGAGTGCTCCTTAAAACTGAGAATCACCGTTCTATGGTAAGAGTCTCTGCTTAAAGTCGGTTTCCCTGTGTGGATCATCAGTTGGTATGAAAGAGCACCAGGAGACATTACAGGTGGACTGCTCTGCCCAGACTCCACAGCTCCCAATTAGTGTACATTACTGCTGCTGCCTGCTTAGTCATATCAGGTTGTTTGCCAGTGGTGGAAAAAGTACTCACATTTTTTACTTAAGTAAAAGTAATCAATGCTGCAATGTAGAAATACTCTGTTACAGGTAAAGGTCCAGAATTCAAAATGTAAAAGTACAAAAGTATTGGTATCAACATGTACTTAAAGCACTAAAAGTATGCAGAAGGTCCCATTTCACAAGTTTTCAAATGTATAAAAATCTTTTGAAAATAGCAGACCTGCAAGCTGTATATAGGGCTGAAGAGGTTAATTAATGTTTTTTAATAATAATCAAAATCTACAAAGTAACTAGTGACTAAAGTTTTCCAATAATTGTAGTGGAGTAAAAGTACAATATTTGCCTCTAAGATGTAGTGGAGTGGAAGTAAAAGTACTGAAAATGGGAAAAACTCCAGTAAAGTAAAAAATACCTCAAAATTGTACTTAGTACAGTACTTGAGTATATGTACTTAGTTACTTTACACCACTGGTGTTTGCTGGGTTGACGTACTGTACACCAGGCCTCACTTTCTCCCACATATTTGTCGATGACAACTCAACAGTATATTTCCTGTTTATAGGTTGGAGACACATCTCGCCACAATGGGGCATTAACCACTTAAGAAGGATACACAACTGTCGTAATACAAATAGCAGATCTACAAGCCTGTGGCTCTGGCATTTTTTGCAATTTTTGAACATGTTGGACTGTTTTGGACTATGTGTGACAGTATAATGACATGGCCAAAATAGGGACGCCAGGCTGAAAGGGTTAACTGTCTTCACACAGGTGATGTACATTGCTGTCAGACAATGGCATTTGCATATTGCATTCTAATAATAGTAACAAAGTGCATGGTCAGACATTTTGCTTGTCTGTCACACAAATTGCAAGTGTAATGTGCACTCCATCCAGTGGTGGAAGAAATACCATTGAATACCAGAAGTAAAAGGTAAAAGTAGCAATGCTATGATGTATACAAGTACTCTGTTACACGTACTGTAAAATGCCTGTATACAAAATATAACTTGAGTAAACTGCGGGTTTACTGAGCAACTGCAATTGCCCAAAATTGCCCATTAATGCCTCTTTTCTTGCAGTGATACAAAAGTATTGGCATCAAAATATGGCAATATTACAGTACCAAAGTAAAAGCACAAAAATGTTGAACAATTGCTTAACACGTTGCGTGCCAATCGCGTAGTTCTACGCGAACCTAAACAATTGCGCAGCATGCCAGTCGCGTAGTTCTACGCGAAGTGTTTTTTTTTTTTTGTTTTTCTCGCAGTGACACATTTCATTGTAGGCCTCCCTCGCAGTGACACATTTCATTGTAGCACACCCGGATATGGAAATATCCGTATCCGGAGATTTTCGTTCCCACCCGCCGTCGCTCTAAATCTTCCCCTAATCCGCCATTATCTCAGAGTTTTTTTCTCCTCGCTGAACGCTGTTTAATAGGGTTGTCCGATATTGGCTTTTTTACCGATAACCGATATACCGATATTGTCCAACTCTTAATTACCGATACCGATATCAACCGATACCGATATATGCGGGGATTATTGTGATTAGGGTAAGCTCAAATTTCATATCACACACACCATATACAGTAAGAACTCCTGTAACTTATTTATAAAGCCAAAAAAAATAAAAATATATATATATTTTTTTTTTTTTTTTTTCAAAAACCGATACCGATATTTTCCCGATATCAATTTTTATGCTAATATCGGCCGATAATATCGGGAGGCCGATAATATCGGACATCCCTACTGTTTAACATAAACCGCGACTACCGCAAAATGGAATGTCGCCGATTGAAACGGTCTTCTCTGGGCCACTCACACAGCTACCCTGTGTCTGCAAAGTAACTAGTAACTAAAGCTGTCAGATAATTGCAGTGGAGTAAAATATATAACATTTGCCTCTGAGATGTAGTGGAGTAGATATACAAAGTATACACAAATTCAAATACTCAAGTAAAGTAAAAGTACCAGAAAATTGTACTGAAATGCAGCACGTACTTGAGTAAATGTCCTTAGTTACTGTCCACCACTGACTCCGTGTGTACAATAATTCTGTCCATTAAAATACTTCATCTTGGCTCACCCAAAGCAGAGACAGACGTTCTCTCTTTTTATCTCATCTCTCTTCAAGTCTCCACACCAAGTTAATTGATGTTAAAATATGCAGTGTTAGAAAGTATTTCATAGCCCTGAAACCTTACACATTAAAGTCCCATCACCACTATGCACACTAAGGAACAGGGAACAATCTTTTTTTCTCAAGTTTCTTTTTTTTTTTTTTTTGCACCATATTACATTTTCAATTAATTTCTCATTTTCATGAAGTCAGAATCTAATTGCATGAGGCTCAGAGCAAACATCTGTCCTCATCATTTTCAATAAGTGCAAGCTGTCAGGCATGTAATCAGAAAATCATGTGCTGTCAGTCATCTTCCATTACGGAGAATGCAGCTCAATTTGGTGGTCAAGCTGTGGTCTTGCTGCCGATTTCCTTGCTTGAGCAACTGGTGGTAACTTCCTGGACTTGTGTGTCTGCTCTCAACAGCTGGTAATGTCCTGCCGGCGATGCCAAAGCCATAACGCCTGACAATGTTCATTTATTCCACTTCACGTAATCTCTTTCGCTGACGACCTTTACTTCACTTCCTCCTGTAAAGTGAGTCTTTCAATCGGTGGGTCAGGAGCACGCAAAACAAAAATGGAGCACGGCCATAATAGAGACATGTAGGGGAATAGTAATAAAACATTTGTTATGCAGGAAGACGTTCAAGCTGAGTGGAGCTAAATATTACAGCCGTACCCACATGGATAAAATATAATCTAGAGAAACATTACCACTCAAGTTTATCCAACTGAGGACAGGAATGTCATCATGTAACCTTATTTAGACTATGAAAAAAAAAAGGCTTTTTCCACATTAGGTGGTGTTTTAGGTGGTGATATTTTTGCGTGAAAATAAATGTTAAATACCTCTATATTCTGAGTCATAGTCATTGCTATAGAGTGTTTGCGATTAATTTGCATTAATTTAAACTGCTATCTAGGAGTACATCCACACACAACCCAAATATAACGCAGTGATAGTGACCTGTTTATTTTCTAACCGCAAGCAAAATCATCAATTATGTGTTTGACATTGGCTTCAGGCTTTGAGAGGATTAGATTCTCCCTGAGAGGTTCCCCGAAGTCCTTCCCTAAAACCTGGCAACCCTTTCTAGAGCATAATGACAGCATGGCTGTTAACCTGAAGTCCTTCCCTAAAACCTGGCAACCCTTTCGAGAGCATATTAATGACACCATGGCCGTTAACCAAGAAACCAACAATTAACCTCTTTAACCCTGGCCTGCCTATTTTGGGCATGTCATTATAGGTCCGCTATTTTCGCTGCATTTGCGTGCCACTCTTGTACAATGAAGTAGGCCATTAATCTGTGAAAAAAAAAAACGCAAAAGTTGAAATATGGAGATACAAGGTTTCTGCCCGACGACAACGATACGCATGTGTGAGAATGAGATTTCTGCGTACGCAGGGGGTGGGGTGAGGCTGGAAGAGAGGTTTATGAGAACGGCTGGGGGGGAGTGGGATTGGTGAAAGATATAACCACAGGACTCTTTTAGAATTATTTTCAACTGTTTGTCTTGTTAATTGTGCCGATGCTGACAGGCCAACGTTCGCCTGAGGGGTCTCAAAGGGGTCTCAAAGCTCAGGGCTCAGAACTCTGCAGGAGGTTTTTTGTTTTTCCTGAGGCTGTCAGAACCTTGAACAAGGACGACAACAAACACAACACAACACATAACTGCTTTAGATCTGTGAACAACCCCATATCGTAGTTTGCACACAGTCCACTTTGCAATAATGTATAATTTCGTTGCTGTCCGGCAGGAACCAGCTAACTCCATTTTTCCGCTTTTGAATTTTTGTTCCATAAATCAGTGCTATTGAACACCCTTTACGTCTGTGTGTTGGTAAAACAAATATAGAATCAATAAAAAATATTATTATTATTTTTATCATCTGACAAAACCAGCTCCATTGGATCCTCAAACTTTCTGCTAAACCAGCTAACTCCAGCAAAGGGGGGTGGAGTTAGCTGGTTTTGCTGCCTCCAGGCTCCACCCCCTTTTGACCTCCAACCTCATTGTGAGCTTGGAGGTCCATTCAGCTGTTCTTATCGATGATGAACAAAACTCCATTTTTGTTTTGTTTATTTCATTTCCTGAAAAATGAACATTTTGGAGTTAGCTGGTTCCTGCCGGACAGCAGAGATATGGTGGTCGCTGCCGGGTTCTGAAAACTCGTTTTCAGAACGTGGAAAAAAGAACCTGCGTTCTAATGGATCCATTGTAGTTGTTATTTAACTGCATTGGGACCCCAGTCTACACCCCATCTGTGTCTCACAAACACAAGATACATACAGCCCACCCTGCAGTAGACACAGATAAACCAGAATACACGCACACACACACGCACGTGCGCATGGGCACGCACACAAAAATAAGATTACACATAAAGTACTAAAAGTGTTTTTAGCAGGCAAAACACACGCACACACACACACACACACGCACACACACGCGCGCACACACACACACACACACGCACACACACGCACACACACGCACGCGCGCGCGTGCACGCACACACACGCTCACACAAAGGCATGCACGCACGCAGCCACGCACGCACAGACCCTAAAACTGGTTTTGTTTGTATCCAACAGTGAGACAATAGAACTAGACCAAACAACAACAACAACAACAATATTAATATTTGACAAATGGCGGCGTCCTCCATCTCATCTTGAGGAATCACAAGCACTTTAAAAAGTTATCCGTCTGTAAAACTTTTTCATGTAGCTGACATTGATTGCAGAGTTAAAGAGAGCGAGGAGAAAGGAACTGACATATCCTCAACCGTTCTCATCCTCCTAATACAGTACATCTGTCTGCAAAGTACATTTACTCAAGTACTGTACTTGAGTACAATGTTAAGGTACTTTTGCTTTACTTGAATATTTCTAGTCATTCTACTTATTTGACAGCTTTACTAGTTACTTTGCGGATTTAGATGAATTAATCAAATGTTGTCGACTATTTCTGAAGTGTAAAATAGTGCTTAAGTGGTCAATAATCAATAATTATAATCCAATAACATGGTGTATATGAATGTGAAATGGACAACTTTTGCTACTTCAAGTATATTTTGATGCTAATTCCTTTTTAACTTTGAATTAAGGAAGATTGTGAACAGTGTTGCCAGATTCTGTGAGAGAAACAAGCAACCAGGTCTAGGAAAACCAGCCCAAAAGAAGCGACTATGGGCCAGAATGAGCACTTTAACATATACATCAGCTATTTGAAAATAGCAGATCTACAAGCTCACAACGCGTCGCGATGCGAAGCGTTGTGAGCTTGTAGATCGGCTATTTTCAAATAAAATCTTGCGGGGAAATTATAGTAAGCAGATCTGGCAACCCTGATGGTGAATGTAGTACTTTTACTTGTAGAAGTGTTGTTTTTTTAACACTGTGATATTGTGACTTAAGTCCAACATTTGAGCACTTCCACTACTGTTCTTCTCCTCCTCCTCCTACCTCTGTCTGCAGCAGCCCCACCCCCCCAACCCCAACCCCAACCCCACCCCCACCCCCACCCCATCCCACACCCCCTAAACCCCTGTCTGTCTGTGGACCTCATTACCTCGTGCAGAGCTGTAGACAAATGGTGAGAAATGAAATGGATATGCTTTAAAGTCACTTTAATGGGTTCATGCGGTGCCATGAACAGAGATAATTAAGGTCGGGGGAGTTCTCATCACAGACGAGTTCTACGGTTTTGTGTATTTTTTTTTTTGTATCAAGGGCGTTTATTATGCATGGCCGACGCGAGCTTGATCGCCGCGCTTAACCGCGAGGAAAAAGAAACCGATGTTTCCCCTTTTGTGTACAAACAATCCTTTCCTCACCTGACATTGAACTTCGTGCAAAAAAACGCTAGCTTATTCCCTCGGAGAAATAAATGCTGATTGCCAGAGTAGAATGCCAAGCATGCACAAAGTAGACATTCATTCCTCCAATCCAGAGAAATGCTCGTTGATCTTATCGCAAAGTGATTCCCTGCGAGAAAACCTGTGAGGCTCATCTATAATTTGTGTTTGTGTTGATGGATATTGGCCTGAGATGAGTTTAACCAACGATGCACAGGCTATTTAGGAAAATGCCCCCCCTAAAATGCTAAATAGTTTAGGTAACTAATTGCTCACAGTAACACACATTAGACCCTAAATCTATATTTCTGATAGGCTTAACTACAGATAGATGAGCATATACTGTAACACCTGGGAGATTACCGCAGAAGCATTAAAAAAAATTGGACTCGTCTCCAACATCGCGGTGAGTTGATGCATGCCCCTCACGTTTCCAGCGAGCATTTAGAGATAGGAGAGGTTAATGCCACAGCTCTGCATAACTGCGGTGATTTAATTGATCTTAATAGCCTATAATGATTGGAAAATAATTGCGTACTTACCACAAACTAAAGATATTGAATTATTCATCATAGTATAGTTGCAGCTACATTAGTGGCTGTTGGTGTGCCTTTGGCCTGCAGTGGAGAACATGCCATATTTGCAGATTCCTCACTAATGAAAGTTTTGTGCATGCGTTCAAAACACCTCGAGGTCTGTGCAGAGGTATAGAATACCAGTCCAAATCCTGCTTGGAGTTGTACATGGGTAGATGGGACACGCTCTTTCTTACTTATATTTGGCTCTACAAATAGAGTATCATGAAATCCAATGGAGTAGATTTAAAAACGACAATAAAAATACCAACAACATAACAGTCGATTTGAAGATGTTCGTGCACTTACAGCACAGCTCTTTACTGGTCCTCAACATTCTATGTACAACGTTTCATAATAAGAGTGATGAGTTACCTTGTGATAAAGATCCACGTGACCATTAAAGAGGGTTGGTTGTTTATTTTTGCAATAATGTACTGTACTATCACCAGCGAAAGAAAAGCTGTGTATTGTTTGGCTATTTACATACTGTATGTAAGTATAGGCATAGAGTGGGATGTGTGATGGCCTTTTAAACTGTTATGGTTAGGAAAGAGAAAAGTAATGGTTTAATTTTTGTCCCACTGCCCAATGAGAATACTCGTTTTTATTAAAATACTCTATCAGCAACGATTGTGAGACTATACTGGGGGATGGACACTGGAACACCATCTCACATGCAAAATAATACATACTGTGTGTGTGTGTGTGTGTGTGTGTGTGTGTGTGTGTGTATATACATATATATATATATATATATATATATATATATGTATGCCGACATAAGATATAATTAGGTGTTAAATTAGCTATTATTTTCATGAAGACACAGATAATTGAGTGCATAATTTTGGCTCATTAATTAATAAACAAGGTCATTACATTACTTATGAGAAGTGGGATATTGTTCCAGCAGTGGATTTGCCTACAGCAAAATATCCTGAGATAACCCTTTGGAGTAGCTATTAATGCGCAGTCAGTCTGGAGACAGCGTAACAGCCTTCTTCACAGATAGTTGGACCCCCTCCCCACACACACACACACACACACGCACACACATTTCTCTATTCATTGCACTTTTTTATATTGCATACAGTATATAGGCTGGAATGCAGATGCCAGTTTGAAATATCAGCGCTACAAAGGCTGGGTAGAGAGTAGGTGGAAACCTTTTTGAAAACAAAAAAAAAGGTTACCTACCTTAGGTTCATAATTAGAGAGACTGTGAAGTAAGTACTGCTCTTTCTTCAAGGCTACATGACATGACGCAAAACATGGCAATATAGCATAACGTCATCCCAATATGCCAAGCCCCTAACGACATGAAGCGTCCTAACGCAGTGGTTCTCAATCTTTTTCAAGTCAAGCACCCCCAAAATTATATGTATTTGGCCGCAGACCCCCAACTGAAAATGTTTTGTGCCAGGGACCCCCAGAAGAGAACGTTTGTGTAAAATATACAACATAACATATAAATGGATGAAGTGGTTAGAATGATTGTGATGCTGTATTAACTACTTTTGCTGGGGACCCCCTGGAACCCCCCCAAGGACCCCTGGGGGTTCCCCGGACCCCACTTTGGGAACCAATGTAATAGCAGACTAACCAGATGTACAATTTTGTAGATTGACTATTTTTGGTGAATACATTTGGTGTACTGTAGAGGGATACAACTACACAACAAACTACACAGCTCAACTGACTGCACTGCACCAATCACAGCCTCAACCCAAGTTGACCATAGGGTGCAGTGCTTAAAATGATCGTATTGTAAAGAAAACTATCGTACACAGCCGGAAAAAGGTGTAAATACAGTATGTAATTTCACCAAAATAACGTATTTATTGTTAGAAACCATCTTGTTTGACACGTCTACTTGATACGTGGCGTGGAAGCAGGCAACTTCCTAGACCTGTAACTGGACTCGAAAGACGTGACTGGAGTTTTTAATGCCTCCAAGTACAGATTTATGGTCAGAGTTACTCATTTACTAGTCTTGCGTGGCCACTGGCCAGACTGTTGCCTCCCACATTTTCCAATGTTTCCGGTCATACAGTCTAGGACCGGATGTGAAGCCTCCCTCCACTTCCGTTTCGTCTTTACAGGCACGCAAATGTATCCTAATATAAATCAAAATCATAAGTATATACAGCTTGCTGCTTAGCAGAAATGGAAATTAAGAAATTAAATGCAAAGATATGTTTAAATATATTGTCGTGAACGGATGTGCCAGCTTTCTCTCTCGGATTTCGGGAGATGTAGTTCCAGACTCTATATAGCATTCAGAGATTGTGGAATAGTTGTCTGGCTACGTGAGACTACTCATTTACTGACGTGAAAAGCCAAACCGGATCCCGAATCAGTAGCCAGAGCACGCACCTTTTTGTGATATGCCGAAATGATCGTACATTTGGCCGTTTTGGGCATTATTGATCATACATCGCACAAAGGATAAAAAAAAACAAATTAGATAATTATTGTGCATCTGGCAACACTGGTAGGGTGGATGATGGCAGATCGAAGCAGTCACACCTGGCCTCCAATTAAACTAATTAAACTGTGAGCTGAGTGTGTAGACACGCCTGTTGTGCACTGAGCTAATTGATGCACACAGGATAAATCATCCATATACACACTTACACGCACGCACGCATGCACGCACGCACGCACGCACGCACGCACGCACGCAAAAAATATCGTTTACCCAGGGGTCCTTGGGGGGGTTCCAGGGGGTCCCCAGCAAAAGTAGTTAATACAGCATCACAATTATTCTAACCACTTTATCCATTTATATGTTATGTTGTATATTTTGTGTATGTGTGTGAATATGTAATGTATAGATTGTAGTCTTTCAATGTCAAAGTTGACTGATTCCTTCATAATTCAGCTTGCCTTGTGGTTCTCAAAGTACGGTCCGGGGACCCCCACGGGGCTCTCGAGGGGGTTCCAGGGGGTCCCCGGCTAAAGGATTGATAGTTAGGAACCAAATGGACCCTTACAGGCCCATTTGGTTTCCATTTGTACTCTGAGAGTGTATGGGGGTCCGTGGCCATAACCCTCTAAGACCTGGAACGCATCTGTGCCACTTTAGATGTCTTTGGCTATTCAAAAATAGCAGATATACAAGCTCATAAAGTAATAACTAAATAGTAACTAAATAGTTAGGATGGGTTAAATGCAGGAGACAAATTTCACCAGTGGTGGAAAAAGTTTTACTTAAGTAAAAGTACACATTCTGCCATGTAGAAGTACTCTGTTACAAGTAAAAGTCCGGAATAAAAAAATTTACTTGAGTAAAAGCACAAACGTATTGGTATCAAAATGTACTTAAAGTACCAAAAGTTAAAGTACTAAAATGTTTGAAAATAGCAGATCTACGCGATGCGACGCGTTGTGAGCTTGTAGATCGGCTTAAATAGCCTAGGTATAAAATAGGGCTAAAGTGATTAATGGAGGTTTTATAATGTAATCATTTATATCTGCAAAGTTACTAGTAACTAAAGTTTTCAAATAATTGTAGTGGAGTAAAAGTACAATATTTGCCTCTGAGATGTAGTGTAGAGTAGAAGTAAAAGTACTGAAAATTGGAAATACTACAGTAAATTAAAAAATACCTCAAAATTGTACTTGAGTAAATGCACTTAGTTACTTTACACCACTGAATTTCACAAATGTACCAAAATGTGGCAACAAAAGAAACACCCCAAAGGAGTGTGTGGACGATAGTGTTATACTGTGTGAATGTGGTTCATGTTTGGGGCACATGAATTGGTGTGACACGTTGTCCGTTGCAAAGCTACTGTACCGTACGTCCATTGCAGACATTTAGAAGCACTGATGTCTTGCCAACAATACAACCCAGCCATCTGGAGATAAGATTATACTGTACTGTATGTGGCGGTGTACTCTATCAGAAAATATCCCTACGTTGTTGGACTGATTTCTACCAAATCTATGATCTGTTTTCATAGATCCTGCAGACGTAATGAGATCAAATGACATGAACAATCTGAAATAAACTGAAAATACAGCGTATATTTATTTACAATAGGCCTATACAGTATTGGTTCTCAAAGTGGGGTCCGGGGACCCCCAGGGGTCCTTGAGGGAGTTCCAGGGGGTCCCCAGCTAAATGATAGATAGTTAGGAACCAAATGGACCCTTATGGGTCTGTAACTCTGAGAGTGTACAAATGGAACCAAATGGACCCTAACGGGTCCATTTGGTTCCATTTGTACACTCTCAGAGTTAAATTAACATTGATTTTACAATATAAATTGGGGTCCCAGAGATAGAAATGCCATTAAATGGGGGTCCGTAGCCATGTCAAACTGGGGGTCCTTGAAATTACAATGGTTGAAAATCACTGCTAGAGACATAAAGATCATCTATTATGGGGGTCCTGGGCATATCTTTTCAAATGGGGGTCCGCGGGCTAATAAGTGTCAATTTGGGGGTCCTTGACATGAAAAGGTTTGAGAACCACTGCTGAACAGTATGCATCTGAATAATGCAAGGCAAGTGTATTTGTATGGCACATTTCAACAACAACAAGGCAATTCCAAGTGCTTTGCACAAAACATTAAGTATTAACCCATTAAGACCTGGAACTGTGTCATTTTTAGATTTGAGCTAAAAAGCATTATTTTACACTTTGGGCTATTCAAAAATAGCAGATATACAAGCTCATAGCGCGGCACCGAGTGCCGTGAGATTTAGGAGACATGTAGAATCGGCTTCAGGTCTCAATGGGTTAAAACACATTCTAACAAGCATTATCGTCACTGCTGTGTGGAAACATTGTATATCCAAAACAGTCCATTTTATATTAATATAAAGACATTTAAAAGTAGTGAAAATTGCAGATCTACGAGCTTGTAGATTTTCAATATTCTTTAGTGCGACATTGTTGTATGATGAAGTAGGGCCTTCATTTACGAAAAAAAAACCCATAAAAAGTTGAAATGTGAATACCGCATACAAGGTTGTTCGCCAGACAGCAACGCCATAGTCACTGTTGGGCAGAAAACGTATTAAATGAATGCCGTGCTTCATTGTACAAGAGTGACGCAAGATAGCAAAAAATAGCCGATCTACAAGCTCACAACGCAGTATACGTAGCCAGACAACTCTTCCACAATCTCTAAATACTACATAAGAGCCCGAGAGTTGATTTCAGGAAGTAGTCATGTTTGTCATTTACGTTCTTGAAAATCTCGAAATGTTTCATTTCTGCCAGGCAGCAAAGCTATATATGCTTCGATTATTGTCTCCGCCAGGCCGAAAGGCATGGCGAGAGTGGTTTTACTCCCTGTCCGTCCGTCCGTCCGTCCGTCCGTGTGTCCGTCCGTCCGTCCGTCTGTTGGCCCGGTCGCTGCGAAACTGTGCACACACACTCCCTGGATGCCAATTCAGAACCTCTGGCCCAAATGTTTCAGATTGGCCTGTTACCAATGCCACCAGGAGAACGAAAATCCTAAACGTTTGTTTTTTTTAAACTTATGTTGCTATATATCAGTGTTTCTTAAAGACGGGGTACCCCCCCCCCCCCCCCCTCCCAAAAAACATAATCATCTGGTATTATGGTTATACTAGGAGGAAGATTTTTTTCAAAAAAGTGTACAGAAATTGTTAAAATTATGTTTTTATGTGGACACGCCTCCAGTTCATTAAGTGTACATGGTTCTCACCTTAGCACCTCCTCCACCACCTTAGCACCACCCACCTGTCCTAGTCCCTCCTCCTCCTCATGCCCACACCTGTTGTGTTATGATAATGAGAGGGAGGGTATAATTTTACTATGTCACTAAAGCGCTGTTTTTCTATTGGCACGTTTGACCCTCAAGGTTTCAGCCTCCAAGTAGAAACTCAAAATAGTCAGAGAAGACATAAAACACCATAAAAACACCACATACTGTAATGAAGTTCTATCAACCTCATAGACACATGAAAAACAGAAAGAGTGCAAAACCATGGCGCCACCTCTTTAAACTTTTTCATGTCAAGGACCTCCCAAAATGATATGTATTTGGCCGTGGACCCCCATCTGACAATATTTTGTTCCAGGGACCCCCCAGAAGCAAAGATGAGTTAAAGATGTATATTCAAAGATTTGCACACATTTTCACGATTCTTTCCCCCCCCCAAAAATAGCAGATCTACAAGCTCGTAGCGCGGCACCGAGTGCCGCGCTACGAGCTTGTATATCTGCTGGCACACAGATGCGTTCCCGGTCTTGATAGATAGGTTAACATCTAATTCGTGTGTGCCTGTCCTGCATCTGTAATCGTCCCCCCCCCCCCCCCCCCCCATGCAGGTAAACAACTGCAGGAGAGGAGCAGGCATTTGTCTTCATGATGCCGTTATGTAAATGACCCCTCTCTCTCACATATTATGTTTGAATCTCATCTCTTTGTGTCTTCACCAGAACCAGGGCGTTCGGTGGCGTCGGCGGCGGCAGTGACCGTGAGACGGGGGGGGGGGGGGGGGACGTCTTCAGAGGAGCTGGGACGTCTTCAGGGGGGAACTCCGCTGTCAGTCGTTGAAAGGTATCTTACCAGGGGGTCTTTCTAATTAAACTGCCGCTGAAATCCAAGGCCGTGGGAGATGGTTGCATCTGCTGTATGCAAAGTGCCTCGGAAAAAAATCCTCCAGCTGCCTATTTATTTGCAAAACTTTCATCTGGGCCTCCATCGGAGGAGGAGGAGGAGGTTTGGGGAAATGCCTTTATTTTTCATAATCCCACAACCCCCCCCTCCCATCCACCATCCATGTTTCTCCTACCTTATCCATATTTCATGAAGAACTCTGGGAAGGTACGAAATTGTCTGAGACTAATCCACTGCTGGATATTTAGTCCCAGATTAAAATCACTCGCTTCACTGGCTCGTAATTCTGTTCCTATTGATTGCCGCGGTCCGAGTGTAAGTCAAGGGATGGTACGGGACAATTCCTTTTTTTTCCCTTCCTCCCCGAGCGTTTCTGAAATTGTATCAATGCGGTTTGGTCTCTCTGCAGTGTGTGAGCGATGCATATGGGTTGGGTTGCTACAGCAAACGTTTGCCAAGCTTTCGCCCTCCCAAAAAATAAATAAATAAATAAATCAAGGAAAAAAAACACAACCAGTGGTGTAAAAAGTACTCAAATGTTTTGCTTAAACACAAACAAAAGTATCAATGCTGCAATGTGGTAGTCCTCTGTTACAAGTAAAAGTACGGAATTCAAAATTGACTTGAGTAAAAGTACAAAAGTATTGGTATCAAAATGTACTTAAAGTACCAAAAGTGAAGGTGCTCAAATGTTTGAAAATAGCAGATCTACAAGCGAGCTTGTCGATCGGCTATTTTCAAATAGCCAACATATAAAACGGGGCTGAAGTGGTAAATGTATGTTTTATCATTTAATAATCGATATCTGCAAAGTAACTAGTAACTAGAGTTTTCAAGTAATTGTAGTGGAGTAAAAGTACAATATTTGCCTCTGAGATGTACTCTAGGTGGAGTAGAAGTGAAAGCACTGAATATTGGAAATACTCCAGTAAAGTGAAAGTACCTCAAAATTGTACTTAAGTACGGTGCTTGAGTAAATGTACTTAGTTACTTTACAGCACTGCCGAAGATATAGGGTTCGTTGTTCAAGTTGGCAGGATGGCCCTGAACCTGATGTTCTACCACCAAAAATAGCAGCAAAACGGCACCCGCAGGACGTGGGCTATAATTCGTGCAGATGTCAAAACAAAAACAGGCAAAAAGATTCTCCCGTAATCCTTATAGAAAACTCAAGTTATTTCATATCTCGTACAGCTGTCATTTACAGATGGCACGCTGTGCGGCTGAGCTAGCGTGACACTTTAGTTGCGCTCGGGGGGAAGGATTGTTCCATTGTTGCCTGAGGTAGAGTCTGCGAGTCTCTGTCTATAAGGCACTCTTGCCTGATTTATATACTTAGCTGTCTCTGTGCGGGTGTGTCGCGGGCACACAGATCGGCTATTTTGGGTGCGCAACATTCCTCTCTTCAACACAGCGTCTGTAAATGCCAAGGCCCCCCCCCAAGGACCGCAGAGGATTATTGGAGCCACCGTGTCCCGGTGGTCAAATCTTGTATTGCAAGATTTACGCATTTAAAGGACGACTTCACCACTTTTCAACATATCTTCATATAATAGGTCCTCACTAATGCTCATGATAAAATGGTAAAAAAAAAATTCTAATCAGTCTGTGAGGAGGGCTGTAGACAGTTGAGAAACCCGTCTACCAGTGACATCATCGATGGGGAATCCAAGCTAATAGAAACTGCAGGCTTTGTATTCCTGGAAAGTTGCAATGCAATAATAGATCCCATTGTTCTCGCCTTAATACAAATTTGAATAAAAAAATTGTAATCTTTTTGGGGAAAAAAATCCTGCCTAACGATGATGTCACTGGTAGACGGGTTTCTGGACTGTCCACAGCCCTCCTATGAGACACAGACCAAGTAGAACATTTTTTTATCATTTTATCATGAGCATTAGTGAGGACCTATTATATGAAGATATGTTGAAAAGTGGTGAAGTCGTCCTTTAAGACGCCACTGCGTATGCTTCTGTCATCTGAAACGCTGGCGCGCTAGTGGTGTCACTTGTGGAAGGTGGGTGAGATGAGGGTCATCCCATAGGGGGGAGGCGATGGTCTCAGGGGGTAGAGTGGCCTGTTGAGCGGGCGGATGGCAACCGCGAGGTCCCCGGTTCGATCCCGGGCTCCCCCAGAGTTAAGTGTCGGAAGTGTCCTTGAGGAAGACGCCGAAGGTCATGAGCTACATGCAAAATTCATATACTAAAAAACATCATATTCTTACAACATCATACTGTACATATAGTTTTCTTTCTGCTTTTTAGACCCTTTTCTCCCCAATTTAGTCGTTATGCTAAAAGAATCTGTCATTTTCAAGATTTCTTTGGCTATTCAAAAATAGCAGATCTACAAGCTCATAGCGCGGCACCGAGTGCCGCGCTATGAGCTTGTAGATCTGCTATTTTTGAGGAAAAAAAAATGTGTGCAAATCTTTGAATATGTATTTTTACAAACATTTGTAACTCAAATCTTTGCTTCTGGGGGTTCAACACATGTCTTCTAAATCCTACAGTTTTTGGAAAAACGTATGTTTCTATATCAGTGGTTCCCCCAACATTATATGTATTTGACCGCCGACCCCCATCTCAAAACATGTTGTTCTAGGGACCCCCAGAAGCAAAGATTTGAGTTAAAAATGTTTCGCTTTAAAGATCTATATATATTCAAAGATTTGCACAAAATGATCACGATTTAAAACAAATAGCAGATCTACAAGCACTCGGTGCCGCGCTATGAGCTTGTATTTGTGCTATTTTTGAACAGCCAAAGAAATAAAGAAATGTCACATTCTTTCCTTGTCTAAATGGGTTAATATAAAATATACTCACACCATCCCTGAGACTCAGAGATGTTGATGCTTGCCATGCCAGAGAGAAGCACAGACCAACTGAGACCCAGAAACGCACACATAGCGGGTACGAACCTGAATGAAATTCCTAAACTACATGGAAGCCAGAGAAGGGTGAGGAAACTGCTCTGGTCCATGTGCAGGAGTCATCCAATAGGATTTTCTATTTATTTTTCAGAACCTGGAGGTTGTTCGGGAGTCTTTCGATTTGCGAGCAAGATTGCATGAAAAGTGCATGTGTCGGAGCAACGGACCTACAACCCTGGACTGATCAATATTGTTTGATTTATTCAGTAACCCATATAAACTTAACTTCTCTACCTTCAGTTAAATAATACAGAATTTGATTCAAAACGGAGCCAGAAAAACAATGCTGGGTAACATTTACGAGAACAAGATAAAGAGGGGGATCAATTTAAGATAGGAGGCAAAATTTGGAAAAGCATCAACAACCGCAAGCGTCTCTGTATTCTGCGTGCGTGCGTGCGTGTGTGTGTGTGCGTGAGAGTGCGTGTGTGTTCGCGCGTGTGTGTGTGTGTGTGTGTGTGTGTGTGTGTGTGTGTGTGTCTGACGACAATGAACTTCTACTTCCATTTGTACTTGATTAATTATGGAAATAATTAGTATTTATTTGCCTCCCATATTCTTTGATGCTAATTGGGCTGCAGATATATTTTTTTTCCGGGGAAGCTAGAGTAGCATGTCTTCGCTGTTGGGCAGAAGTCTCATATCTCCATATTTAAACATTTTATGTTTTGTTTAGTTTTTTTGTAAAATAAATGTCCTACTTTATCGTACAAGAGTGTCACACAGAAGTAGCCGATCTACACGCTCACAGCTTGTAGATCTGCTATTTTCGGTACATTTCTGTTAAAGTTTGAAAGTGAAAGTGATTAAGTGTGTCTGTGGGTTTTTTAAATATTGAACCGATGAAAAGTATTAAAGGAGTAGTGCACCCCAAAAAAATACTTATTTTCTATCAATTACACGCCCCATGAAGCATTGAATTCATGGAGATTTTTTTTGTTTTTGTCACATTCCTGAGCCAATAATTTGATGATCAAAATAAAGATGCTAATGTGTCCGGTAGGAGACACAAAGGAGACTCTTTGTGTCTCCTACCGGAGAGACCGCCGGTCATCAAATTATTGGCTTAGGAATGTGATAAAAAACAAAAAGATCTCCATGAATCCAATCCTTCATGGGGTGTGCAATTGATAGAAAATAAGACATTTTTTGGGTGAACTACTCCTTTAACAACAAGAGCTTGTGGCTAAATAATAACTACATCGGATGCATTGGGGGGAAAAAATAGCTCGTTTGTTTTTCATTTCCTGGAAACAAATGGTTTTAGACGAGGTTTCCGGCCGACATGCAGCGGCGATGTGTGTCGGTGGCGCAGGGCCCTGGTATACTCTCTGTGAAGAAGACCATGCCGTCTATGAACAGTCTGGCAGGGAAACAACAACAGGTGTTTGGCTGGAAACGGAGGTGAGACAATACTGCCTCTTCCTGTCTGTCTGTCTGTCTGTCTGTCTGTCTGTCTGTCTGTCTGTTAGCGAGGACTAATGATATTGTTTAAAGGGATAGTTCACCTCCAAAATGACTTTTTTTCTATCGATTAGTGACCCCATGGAGACTTGAATTCATGGTTTAAAAATAAAAATCGCATTCCTAAGCCAATAATTTGTGTCTCCTACCGGAACCGGCAGCGGTTTTGGTAGGAGACACAAAGAGTCATCCCTTTAATCATAAACCACTGGAAAAACAGTCCAGGGAGAACTTTTCTATTATAACTGTGCTTTCACCTACTTGTAGCAGTCAGTCAGTCAGTCAGTCAGTCAGTCAGTCATGTAGCGTAGTGTTTCACAAGCCTTTGAAGTTCAAGGACGGTCCGTTTGACATGCATTAGGCCACGAACGCTCGCGCTTGATAACATTTTTAATCCCTGGGACCTCAATCTACACTGTGAAATCATCTCTGTTATTTCACTCTGAGAGGGTACAAATGTACACTCGCAGGGGGCCTATCTTCCTATCTTTAATTCCCCAGCCATAACATCAACACTACATGTCTAACCTTTAAAGCTAACTCGGATCCTAACGCTTTATTCATATGCGACGTGTTGTGAGCTTGTACATCTGCTATTTTCAGAGAGCAACGGCATCGCGTGGGCGAGTATAAATCAATCATAAGCCTATAACTGCCTCTCGCAAAATGTCATCACTGTCCATGATTTAACTCATCTTTCTATAAAGCGCAAATGCGCACGCACGCACGCACGCACGCACGCACGCACGCACGCACGCACACACACACACACACACACACACACACACACACACACACACACACACACACACACACACACACACACACACACACACACACACACAGGTGTCATATTTCAGATCTACCGTCCAGTTATTCTTGTTAAAATGATGCTATGACAACAGAATCCAGTCCAGCTCTTGGAAAGCCAAGGCGTCTATAATGTAGAAGGTTTTTTTGTTTCTGTAAATATTCACTTTCATACAATCACACAATCATACTGTACGTTAACACTGCTTTAACAATTAAGCCATATCCAAGCCTATTTTATTTGTTCTACTGTCCAGCAAAAAAATTGCCCATCTACAAAATCACGAGCTTGTGGATCTGCTATGCTTTTGTGAGACGCCTTAGTATGATCAATTAGGGCATTGATTTACGGGGGGGAAAAAGATAGCATATGGAGATGAGACGTTTCTGCCCGACAGCAACGATGTTTTATTTTTGCCAATGTAGTTACGCCCCAGACGAAAAAAGGGTGCAACAGTTAATCGAACTAATCGGTTTAAGAACAGCAAAATATTGATAATCGATCATTTAATAAGATTATCGATTGATAATAATCTATCCCTATTTAGGGTATGTCTTTATAGAAGAGAGTACAAAAAATGTCAACAGTTATACTGATATTTTCACTATTTATGCACAATTCTGTTGTGCAATGAAGTATAAAATAGGGCTTAAATAGTTAATCGATTCATTCAATACATACGTTTAAATAAGTAATCAATAGAATAATCGCTAAGAAAATATTCAATCATGGCAACCCTACTCTACATTGAGGCTGTGTTCTCATTCATGTAATTGATGTTTGTCAGCGTGCGTTTTTCTTCGCCTCCGGTCATTTAACATTCATGCCACTATCTGAGCTGCCAACGTGCAACAGGAAATGGAGATGAGGCATGAGAGTCGATGGATTGTTAGCGGTGGTGGAAAAAAGTACTCAAAGGTTTTACTTAAGTAAAAGTATCAATAGTGCAATGTAGAAATGCAAAAGTAAAAGTTCGGAATTAAAAATGTGCTTGAGTAAAAGTGCAAAAGTATTGGTATCAAAATATACTTAAAGTACAACAGTAAAAGTACTCATTATGTAGAATGTAGAATTCACAAGTTTTCAAATGTATAAAAATCTTTTGAAAATAGCAGATTTACAAGCTCACAATGCGTCGCGACGCATTGTGAGCTTGTAGATCGGCTATTTTCAAATGGCCGAAATGTGTAGGGCTGAAGTGGGTATTGTATGTTTTGTAATAATAACCAAAATCTGCAAAGTAACTATACTAACTAGTGTTCAAATAATTGTAGTGGAGTAAAAGTATAATATTTGCCTCTGAATTGTAGTGGAGTAGAAGTAAAAGTACAAAAAATTGGAAATACTCCAGTAAAGTAAAAGTACCTCAAAATTGTACTTAAGTGCAGTACTTGAGTAAATGTACTTAGTTACTTTACACCACTGATTGTTACAGTAGCCCTCGCCATCAGGCCAATAAATGAAACGGAATGTTGCCAACAAAATATGATCAGAAGTCAACGGGGGAGCACAGTTCTATTAAATTAAATTATCCAGGACCTTTTTTCCTGGTCTTTTCTCTCCACTTCCATTGTTTTTTCGACGTCGGAGAAAGAACTCATGCGACTCTGCGGAATTGCCTCATCTTCTCGCTCTATCTGCCAAATGATCCTCGCTCTCTTGCCTCTGATAGAAGCTGCTGTGTTATCCGGAGAGGAACCTGATACATCTGAATTCCGGGGCAACGCTCTCTCTCTCCACCTGGGAATTCTCGTCTTGTTCTTACAGGATGCACTTCTTCAAATTTAGATGAGTTTTTCCCACCTGAAATCGGGCGGGAAGAGGGAAAGTGTAATGTTTGCAGCCTGCGTCTGCGTTCAGGGTGAGTGATGAGTACCGGGGGAATTGCACCCGCGCCAAGGTAAAATGCTTGGCCTTAACCCTTTGAGACCGGGAACGCATCCGTGTCACTTTGGATTTCTTCTGGCTATTCAAAAATAGCAGATCTACAAGCTCATAGCGCGGCACCGAGTGCCGCGCTATGAGCTTGTAGATCTGCTATTTTTTGAAAAATCGTGAAAATGTGTGCAATGTTTTTAATATATATATGTTTTTTAAAGCGAACATTTGTAACTCAAAGTTTTGCTTCTGGGGGGGTCCCTGGAACAACATATTTTGAGATGGGGGTCCGTGATCAAATACATATCATTTTGGGGGTCCTTGACATGAAAAACGTGTGAGAACCACTCATTATAGTTTTCTCAAAAAACTGTTAGGATTTAGAAGACATTTGTAGAATCCCCCCAGAAGCAAAGATTTGAGTTACAAATGTTCGCTTTAAAAACGATATATATTCAAAGCTTGTACATCTGTTTTTTTTTTTATAGCCAAAGTATAAGATAATGGTTAAAGTGGTAAATATGACAGATGCTTTTCCGGTCTTAATGGGTTAAAAAAGAAAAAAAAGAAAAAAACGGGTACCCTGCTACAGTATAGGGGCGTCGAGAGTGGAAGTCATCACTGGGGGGCTCATTAAAAAGCACCCCTCTTCTGGGAATCAACAGGAAAATATGACGCGCTGTTGCACCGGCACCGCTGAAAAATGGCAAAGGCATTTGCACTCTCCGTGTTATATTATTGGACACAAGCTCCTGGGATTCCTCTCCGTCTCCTTTCCTGCAATCTGCATTCTGCCGCGTGTTTGCAGGAACGGGCGACGCGGGTCTCTGGAGCAATCTGGGAATTTCTCACAGGGGAGTCACAGTCATTATACCATGTGAGTTCACCGGTACAGTCAATAAATACACCGTGAAATGCTTCTTAAGCCAATCAATGGCGCTATGCTTTTCTAATTGCTGAACATGGCGGTAAAATGCCTGACTGGTGAGGTAGAGGACAAATTTAAGATACATTTTTGTGCCTTGGGTAAAGTTACAACCTTGAGTTACATTTAGCCATTAAACCCTATATACGTACTTCATTGACTGGGGTCCCCCAGGGGTATATAGTTGGTTCCCTCCTTTTTCCCCCCATCTATACCAAATCTCTTCACCGAAAATCGCTGATCAAAAAAGCGAATTTTCTGCAACTGTTTGCATATTTTCACGGAATGTTCGCCTATTATGACAAAGGGATGCTAGGGTTCATGTGGTTAATGTGCCTCTATACAGCATTGAAACAATGACTGATCTAAAAGGATATCTGTGTCCTGTATCAGTGATGTAATGGACCGCAGTGAAGAGATGGATGGTGCACCGCCTCGCCATCAATTTAATGGATCTAGTCGCTAATATTTTGGTCTAATAGGTTTATCCTATGCGAAGAAGACGGAGTGCAGTCTTTAGTTGTCGATGCCAAAGTTACTGGGTGTTCACTTCGTGAACGAGTCTTTAGACTCGGAGTCGTTCATGTTGTGTCTGCTCTGTTACTGGGTGTTCACCTCATGAACGAGGCTTCAGACTCAGAGTTCTTAGACTTCATGTGGCAAGGAGTGTAGTGTATTTGACCCCCTCATCTGAAAATGTGTTGTGCCTAGGGACCCCCATACAAGATTTGTGTCGTTAAAATGTCATCGAAATATTCCCATTCCAATTTTTGGGGCGGTGTAGCCGCCCCCTATAAGTGAGTTTTGGACACCGACCAAAAAATGTGTGTACCCCCTAACCCTTCCATTGTTAATGCAAATCGATACTTTTTTCATATCAGCCAATCACATTACAGCTAGTGTCATCACCACTAACTGTAATGTGATTGGCTGACTTTGCAAATTCAGGACTGTGATTGGCTAGCGAAACACATGACACATGTGCAGCCCTATGAATAGCAGTATGGACTTTAAAAAAAGTAATTTATCCTTTTTTTTTTTAAGTGAGTCATGTTGTGATAACCACACACCGCCCACTTCACACTGGGTGTGATTTTTTCAAGATATTTTGATGATAGCAGATCTACAAGGTCTCTGCGGCCTCCTGAAGAGGCCTCACCGTAAACAAACAAGCTTGTTCGACATCACTGGTTCTCAACGTGGGGTCCGGGGACCACCAGGGGTCCAAAATGGACCCGCACGGGTCTGTAAGTCAGAGTGCACAAATGGAAAGAAATGGACCCTTACTGGTCTGTGACTCCTGGGAGCGTGCCCCCATTCCAAAATAGTTGTTTTGCCAGGGACCCCCGTCCCATTCAAGATTTGTGTTGTTAACCATCCGTATCCTTATGGATGCAGCCAGCAGCCATACTCTGGGGGTTACATTAACCACAAATAGCTGATCTGTGCTTGTACGTCAGCTATTTTGCTGTGAAAAGATTTCGCGTTGATGGAAAAAAGCGGGCCAAGTACAGAGCCAACTCAGGTCCAGTTTACGAGGGTCTAAGTCTAGTGGGTGGTTAAAATGTTTCAAAAATATGAAAAATATTTGGTCAAGATTGTTTTGAAAATTGCAGACCTGTGAGCTTGTAGATGTGCTATTTTCAAATACCTGTAGCTGTTGTATAAAATAAGTGGTTAAACTGACTGTGACGCTATTAACCAATTTTGCTGGGGACCCCCTGGAAGCCCCTCAAGGATCCCGGGGACCCCACTTTGAGAACCACTGGCCTAATGCATATCAAACTGGCGGTCCTTGAATTTTGAAAAAGGTTGAGTATCACTCCTCTAATATAGCTCACAAGCAAGCCTCCACTGGGAAGGATTCGCAGCAGAATAGTGTTAATCCAACTCTGTGTGCGTGTAAAAATGGACCCGCGTGTTCCAGCAAATTGGGCCGCTGGCGGAGCGGGGGGGGGGGGGGGGGGGGGTAGTAGGGTGGGTGCACCGCCTCAGTGATTCATTTCTGAGGCTCACTTTCATCTCAGTGTGCTCGCGGGGCTGTTTGTTTTTTTAATGTGATTTGGGAAATTCCCATCGGACTACTGCTCATGAAAAATAGATGATCCTGACTAAACAGTGGCTAAATGACAGCCCCGCGCCTCCTAAATGCACCGTATTGATGATGTTGAACTAATACTATAGTCCACAGATTAGAGTCACTGCTATTGGTCAGCCAGTTAGCAAAGCAGTTAGCAAGCAGTTAGCAGTTGTCAGCCAGTATGCACGGAAAATCCCATTTACCACTTAAGCCCTATGTACCCTATGCCGTTTGACTAATAGCCTTGTGGAAATAGCAGATCTACAAGTTTGTGACCTATTTTTGACAATTTTGACGTTTGTAGAATTTCGCCATTTAAAAAAAAAAAATCGCCTATAACAAAGTGCCCAAAATAGGGGCACCAAGGATTTGACAGTGTGGCGAGGGTTTGAAGTGTTTCTCTTTTTATGGTTGTTCACAGTTGTGCTTATTTGCCTTTTGCACTCATTTGTTTTTCAAAGGCTCCAGCCTCGTTCGCTGCACTTAAAGCTTCTTTCTTGTTCGGCCTCATCAGCACATATGAGAGAACCAGCCAGCCCCACAGGGTACCAACTGGGTCAGAGTTAGCACATAATACTGGCCTTGATGCAGAATGACTTGAAATAAAACTGTTTGATTTTTTTTTTTTTTACTCTGTAAAAAATATACTGTCATTTCACACACTTATTTATTTTTAGTTTTTTTGTTAAAATAAGTGTTATAGCCAGGCCTGGAATTTCATTGTTTTAGGGGAAACCCCACTTGGCCTTTGGTGTAATCAATTTTCTGAGGCAACAAAGGTCAAATGTCAGGCCAGCAAGGCCATCAAATACAACTATGATATTTAATTAATTGAATTTAAGGGTTAAGAATTATAAAAATTGTAAATACACAGTATAACTATCAGCTAAATTAATAAATAAATAGATTTTCATTATTTCAGAATTCAGAATCTCAACAAGACACTGGTGTCTAAAACCCATAATGACAGGAAAGAAACATTGAAATCAGAGACAACATTGAAATCAGCTGGCACACTGGGGCAGTGTGGACAGGGCATCAAGGCCACTGTGGCCTTAGGGCAGTGGTTCCCAAACTTTTTAGCTTGAGACCCAAAATAGAAATTTGATGTCTCCCCGGGACCCAAACTAGTGAAAATAGAAGATCTACAAGCTCACAGCGTGTATGCGATGCGACACTTTGTGAACTTGTAGATCTGCTATTTTCACTACTGCTTCATTTCAAGGAATTTCTTTGATTTGTTTTTCTTTTATTCATGAAATTCTCTTGAAAAATGTAGTCAACAAAAACAAATATTAGATATTTACTCGTGACCCATAAAAAGTGGTCCGCGAGTCCGCGACCCAAACATGGGTCCCGACACATTTTTGGGAAACAGTAGAATTTTTGAAGGGCATAAGGCCAAAACAAGGGGCGCAATGACGGCCATGGCCTTCATGGCCTCCATGAAATTCCTGTCCTGGTTATAGCTCTATATTCTGATAGTAATACATGCTATATAGAGTGTTTGTTCAGTTAACCAGGGTCTCCGTCCCTCCAGCTCTTCAAATCAGGAAAGAGAACTCATATTCAGGAACAAGTGAAATTGGATGATGAAAAGAAATGAGCAGACAGAGTTGGAAATGGAGCACTATAAAATTGAAGCTGATAAATTAGTTCTCTCTCCTCATTGGGTGAAAAAGGTGTCCCACCTGAAAATGAGTTTTTTTTGTTTATGAAGGGAGGGAGACCCCCGTTACTGAAAAAAGACTCTATAGCAATTAATTTCTATACAGAGCTTTAACTGTAGGCTATTTTCTGAGGATTTGCTAGTCTTTAACCCTTTAAGACCTGAGCCGATTCTTTTTTTTTTTTCTAAATCTTAACAGTATTTGGAAAACTTAACTTAGATTTTTCAAAAATAGCAGATCTACAAGCTCATAGCGCGGCACTCGGTGCCGCGCTATGAGCTTGTATATCTGCTATTTTTGAATAGCCAAAGAAATCTAAAGTGACACAGATGCGTTCCAGGTCTTAATCCACTTTTATGCTATTGCAATGAAAAAAATGCACTTGCTGGAATATGGAAAGGTTTTATATCTGTGACATTCTTTTTTTTTTAAGTACAGTTAATGTTAAATAGACAGCTAAACCACCATATAATGTATACTCATCGGGACAATAAGAATGCACACAGATTAAGCTTTTTCTCTGAAAATAATTAAGCACATTTACTTGCAGAGCTATTTACCCCTGCTAATCACTTGAATAGTGAACTTTAATTAAAACTATATTGGCATGAGCTATTCATAGTGATCAAGTTAATTAGAGAATTATAAGACATCAGATTTCATTTTAATAAGATTCGTGCAACCAAATAGCATTTTAAATGGCTATAGACGTCGTTTCAAAATGGTGTTTTAATGTCATTAACATAGTAAAACATCAGATATATCGGCTATTATTTGACGTTTTTGAAGACATCAGTGTTGGTAATTATAGTTCCAATTTGTATGCCCACAATAGGTGACCTTTTTTTTTAAGTTTTCAAAAAATTGCTAAAATTTGCCGATTGCGACGCGTGGCAAGCTTGTAGATTGTCTATTTTTTTTATATATTTTGGATAGGATGAATGGGTATAGAGCCCACTTGAGAAGCAGAAGGTTCCAGGTTCGATTCCCAGCCCCGGCAATGTGGCAAGGTGTCCTCGAGCAAGACACTTAACCCCTTAACTGCTCCCGTACACGCAAGCTTTTCATCGGGCAGCACTCAGCTGGTGGAAATAGGTCTAACTACTACTAATCGGTGATCTAGGACTCTCCAAAATCAGGATCGGCGTCGCATTAAAACATCTGGCATGGGTTGGCCTCCACCTCCACGTATATATCCAACCTGACAGTCAGTAATGTACAGCAGACCCACTACTGCGTGTAGCTCTGAGTAGACATACAGTCATTTAGCTTGAGGCTGTGGGGGTGATTTAAGAGCAGCAGTAACCCTGGGAGCATTCTAAGCTCTTCTAGTTAGCTGTCTGTCGGGTAGAAACCGCTTATCTCCATGTTTTTACTTTTTGTGTTTTTTTTTTTTTGTAAATGAATGCCCTGGCCTATTTGATCATACTGCAGCGTCAAAATTCAAAAGTAGCAGATCCACAAGCTCGTTTCGAGCTTGTGGATCTGCTACTTTTGCTACTCTTGAATTTGAATCCGGAAAAGTAACCGCTTTGGACTTGTGAGGTTTCCACCCCGACAGAGACGATATACACTACAGTATGAGAGCAAAGCATTCTTTCATTCCCGTCTCAGCTTCTAAGGGCGAGGAGCTACGCTTACGGAGAGGAGGAGACATGTCTGCTGGTCTGTAAATGTGACAATGACCTCATTAGGGAAAGACCTTTTTTGCATCGTTCTCGGCGGCACCAGAAGGCGTTTGCGCTTTTATATTATTTCCTGCATGGTTAAACGGTTCAGGGAAAGCACAACCTGGGGCTACATGAATAAAGAATTAAATAGAATGTAATACAAAATAAAAATGAGATTTTGGCCTTTACTGTATTATATAATTTCTGTTTGGCAGAAACCTTGTACCATATTTTGGGGTATTTTTGGTAAATTAATGGCCTACTTCGTACAAGAGTGTCAAACAAGTCGCGACGCGACATGCTGTGAGCTTGGCTATTTTCACTATTTAATTACATTTAAGGAACGGTTTTGGATAGGTTTCCACACGGCATCGACGACATATTTCCTGATGTAAACGGGCAAAAAGCTGATGTTTTTAGAGCAGTGTTTTTGTGATGAGTGGAGTATAGCAGCACGCACACACACACACGCACACGCACACGCACACGCACACACACACACACACACACACACACACACACACACACACACACACACACACACACACACACACACACACACACACACACACACACTGCACACCGTTCGGTTCCCTGCCCCGCAGTCATGGCTTGGTATCTCTGTGTTTGAAGCTCTTTGCACTCGGTTCTGCATTACTCGACGTTTGCTGTGCTTCTGTGCCTGCTTTGCCCACCCCTCCACACTCTGAAAGAATACACCTTCTGTTTCATGTGGGGGGGGGGGGGGGGGCAGAAACCTTGTATCGCATATATTTCAACTTTTAATGTTTATGCTCACAATGGCGCATTGTGAGCTTGTAGATTGGCTATTTTTATTATTATCATTATTTGGCCATGATATTTAAAGTGTGTCTGTGGGTTTTATAAATATGGAACCGATGAAAGTATTAGCAAGAGTTTGTGACTAGAACACGGGTCTTCAACAGGGGGTCCGGGACCCCCAGGGGGTCCTCAGAGCTACTATAGGGGGTCCGCCAAATCTTTGTGTGATAGGATTGAGTTTTTTTTACATTAACCACTTGAACCCTAGAATACCTTTTCTGAGGGGAACATTAGCCGAAAATAGCAGATCTACAAGCTCTCAACGCCTCGCGCTGCGAGGCGTTGAGAGCTTGTAGATCGGCTATTTTTGGCAAAGAGGCTATAGGTGTAGAGGGGAAAAATATCTGACTAAGTAAAAAAATTACTTTAATCTGAAACACAATTTTATACAATATAGAGTAAGGGGTCCCTGCTTCATCTCTCTCTCAGCTAGGGGGTCCTTGGCCTGAAAACGTTGAAGACCCCTGGACTAGAACATAACTACATCGGATCCATTGGAACACAGATTCTCTTTTTTTTCTCCATTTCCTGAAATAACAATTGTGGACATATAGCCCCGACAGCGGGGGTACTATTCAGCACTGTACTCTTAAAAAGCTCCAGGATTTCATCTCATCTCCTGCATGCCTCACTTCACCTGCTTTTCAGGTTGTTTGTCTTTTTTTCTTTTTTTGTGCCAAATGTAAAAACTTTCCAATACAGTGAGTGATCATGAATGAATAGCGGTGATATACTGCAGCGTGCGGGCTGTAAAGACCGAAGCGGCCCTAAAAGTTTCCCCGGGTGACATTAAAAAACGGTGATTTATGAGCTTCCCAAGTTAACGCAGGCAACAGCAACGCAGCACACAGCTGGCCTGTAAATTAACCGTTAAGTGGCATATATTGGTAGTAATAGACTGAGAACTGTCTTTAGCCGTGTCCGGTCCTTTGATTTAGAACATGGGTCTTCAGCAAGGGGTGCGGGACCCTTAGGGGGGGTCCTCAGAGTTACTAGAGGGGGGGCCGCCAAATCTTTGTGTGATAATTGTACTTATTTATTTTACAACGACTTGAACTAGCGTCACTATTCTACAAGCTTGTAGATCAGCTATTTTCGGCGAAAAGGTTTGGTGTAGAGTGGGAAAAGAGCAGACAAGTACAGAGCTAAAGGTCAAATTTACTAAGTATTGAGGGTTTAAATAAACTAACATGAATGCAACATATTAATAGAAAAGATCTTGTGTAAACTGTAAACAAACAAACTAATTCATTAGTGCTGACAAATCAAGTCCGATCTATGAAATCTATGACAATTTAATCTGCAACACGATTTTATACGATATGAGTGAAAGTGTTTTTCAAGTGGGCCCTGATCCAGATAGGGCTTGGGAACCACTGCAGTAAAATGTTTTTTTTTTTTTTGTTGTTGCACTGTGACACTAGGGAGGAACTGAGTACAATGCTTGGGCTTTTTGCATGCAGTCTCACCAGCTTTGCAGCCGAGTCTCTGAAACAAAAGGGACAAAGGGACAGAGAGAAGAAAAACAATTATGAGACAATTATGAAAGTTCCATAATTCTAGAAGCAGCCCCATGTCGGCTAAATTACATTCCTCCTGGGTTCAGAAATCACACCGCACACACATCACCTCACAGTGGACGACGGCAGTCAAGGTGATGGATTGAAATAATATTTTAATTTAAACTCCTCGGGGAGGGAGCGGCCAGGTTACGACACATTTCCTTAATGCCTGCTGAATGAAATCGTCTTGAAACACCGGGTTCACCTTAGGTCGAACATCTCTGGTATCACTGGTGTGTAATGGATGGATTTGTATACTGTACCTCATCATGATGGGATATAATGCAGTTCAGTATATAATGCAATCAGTTAGAACTACAAGACTTTTATGTGATTATAGTGATTATTCTATTAATAGATGTTTTTTTTTAATAATCGAGTAGCGAGGTTTCTTCATTAAAAAAATCTATTTTTTTTATGATCGACCAAATCGATTAGGCGAATAATCAACCACTTACGCAATATTTTATACTTCGTCTTACAATGTCGCGCGCAGATAGCCTTGTGATCGGCTAAGTTTCGCTATTTTGGAAAATGCATATTGATGATTTCTTATAATCGATTATATCGTTCAGTTGGATCGACTGTTGCACCGCTGTTGTTGTTTATTTACTTGTTGATTAATTTCTCCTCGTTGAAGTTGCAGCAGTATTTCATCTCAATAGAGCCTCATCTCTGAATGCTGGACTTCCAGATGTGCAGGGTGACATATGCTGTGTGTGTCTGTGTGTGGGGGTATATATATATGTACAGTATGTGACTGTGTGTGTATATATATATATATTACAGTTGAAGTGAGGTGAAGTGGATATATTTCTAAGGGTTTGAAAAATTCTAACGTGATTTAATACCTTTGCTCATATACGGCAGCATAGCACGGTAACGTCCTGGTCTCTGACATGAAGCCATCGCCTCTCTAGCTACCACTATTAGATATATTATCATGAAGCCATCATCTTCTAGCTATGATTATTAGATCTATTAGACCTATTATCCATCGCAATAAAGAGCAGGGCGGAGCGCTTGGCGGTTGGCCGCGGCCCGCCGAACCGAAAGAGAAGGAAAAATGAACTCCGTCAGGAAGCTGGATAAAATTTCTCTGACACACACAACCTTCAGTTGCAGGAAGAATATCTCTGTATATCCTGCTGACACGCGATCCTCCCAATCTATTTGGGACGGCTCGTCTTCAGCTGCAACTCCAAACAAGTCCTTTCAAGCTGCATCATTCATCAATTTCAAGCCCCCCCCCCCCCTGTTTGTGGGCTGGGGTTTTATGATACCCCACCAACGCTCAATAGCTGGCACAGATGTAGCAATGTGTCACGGAGGAGGAGGAGGTCTCGTCTCGTCTCGCGCACCGGCCCCCGCGTGATGATAGGAAAGACGGACGGACGAGAAAAACCATGGGAAAGAAAAAAGGACAAGCCGTCGGCTTTTAATAATTCATTTGCTTTAGGTATTGACATTAAACACCAATTCAATGGCCGGGAGAGGTGGGGAACAAAGCTGCTCGCATGCTCTTGTTACCCTGACAGCTGCTAGTCAATGTTTATTACAGGTGAGATCTGGGCAGAGACATACAGCATCATTTAGACCTATTTGCAGTTTAGGGGTTAAGTGTCTTGCTCATCGACACTCTTACACTTTGCCGGGGCTGGGAATCAAACCTCGGATTCTTCTAGTTTCCCAGGCGTCCTCCCCACCAGTGGTGGAAAGTAACTGAGTAGATTTACTTAAAGAGGAGGTGCCATGGTTTTGCACTTTTTCTGTTTTTCATGTGTCTATGAGGTTGATAGAACTTCATTAAGCCCCCTGGTGGTGTTTTTATGGTGTTTTATGTCTTCTCTGACTACTTCCAGTTTCTTCCTGGAGGCTGAAACCTTGAGGGTCAAACGTGCCAATAGAGAAACAGCACTTTTGTGATAAAAACGTACCCTCCCCCTCATTATCATAACACAACAGGTGTGGGCATGAGGAGGAGGAGGGACTAGGACAGGTGGGTGGTGCTTAGGTGGTGGAGGAGGTGCTAAGGTGAGAACGAGGTACACTTAATGAACTGGAGGCGTGTCCACATAAAAACATAATTTTAACAATTTTTAACAACTTTTTTGAAAATAATCTTCCTCCTAGGATAACCATAATACCTGATGATTATGTTTTAGGGGGGGAAGAAATCACTGAAAATCACGGCACCCCGTCTTTCAGTACTGTACTTAAGTACAAGTTTGAGGTATTTGTACTTTACTTGAGTATTACCAATTTTTTTTTTTTTTTTTAATCATTTTGTACTTTTACTCAAAGTCAATTTTGAATTCCGGACTTTTACCTGCAACAGAGTATTTCTATATTGCAGTATTGATACTTTTACTTAAGTAAAAAAATGCGAGTATACTTTTTCCACCACTGCTCTCAGAGTATTTGTGAAGCCAATCGTGTCTTTGTTTGCGATGATGTTAGGCTATACCGGCGAAGCCATATTCCTGCTGATGGAGAGCTGGATGAATGATGGAAGCGGTTGTGTGAGAGAATCGCTGCCCCGGCTCTTTGAACTAGCTTTTTTTGCCGTGTTATTCCTCCTGATTGCTGTGAAGTCCAACCACTCGTGGACCACTCCAATGATCAGTCTTAGAAATGGTCGCTCTCGGGTGGAAACCTTGCATGTCCAAAAGAGTTACTTTTCAGGAAATGAAAAAAAGAAAAAAGAACCATGTGTTCCAATGGATCCAGCGTAGTTATTATTTGGTCACAAAGGTCTTGTTCATGCTTTTCATTGGTTCAAATATTTATAAAACCCACAGACATGCTTAAAAAAAGGATCCCTGGCAGCGTTGCCAGATTCTGTGAGAGAAACAAGCAACCAGGTCTAGGAAAACCAGCCTAAAAGAAGCGACTTATGGGCCACATGAGCACTTTAACATGTACATCAGCTATTTGAACAAGCTCACAACGCGTCGCATTGTGAGCTTTATTACAAAAAAATTACATTTTAGTTATAGAGGACAATTATAATATATTAATGCATATTTGGCTTATTAGCCAGGGATCCTTTTTAACCACTTTCAACCTGAGGTTCCTATTTTGGAACGTCATTATAGGTGAAAACTTTCAAAGTGTAACAATAAAAAGATGAAATATGGACATACACGGTTTCTGCTCTGCAGCGATGATATGCTGAAGACTTGATGAATGAAGGTCTGTTGACACGCTGAGCACCCAGTGTTCCTATGCCCTATCATGGCTCAGTGGCATTGTGGTTAGAGTGTCCGCCCAAAGATTGGGAGGTCGGGGGTTCGATCCTCCGGCTGGGTCAAACCAAAGACTATGAAAATGGGACCTAATACCTCCCTGGCACTCAGTATCAAGGATGTGCGCGGGGGTAGGGCCCTGTCACATACTAGCATCTCGTCCAGGGTGGATACTTACTTGTACATCATGGGACATGCAAGAAAAGAGGCCACCGGTATACATACTGCATAGATAGAAGATTTTCTTTCGTTTTCATCACCCACTATTGATCTGTTAATAAAAAATGAATTGATGTGGTAAAGAATCCCACGTGCATTGAGTTTAGAGCCACAGACAGATGCCAGATGTTTGGGTTTCAATGCTAATCCTAATTCTGCAGAATCCTAGCGATGTTTTGACATATTTCGTGAAAAAGTGCAAAATCAATTCTATTCGATTTGGAAAAACTTAGATTTAATTAGAAATAGCAGATGTAGCAGATTGTAGATGGCAGATTGTGTGCTATTTTTTGTTTTTTTTTACATTTCTGATGCCTTTTGAAAATGCTCGCCTATGTGATGTTGCCAAAATAGGTTGAAAGTGGTAAACAATCACGACACATTGGCTGCATAATTGCAGATACCGATCATGCCGTCAACAAAGTCAAATAATAGCCTCCATATATCACTCTGGCTCTCAGTTTGTTTTCTCTCCATTGTGTAACCTTGTTGGTTCTGTGACACACTCACAAACCCCAAATCTATGCAGGATGAAATGTACAATAGATTTGTTTTTCTGCAGGCAAACAGTGCTATTTACCCCCCCCCCCCCCCCCCCATATGTGTGTCTATTTTCACTAGGATGGGAAAGGCAGGGAGGCTTTATAGAAACACTTCCACTTTCACAGAAAACGAAAGAAAGGAGAGTTTTTTTGTCAGTGGGTTTGAGAGCAGGATGAAAGGTACAGGTCTCATTTAGTAGACAATAACAGTTACTGAAAGCTTATTTCAAATGTTCAGACCAGTGTTGGAAGAAGTACACTCATATTGTTTACTCAGGTAAAAGTGCCACATTTTAGAAATATTCTGTTGCTCTGTTAAGTAGGCTTGTATTCAACATTTTACTTGTGTAAATGTACTTGTGTCAATTTGTTCATTGAAAATGAACAAATATATCGATGCGATAGAAATCTGTCACGTTATTCGTAATGTAATTAAGCACCTATTCTTAACCCATTAAGAGCTGAAGCCGATTCTACAAATGCCTTCTAAATCTTAACTGTTTTCTGAAAAACCTATGTTTCTATATCAGTGGTGCTCAAACTTTTTAATGTCAAGGACCCCCAAAATGATATGTATTTGGCAGCGGACCCCCATCTCAAAACATGTTGTTCCAGGGACCCCCCGAAGCAAAGATTTGAGTTAAAAATGTTCACTTTAAAATAATATTAATATATTAATGTGCACACATTTTCTCAATTTTTCAAAAAATAGCAGATCTACAAGCTCATAGCACTCGGTGCTAGATATGTTTGCCACAGTTCTACCGTGACCGGACAGGACATTATACCTTCCTTGCTGTTCATTTCTAGTTTCCTTCTCCTTATTCCTGTGTGCGTCTTTGAACGACCGACCACACAGTTTCCATGCAACTACAGTAAGTACTGTGCGCTGTCCGTTACTGAGCTGGCCATTAAAATGGCTGAAAACACCACCTTGCCTTCTTTGTTGTGATCTGACCGACACCCCAGGGCGAGTGCCATAAAATAACCACTAGCACAATATCCCCTATCCTTCATAATATACTGT
This sequence comes from Gymnoscopelus microlampas, assembly GCF_963454915.1. NCBI lineage: Eukaryota > Metazoa > Chordata > Actinopteri > Myctophiformes > Myctophidae > Gymnoscopelus > Gymnoscopelus microlampas. Next base: position 5,122,282 of record NC_139955.1, read on the forward strand.
AAATAGGCCTAATAATGGGACTGGGCGGGGGAATCAAAGAAAATAGGCCTATTTTAGAAAATACATATTGTTAAACTGCAGCTTTTTTTGTTATTATCTTGAATACACTGTTCGTCTGTGACTAATAGGCTTACATGTATTATGTTCTGATGGGCCACTGCTGTGCACCAGTATGGTTTGGCCTATGTTGTTTAATACTATATATACAGTATACAGTATGTATGTACTGTATTTATATATATATATATATATAGGCCTACATTATAATTGCAACCTGTGCACAGGACAACGCACAGCGTCCCTGTTGCTAAGATCCCCATCCCGCACTTAGCTTTAAACAGAAGCCTGAGTATTAATTCCTTGTGTCAATTGTTTATCAGTCGATCAATAGCTACGATTTTAAGTGTGTCTCGTTCGCTGCACAGAGAGAGAGAGAGAGAGAGAGAGAGAGAGAGAGAGAGAGAGAGAGGGAGAGGGAGAGGGAGAGAGGGAGAGGGAGAGAGAGAGAGAGAGAGAGAGAGAGAGAGAGAGAGAGAGAGAGGGAGAGAGAGAGAGAGAGAGAGAGAGAGAGAGAGAGAGAGAGAGAGAGAGAAAGACAAAGAGAGAGAGAGAGAGAGAGTATGTATTGTTATTGCCTGTCTTATTAGAAAAACAAAACCTATGTCGTCGTCACCTTGCTAAACTAATGGCCAAAGTCATTTTTTGAGGAAAACGATATTTTTGCCTACTAAGTCAGCTCCTCATGACACTGGTCACCTCTGGTAAAATCGCCCATCTCCTAATTGAAAAGGATCATGCTGTTCACTCCCCTTTTAGTATAATGGCCTAACTCCCTAGTGTGACTTAGGCCAAAATAGGCCTTTTTTTTTAATCTATTATGTTACATAACTGACAGACAGTGTTATTTCTATTTAAATAGTCATAATTTGTTATAAACATTTTGGGTGAAATGATTAATAAATATCATATAGTTTTGTTTTGATCAGTTTTTTATTTTTCCTGAAAAACTTTTTAAAAAATGACATAGGCCATTAGTTTAGCAATGCGACGATGTTCATCTCTTAGAATAAAACAACAGCCAAGTAGGCCTTAATTCGCCAGGGTTTAAAACTTGAATTTTGTGGGTTTTGTGACGGCATCGCTTGTCCACGGTGCATACGAGCGCTTATTTCATTTGTTTTCTTTTCTCTGCAGTTAATCTGCTATTTTTGCAATTAAAAAAAAAGATCACAGTCGATTAAATGGATTAGCTCGATGAACGGTTGCACCCCTAAACCTGTGTGCTGTGACTCAGCGATTCACATTCTGCAGCACACTACAGTTCTAGATGTCTGGTCCCTGTTTTCAACCTCCACCACATCACGTTGTTTCAATTCACCGCACTGCAAACATAATTACCAGTGGTGGAAAGTAACTAAGTACATTTACTTAAGTACAATTTTGAGGTATTTGTACTTGAGTATTTCCAATTTCCAATACTTCTACTTCTACTCCACTACATTTCAGAGGCAAATGTTGTGCTTTTACTCCACTAGAACTATACTTACTTGAAAACTTTAGTTACTAGTTACTTTTGAGATATGAATTATGATATAATGAAACATACCTTAATCACTTTAACCCTATTTTATACCTAGGCTATTTGAAAATAGCCGATCTACAAGCTCACAACGCGTCACAACGCGTTGTGAGCTTGTAGATCTGCTATTTTCAAATATTTAGTACTTTTACTTTTGGTACTTTAAGTACATTTTGATGCCAATACTTTAGTACTTTTACTCAAGTAAATTTTTAATTCTGGACTTTTACTTGTAACAGAGTAGTTTTATTTTCCAGTATTGGTACTTTTACTAAAGTAAAGAATTTGAGTACTTTTTCCACCACTGATAATTTCACTTCCTCTGAACATTTATGAGCAGGCCAGTTAGGATTTTGTTTTACTTTCTTTCTTTCTTTTTTCCCCCTACATTTGACATTTTTTTCTACATTTTTTGGCTGCGTGCTGAAGTTATTTGCGGTACATGTCACCTGGGAGCTGAGTGACACAATAATGACAAACTCCTTTGAGGCAGAGCAATTTCCCCGAATTGAATGAGCAGGATATGTGTGTGCGGGGCGAACAATTTGTGCACTTAGCTCCGGATTGGTCCTGTCGATACCGCCCTGCTGTCTGTCCCTGTGTGTGTTCACACAAATAGATTGGACAGCTCACAAAACGGCAGGAAGGACCAAACGACTGTAGTGGGAGGAGTAGCCTATACTCACATGTTGGACTTAAAAGAAGAAACTGGAAAGTGGAAGAATTTCAATGAAAAGGCCTGTATTCAAAATATGAAAAGTAGAAGTAGTCATTATGCAGAAGACCCATTTCAGAATGTCATGTTGTTGGACTCCGACGATTATCGATCATTAGCCACATACTAATACACCCTATTATAGTTTGGCTATTCAAAAATAGCAGATCTAGAAGCTCACAACTCTTCGCATTGTGTGGATCGGCTATTTTCTTCTAATGTCGACGATTTTCGATAAATAATTTGATCAACAGCGTAAATAGCTAAATATACATAGTAACCAGTAACTAAAGCTGTCAAATGAATGTAGCGGAAGTTCAACATTTGCCTCTGAGATGAAGTGGAGTAGAAGTACAAGATATCGAGAAATGGACATACTCAAGTAAAATAAAAGTGCCTGATAATTGTACTCAAGTACACCAAGTACTGTAGTAATAGTTATAATAAAAAAAAAATCAAGTTGAGATAAGAATGAAATATATGAAGATGCCTTCAGCAGTATCCACATCAGCATTGCATAATAAGGGCAGGGAGAAGAAAACGTATATTTATATAAGTGTGCAATGAGGCATGATGTATACAGTATAAATGTGCTTTAAGGCATAACCATTTAGCTGTAGAAACACATGTACGGTATATGCTACAGTATAGCAGAGACAATTATACAGTAAGTACTATAGCAGCAATAGTAACAGTACCTAGTATTTATACTAAAGCAGCAAGTAGTCACAATAGTAGTCGCATCAATTTGACAAATTTACCTTGGATCTATAAACCCATTGAGACCTGAAGCCGATTCTACATGTCTCCTAAATCTCAACAGTTTTCTGAAAAACGTATGTTTCTATTTCAGTGGTGCTCAATCTTTTTCATGTCAAGGACCCCCAAAATGATATGTATTTGGCCGCGGACCCCCATCAAAATATCTTGTTCCAGGGACCCCCAAAAGCGAAGATTTGAGTAAAAAATGTTCGCTTTAAAAATATATATATTCAAAGATTTGCACACATTTTCACGATTTTTCAAAAATAGCAGATCTACAAGCCCGTAGCGCGGCACTCGGTGCCGCGCTATGAGCTTGTATATCTGCTATTTTTGAATAGCCCAAAGTGTAAAATAATGCTTTTAAGCTCAAATAAAAAAATGACACAGTTCCAGGTCTTAATGGGTTAAAAAAAGTCCACCTGACTGCAATAATATGTCAGCAATAAAAACCCGGTATTTTGGGGGTTAAAATTCAACAGTATATGTACAGTATACTGCATAAGTACAGTACTTTAGTAAATGTAGGCTACTTAATGCAGTTACGGGCAAGGGACCAAACAGGACATTCAAGCACATTCGTGTGTTGACTGGCGATCGGCTTTATTTGGCATTCAGTTGTGCTAAAGGCAGTCGACCAGGGACAGACTGGGAGTCCTGCAGACGATCTCACAGACATGTCTGACCGTTTTGGCTCTCTGAATAAATGCATCTCTGATGGAATACAGTTACAGAACAATCACATCAAGCCCTAAGCTCGCTCTAAAAAACCTGCGTGTTCCACCAAATACTGCTTAATTAAAGTGTCACTGAGAGGGGTGGGCCGGTGTGACAGAAAAATCTATTCGTTTCCATTAACATAGTAACTGTATCTATTTACAAATGTCAAATGTCAGCGAGTATTGAGTTTTGATGTGACAAATACTTGTCCCATTTATAATCGTGTTATACGACACCTTTCCCCGTGTACGACGGTCGGTGGAGAGTGAGATACTGGAACACGCACATTGCGAAGGTCATTGGAATTATAGTCTAATCGATACTATACAATCATCGCATTCTTTCGATATTTATCTGTTATGATCACTTTGTATCCACGTGAAAATATATTTGATCCAGGCTTTCATACGCTGCGTTTGCATGTTTATTTTCTAAAATAAACATGCAAATGCCATATATAACACAAAAAGTTTATTGTTAAAAAGTTAAAGCTCTATTCTGAAAGTAATCATTGCGACACAGTGTTTGTTCAGTAACAGAGGTCTCTGCGTTTCTCCAGCTCTATAGTAAACATTTATAGGTGGGACACCAATTATTTATCAGGGGAGAGAACCCATTTATCAGCTACAATTTTAATGGTGTTCCAGTTCCAATTGTGTCTGTTCATTTAGTTGTTGTAGTTTTTCTGATCTCTGTAGATCTGCTACTTCCTTTTTTTCCTTTTTTGAAAATAATGACATGCCCAAACTAGGGACACCGGGGTGAAAGTGGTTAATATTCTGGAAGTGTTTTAGTTCATTCATCCTACTAACGCTTTGGTCTCTCTGGACCTTCGTCAAGAGTGCTTTAAACAATCCTTACAACCGCGATCTTAAATAGAATCTCATGGAATCTCTTGGTTCAGTCCTATGGGGGATAACATTTGCAAATTAACCCCCAATCTTCGTCGTCAAGAGGACTGAAAGATAAGATTCCCTGGCTGTGCGGAGCTTTGGGTTCAAATAGACCTACTGTTTACGGTGCTCTTAAGATACAGGCATTTCATAAAGACTGCACACATTTTGAATGACTTACCAGAGCTGCAAAGCTGATGTTTTCATTTATTAGACATCGTTGCTGTCGGGTGGAAGCCTTGTATGTCCAAAACATGTACGATTGTTTTAAAAAATGTTTTAAAATAGTGAAAATAGTCGATCTACAAGCTCACAATGCGCCGCGGCACGTTGTGAGCTTGTAGATCTGTTCTGTATTCACTACTTTTGTGCGACACTCTTGTATGATGAACGAGGGGAAAAAAAACATACAACGTTGAAATATGGAGATGGGAGGTTTCTGCCCGACAGCAATGATATGCAATTCCTGTAACTGTTCTTAATTGGACATAAGTATGTGTGGTGGTGACTCATTTGTTCCTGTTTTGACCATAATGTGACACATTGTACACATGTCACGGTCACTTATTGAGAGGCCCTCCCACAGGAGAAGAATTGTCCCACACCTGCGCGCACACACAATGGGCGAAGCATTTATTCACGTTAACCCTGCCATCCCTGTTTTGGGACATGTTGTTATAAGCAATCACTCTCAAACATTGCCCAGGCCAGGGGTCTTTAACAGGGGGTCCGGGACCCCTAGGGGGTCCTCAGAGCTACTATAGGGGGTCCGCCAAATCTTTGTGTGATAGGATTGAGTTTTTTTTACATTAACCACTTGAACCCTAGAATACCTTTTCTGAGGGGAACATTAGCCGAAAATAGCAGATCTACAAGCTCTCAACGCCTCGCAGGAGAGCTTGTAGATCGGCTATTTTTGGCAAAGAGGCTATAGGTGTAGAGGGGAAAAATAGCAGACAAGTAAAAAAAAACGCTTTAATCTGAAACACAATATTATACAATATAGAGTAGGGGGTCCCTGCTTCATCTCTCTCTCAGCTAGGGGGTCCTTGGCCTGAAAACGTTGAAGACCCCTGGCCTCAGTTCCGGTTTAGACTCCACAGGGGCGAAAAAAGACGCGGGTAAAAAAAGACGAAAGAGAGAAAAAAAAAGAAAGACGCGGGTAGGCGGGGCCCTACGCAACCTGCGTAGTGTGCGTATAGGGTGGACCGGCTCTGCCTGGCCTAGGCCCTTCATGCTAAATGTATTAAAAAAAAGGCAGATCTGCAAGGCCACGATGCATTGTGAGCTTGCAGATGTACAAGCTCACAATGCGTCCTGGGCTTGCAGATCTGCCATTGTCGTCGTATGATGGTGTCAGGCTTAAAAGAGCACTTCACCCACTTTCAACCTATCTTCATGTAATTGGTCCTCACTAATGCATAATATGGCACCATTTACTTTCTATTCTGTGTCTCATTGGTGGAGTGTGGACAGTTCAGAAACCTGCTTTCCAATGACATGATCGATGGGGAATCCAAGCTAAGAAAAACGACAGCTTTTCTCTTCCTGTAAAGTTAGCGTTCGGAAATACAGTACGTCAGAAACCATCGTTCTTGAATTGATCAAATTCTTCACACTGATGATGTCACTGGTAGGCAGGTTTCTGAATTGTCCACAGCCCTCCAGAGTGAGGAGACAGAAATGGTCAGTGGTGAAAAAAGTATTCACATTTTTTACTTAAACAAAAATTGTCTACATTTACTTGAGTAAAAGTACAAAAGTATTGGTATCAAAATTAAACAAAAGTAACTGTTGGCGACAAAAGTAGAAAGTACTCATTATGCAGAATGTCACATTGCACAAGTTTTTTATACATTTGGAAACTTGTGAAATGGGACATTCTGCATAATGAGTACTTTTACTTTTAGTACTTAAGTATAGTTTGATGACAATACTTTTGTACTTTTACTCTAGTTCATTTTGAATACCGGACTTTTACTTGTAACAGCGTGTTTCTATTTGGTGGTATTGATACTTATACTCAAGTAAAAAAAGTGACTACTTCTTTCACCAATGGTACACAGTAGGGTGTACCATCCTGCCACATGCAACACATACAGTAAAGGAATGTAACCATAAGCTGAATATATATGATGATAAAACACACCAGGCAGTTTATAGTTCTATGTCCTTGCATGCTTCTATCTGCCCTTGTAAAGGAACGGCAATACATATACATGAGCAACCAGATTATCTACTCTGTGAAAAATGTGACCTGTTGTTACCCAGTGATTGATATCACAAGATTAAAACCCAATTCTTGGGGCTTTTGCAAAGGACGATATGTTACGTAGAAATCCTTTTGTTGATAAAAATGTTACTCTGTGTGTATATGTGTGTGTGTGTGTGTGTGTGTGTGTGTGTGTGTGTGTGTGTGTGTGTGTGTGTGTGTGTGTGTGTGTGTGTGTGTGGGGGGGGGGGATACGCACTCTCACCTGCTGAGAGTGCGTACCACAAGAATAAGGCTTGCAATCTTTTCAGGGTGTTTGTCTCAGATGGGTGTGTGTGTGAGGTTAGGGTTGAGGTTTGTTTTTTAGGCATATCTTTCTGTGAGATTAAGGTTAAATAGGCTCTATGCACAGCAGCCATATTGGGAATGAATTGGCCCCTTCCTTACTTCCTTCACAGGTGTCACCAATAATACTAATTAAGGCTCTGTTTCATTTAGTGTGGCATAGTGGTTGTCTTATTTTCAAGGGCCCCCATAACAAATGGAACCAAATGGACCCTTACGGGTCCATTTGGTTCCATTTGTACACTCTCAGAGTTACACACCCACCATAAGGGGCCATTTGGGAACCAAAATGGAGTGTTTCTAGTGAGCCAACATGCACAATATCAGCACCCTGACCAGAATGGAACAGAGCCCTTCATTAGTATCATTGGTAACACCTGTGAAGGAAGTAAGAAGAGGCCCAATTTCTTTCCAATATGGCTGCTGTGCATAGAGCCTATTTAGGCAATCGTTTTTGTGAAGGTTAGGGTTAGGGATAGGCACTGGGTGAAACACCCTGGAAAGAGGGAGTCCCTCATGAATAAGGCTAGTCGGGTTCAAATCCGACAGCAGGCTCTTTGCAGCATGTCATCTATCCCACCATTGCTGTCTCTCTCCATTATCACTGTCAAATAAAATCATAAAATGCATTTAAAAATGAACCCTTTAAGACCTGAGGCCTCTTCTACAAAATGTCTTCTAAATTCAGTTTTTGGAAAAAAACGTATATTACTATATCAGTGGTTCTCAAACATGTCAAGGACCCCGAAATGTACATGTATTTGGGCACGGACCCCCATTTCAAAACATTGTGTTCCAGGGACCCCCAGAAGCAAAGATTTGAGTTACAAATGTTCGCTTTCAAAATATATATATTCAAAGATTTGCACACATTTTCACGATTTTTCAAAAATAGCAGATCTACAAGCTCATATCTGCTATTTTTGAATAGCCAAAGTGTAAAATAATGCTTTTTAGCTAAAATGAAAAAGTGTCACAGATGCGTTTCAGGGCTTAATGGGTTAAAAAAAAATAAAAAAATACTGTACATTAGCCCCCTTCTAGATCAAGGCGAAAGATACAGAACACTGTAAAATCCGGAGCGTTAATTTAACTCTAGAGGGCCCTATCTATGACACAGAACGCAAGACGTCAATAGCTTTAAGGGTGCATGTGTCCACGCCACATTTTGCCAATTAGGCGCGTTATCTGGGCATTAAGGTTGGCGCATGGCGCTAAGGGGTTGTATTAAGCCTCTGAATTTGTCATGGGTGTGTTTTGGGTGTTACATTAATTCAACTTTGAGTATTAAATTGAGTATTGGCTACCCATTGCTGCTCATTAGCGCCGCTTTTCGCCAGGCGGAAGATAATAGGGCCATGAGAGTTGACCACATTAACCCTGTACCATCCCTTTTTTGGGAGGGAACCAGTACAGAGCCACGGGTCAGGTATTGAGGGTTAGATGTCAGAAAATAATAGAACATATTCATAGAAAAGATCATATATGTATAAACAAACAAACAAACAAAATAACATTAATTTATAAAAAATAACATTGATGATAGTGCTGTCAAACAAATCTTAAACGCTATGACATCAATGAAAAGGTTTAATCTGCAACACAATTTCATACAATATGTAAGTGGGGGTCCCTGCTTCATCTCTCTCTCAGCTAAGGGGTTCTTGGCCTGAAAAACGTTGAAGACCCCCTGTAATAGGCTACAATGAAGTATATAGCGCTTATAAGTGCCTAAATGATCACTCAGGATTTTTTGTTTTTGCAGTGTTGACCGGGGGCACCAGCGTCACTCTGGGGAGGAAAAGAGTTTAACATAAAAACAGGCAGTCATAAAACATTCAACACAATTCAAGGTCTCTCACACACACCACTGTACTGGGTGACAATGACATTCACTGCAACAAAGGGAACGGTGGCCAGGGAGGCACATTTCAGGATGTATCTTTTTATTTTTTATGAATAAAACGTGTTGTGTGTTTTGGTAAGGCTGGGGGGTTGGTGATGTCAGATAGTTTTACTGTCGACACCATTGTTCATCGCACAACATTTCCCAGCACCAGTAGGTGGAAGAAGTTTTTTTTTAAACGTGGTAATACTACACATTTTAGTTGAGTATAAGTACGAAAGTGCATCAAAATATACTTACAGTGCCAAAAAAGTACTCATTATGCAGAATGTTTTTTCAAAAGTTTTCAAAATCTGTCGGAAATAACAGATCTACAAGCTCATAACGTGTCGCGATGCACCGCGTTGTGAGCTTGTAGATCAGCTATTTTTGAATAGCCAAAGAATAAAATCAGGGCGTAAGTGTTGGTTTTGTAATAATAATATAAATCTGTAAAGTAACTTGCAATTAACCTTTTCAGATAAAGTGGAGTCAAAAGTACAATATTTCCATCTGAGATTGTAGTGGAGTATAAGCATAAGTATAAAAAAAATGGAAATACTCAAGTAAAGTATCCCAAAACTATTACTTTTCAGGATTCAAATTCTAAGGTAGCAAAAGTAGCAGATCTACAAGCTCAAAACGTGTCACTTTGTGCCGAGTTTCGAGCTTGTGGATCTGCTACTTTGATGATTTTGTGTGACGCTTGTAGTACGACGTAGGGCGTTAATTTACGGGGGAAAAAAACAGAAAAAGTTAGAATATGGAGATAATTGAAGTTTCTGCCCGACAGCAACGAAATGTACTTAGTTTACTTCCCACCACTGGTGTTTGGGGGGCTGTGAAGACAGATAGTTTTACCGTCTGTATTGTTCAGCGGAGAACATTTCCCATCGCAGTCACAATGGCACATTCACATTCCTCCGGCAGTTCCGACTGAGTGATACTATTATTGTCAGTCGGGCATATGTTTTGAGGCGACCAGAAAGAGAGGAACTCACAAGATTACCGAGCAAACAAAACTATGGCGTCTAACAAATATTACGGCTCATTTTGATTAGTCGCTCCCTCTCGCCAGCGAGGATTTGTTTAGTTTTTTTTTGCTTCCTTTGAGCACTACTGGCATCCACATTCACAACACACAACGTCTCCGCTGAGAGGGCGGTGGGGGAGGGGGAGGGGGGGGTGGGTGAAAACCCAAGCCAGCGTTTTCATTTGGCTTCAGATTCGTGCTCTTATTTGGGTCCATATCGTGGAGTTCATTTCTCTCCCCCCCAATTTGATTGTTTTATAAGGATCTTTGCCGTGTTAAATGGCCTACAGTACTTTCCTAGCCGTGGCCTATTAGAGCACATTGCCACGGAGCACTTCTGGCAAAAATAAATAGTGATTATTGTGTGAATTGTTTAAATGCTCTGCCATGGATTTGATAAATTACAGTAGAAGTCAGTTAGTCCAATTCGCAGAGCAGACTGGCAGAATGCAAATTTATTTATGACCCTGAGACTGCTAGAAAATGAAATCATCATACGTTTTCAACCACTCAGGCTGTGTTTTAGATTAGAGGTAATCTATCGGGGCAGGGAAAACATTCTATGAATAAATTGTTTGCGTTTCTTATTCAACTATTGGCACTCTAGACGCAAATGGAGTCAGCGGTTGGACATCCGGGTGGCGCTAGGGTAATGTTCCCGCCCACGCCGTGGAGACTGCGGGTTCCATTCCTCCACGGTGCCAATAGCTTGGCCGGTAGGTTTCAACTTTCTGTCGCTGCGCTAGCAAGTACATTGTGAGGGGCAGAGTTTTCCTCCGCCTGCATAATGTCCTCTCGGTGAAACTCCTCACAGGTAGCATCTGGCAATTCCATGAGTACCGGAGGAGACGTGGTTGTCTTCACTCTCCCCATACCAACAATAGAGGTTGGCAATGACATGGATTATATGCAAATATGGAGCAAATTGGCATAACGACTAAATTGGGGATAAAATGAAAAACTAAGAAATCAATCAAAGAAATAGATTCCGCAACGTAACTGCAGTCAAAAGTACTGTAATTGCCTCTGAGACGTGTTAGTGTTGACGCATAAAGTATCAAAACATTGAAATACTCAAGTAAAGTAAAAGTACCTCACAATTGTACTAAAAGGTAATTAGTTACTTTCTACAACTGGGATGATCTGTGTGAAAGTAAATCTGAGTCTAAGGCAGTGATATTTCACTGTGCACTGAGCCAAATGAGGAGAAAGTTGTACTTCGAATCAAAAAACACTGAATCGACTTTAATTTCTGCAGCGTCTGATCTTGATTTATAGTAGCACAGCAGAATGCGGCCTGCCTCGTATGATTTGGTGGTTATCCCGTTCTACATTTTCATCAAAGAACATTCTCAGGCCATATCTGTAAAATGGAGAAATCATCAGAGCTGAAGGGCTGCGATATTGGAAGTTCAGCTTCATCAGCAGTCTGTGAGGCTGAAATGGGAGACCTTCAGCAGGTCTCCCTCATATATCTTCATGTCTCTCTCTCTCTCCCCCTCAACTGTCTCAACGCTCTCTCTATTGTGTCTGTCTGTCGTCCTCTGAAATGGCTCACAGCTGTCCTGTCTCTCGTCCATTCTCTCTTTCTCTCTCTTTTATTCAAACCAGAGAATGACTGATGCCAGATTATTCTTTTTTTTGGTCAAAAGTGCAAAATCTTGACATCAATTTGAAAGAAACGTGATTAAAGTTTCTATTTGAGAACATTTAAAGCTGCACTATCTAACTTTCCTCTTCTACTCCGGATTTGAACCTGGGTCTCCTGCCAAGTGCTGAATATTTTACCTTTGAGCCAACAGAGCCTGCCTGCTTGCTCAGGTGATACATTGGATCTTGACCTTCAGGACAAAATTTGTGTGAAACCAGAAACAGGATTGTGTCAAAGGTCATCATGACTCACCTTTTTTTAACTTTAATATCAGTACACGAAAAGAACATGTAACTTTAATAATACAATTAACAAGCAAACAAGTATAAAATACACATACCTACCTACCTACCTATTTAACAAATTAAGCCCTATTCAGAACCTTTTTTTAAGTAGCCGATGTAAGCTGTAAGCTTGTTGATCGGCTATTTTTGAAAGATTTTAATAGGTTACAAATTGGAACACACCAGCTGTATACATAATTGCCGATACCGATGTGGACAAAAAAAGTAGCCGATCCCTCTGATCTTCGCTCTCTCATCCCGTTTCCCCTCTTCCTCGTTGAGATGCGCACACATATGCGTTGTTAGATCACACAGATGCTACGTTATCTCCACTCATGTGAACTAATTTAATCAAATAAAGTCACAGCAATGCATAACACGTCCACATCATAAACGTACATGTTAGTTAAGTGCTCCTGTTTGAACAGAACGTGATTCCAGCATGCCGTGCATGCTCATGCATCTTATAAATGCATTAACGATACAGAGAATGCTTAAATAACCTCACCAATTCTGATTCATAATTATAATCACAAATACAGTGTTATGACCACTCAATGTATGCATTTAAAGGAGTGTATAGCATGTAGGTCATCATTAAGCCTGTATCTGTGGTACACAGAAAGCAACTCTATTATCTATTACCCAGAATGGGCTGATATAATTTAAAAACATAACAGCCCTACCTACTTGTTAACATGTGCTTTGTGTATAACTGTGATTTATTTAGCGTTTCTAATTAATTTTCCTACACCCATATCAATAACATTTAATTAAATTGATACACTATTGATCATCACAGGGCCGTTTTGCATAATAATTAATGGCTAAAATGCTGTGGCATGCAAATCTGATCCTCAATTTAATTCTCATTGGACTGCATCTTCATAAGTGGGTATGCAATGTAATATGCAATCCACCCATGGCTTATTAAGATCTTTACAGTCATTTAATATCAGTCTGTGGTCAATTATATTTCTCTGGAGTAGCATTGCACTTTAATTTGATATAAACAAAACAACAGGCTGTGAAGCTGTGGTCATGATGATGGAAGCTGATATAGCCTTTGTCTCTCTCTCTCTTCCTTTCTCTCTTTCTGTTTCTCTTTCAGTCTCTCTCTCTCTCTCTCTCTCTCTCTCTCTCTCTCCAGAACTCTGTGCTGGAATCGAGACACTGACTTGCACTGCTGTCTTCTCGAGGGACCGACTCTGTTGATTGTAAACAACAACTAATATTAATTTCACACCGGACACCTTCACCAGATCGATGATGATCGACCAAGCGAATCAGTTGTCTTTATGGGTTGAATATGTTATGAGCATAATTGCTGAGGTTTATGGGAGACAAACAAAAACCGAAACCACCCGGCGTGTAACATACTGTACAAATGAGCCTCATGTTTTCTTAATACGCATGGATCACTAACTCTAGGCCTCCTTGAGTCATGACTCCGGTGAATTATTCAAGATGGCAGGAGAGGAATAGTAGTTATGTCTCAGATTCATGATTGATTGTGGGGGAACAAGCAGTTTGAAGTCTTGGGATATTGTAACTCAACCCGATGATGGAGGGAAAATTAATTACAGCGCCACAAATCGATGAACAACCGAACGTGTCAACTCCCTAAAGAGCCGTGGCTGTTCATTGTAGGGTGATTGAAGGAGAATATGCGGCAGCTGAGGCAGGGTAGGGGTGCTGCCGGGGTCTGAAAGAATCTGTGGCAAGCGAGGCTTGTGGGAAATGTAATGATCCTGCTACGATTCAACGTCACACTCAAGAACTCCGACGCGACTTCCAAAACGCAACGCGCCCGAGCCATTCATCTGGGACTTGACAACCGTCTTCAGACGTGTGAGGCCATGAGACACACTTTCAGCCAGCCATGTATTCTGACTCGACCGCACACAGATCAATCAGATGGGGGGGGGGGGGGGGGGGGATTCATACAAACATGAACTGACACTCTGCCAGAGCCTGCTTTGCCCTGGCTTTCTTTTACCACTTACACCCTATATACTTGGAGTCCCTCGGGGGTCTATACTAGCGGCGTTTTTTTTGCTCTACATTAAATATCTCCGAGAATATAGCCGATCTACAAGCTCACAATGCGACGCGTTTTGTTTTCCCCACAATACGGATGCTGAGGGTTTAAGTGATGAAAGAAAGCGGTCAATATCGGTGTTTCCCAATCTGGGGTCTGGGCCCCCCCCTTGGTGGCGCCAAAGATCACAGGGGCGTGAGGCCTTGTCTGACAATTTTAAATAATATTAATTTCATCCACTTTCAACCTATTTGGGGCATGGCATTATATTGTAATACAAAAATAAATACATAAATAAATAAATGTTTTAAATATAGCCATTCTATAAGCTCAAAACAGAACTTTTACATTGGCTGTTTTTGATATTTGTTGTACACACAACAGTGTGCGTGCGTGCGTGCGTGCGTGCGTGCGTGCGTGCGTGCGTGCGTGCGTGCGTGCGTGCGTGCGTGCGTGGGCGGCTTATGTCAGAAGTAAGAAGGTTGGGTGAAATGGGAACCACAGGGTCTATAAGCTTCGGCCCCTGCTGTCTAATGTGACGTGTGACCTGAGGGGACATGCTCCGTCCGGCGTGCACATGCACTGCCTTGACATGACACGGAGCGGGATTAGGAGAATAATAGTGGGAGCTCATTATAAACAACCAGCGACCGACCGCGGCTGACTCACCCTCTTCTCCCTCGTGCCGTCGGAAACAGAGGACAGTCGTGCGTCTTTCCTGCCCTTAACCATTCATCGACCAATGGAAGAAAAAAAAAAAAACAGGACTCAGGGGTATAGACTGTGTGTTTGTGTGTGTTGGTTGCGTGCGCGTGCACGTGCACGGCCATCCCAGACAATGTGACTTTGACCTTTAGCAAGGGATGCTTAATGAGTTTGCATAATAGCTGATCTCCCATCTGAGGAATCATCCATCTACATGAACCATGTAATTAGCTGGTAAGATGGCCGTCTAGCTAATTTCCCTCCACTGAATAAACAGACAAATACACACACGCACACGCACACGCGCACGCACACACACACACACACACACACACACACACACACACACACACACACACACACACACACACACACACACACACACACACACACATGATTGACTATGAAGAGTATTAGTATTAATAAGGCGCAGACAACATTCCTGCAATAAGGCTGCAACTGTTGATTATTAAGTTATTATTTGATTGATTGAATACTTTATTAACACGATTGTTAATAGTACAGTCAAAGGTTACGCTAAAAGAATAACACAAAAAGCCCCAGGGTGGCTTGTTTCCATTGCGGTCCATTGCACTCAATTCATCATACATATAATAGATACAATGCAATACAAATACAAATACAATACAAACCAGAATAAGGCTCAGTAGAACCATATGGTATATTTACATGAGAAATGAGAGGTGGGGGCAGGGTTAAGAGGATTCTACTATCAATGTGTTACTTCTATAGATAGCAGATATACAAGCTCAAGTGCCGCGCTATGAGCTTGTAGATCTGCTATTTTTGAAAAATATTTTAAAAAAATGTTTTAGATTTTTTTCCAAAAATTGTTTTTTTTTAAAGAATCGCCTCAGGTCTTAATGGGTTAAATGATTTTATCCACGAGTTTCCAGTGTCCCATGGGGCATTGAGGGAATTACGGGCATCACTTCCCGGAAGGAAACTTCCCAAGGAAACTTGTGGATACTGTATCAACCAATCAACTAACCACTTAAAGATTATTTTGCTGTCTACTCCCGCACATCCTTTCATGCAAGATGCGTTATAATTGTGCGTTGTGAGCCTGCATCGATGTATTTATTTAAATAATCAATTAACTCAATTAACTATTTGTATAGCACTGTCAATGACGATGCAAGGCTGTGTTACTTTTCTTGTAAGCAAAGGAGATGGTTCCGTAAATCATAAATCCACACTCCTGGGAGAGCTGAATCTAAGAAGAAGATTCTTGGTAATCTGTACATCATCCTGCAATACACACACACACATGCGTGCGCGCACACCAGTGGTGGAAAGTAACTAAGTACTTTTACTTAAGTACTGTACTTAAGTACAATTTTGAGGTATTTGTACTTTACTTGAGTATTTCCAATTTCCGATACTTTTACTTCAACTCCACTACATCTTAGGTGCAAATATTGTACTTTTACTCCACTACAATTATTTGAAAACTTTAGTTACTAGTTACTTTTCAGATATAAATTATGATATTATGAAACATACATTAACCACTTTATACCTATTTTATACCTAGGCTATTTGAAAATAGCAGATCTACAAGCTCACAACGCGTCGCATCGCGACGCGTTGTGAGCTTGTAGATCTGCTATTTTCAAACATTTACTACTTTTACTTTTAGTACTTTAAGTACATTTTGATGGCAATACTTTTGTACTTTTAATCAAGTAAATTTAGAGTTCTGGACTTTTACTTGTAACAGAGTATTTCTATATTGCAGTATTGATACTTTTACTTAAGTAAAGAATTTGAGTAATTTATCCACCACTGGCGCACACGCACACACCGGTGGTAGAGTCTTGGTAATGTGTGCTTTGTCCACAACTGATGCGTCGCGCAGCACGGAGTGACAGATGTATTTGAAACCCAATGACATGCAGACGTGCTCTGCCGTGGATTTGCATGCAAAGTAGCTCCTGATCTGACTTGTGTCCTATTCATCATTTTCATTTTATGCAGATAATATGAAAATCCGCGGCCGTAAAACTTGGAAGTCACACGGGTGAAAGAATTCCCCATCAACCCCTGCCTTTGTATTGGCCGAACATGTGATGAATTGATATTTGTAGTTATTTAAAAAAAAATGACATGGAGATTCTGCCAGACAATGCATAGAACTGCAGAGGTTCTCAATGTGGGGTCCGTGTACCCCCAGGAGGTCTTGATGAGACACAGGTCTGTAACTCTGAGTGTATACAAATAGATGGAACACGATTGGCCCTTACAGGTCAAATTTGTTCTATATACACAGATTTCATTATGCTTTATTTAACCAGAAATACTTATTGAGATTAAAATGTCTATTCCAAGAATGACCTGGCCAAGAGAGGAGCATTAAACACTGTTACATCACTAAACACTATTTCTTTATTGTAAAAAACATTACACACTACACAAGTCAATGCAATAATCCAGTTAGAATGCACAGCAGGGTCATTGTTATGTTAAAATAACAGTGATGATTTTTTTTTACAGTGTATTTTAGGATCCCAGAGATGATAAAACAACTAAACTATGGTTCTTGAAATCCTAAACATTGCAGAATCACTCATATATAGGCGTGGTGGAAAGTAACTAAGTACATTTACTTAAGTACTGTACTTAAGTACAATTTTGAGGTATTTGTACTTTACTTGAGTATTTCCAATTTCCAATACGTTTACTTCTACTCCACTACATCTCAGAGGCAAATATTGTACTTTTACTCCACTACAATTATTTGAAAACTTCAGTTACTTTTCAGATATAAACTAAGATATAATGAAACATACATTAACCACTTCAGCCCTATTTTATACATAGGCTATTTGAAAATAGCCGATCTACAAGCTCACAACGCGTCGCATCGCAACGCATTGTGAGCTTGTAGATCGGCTATTTTCAAATATTTAGTACTTTTACTTTTGGTACTTTAAGTACATTTTGATGCCAATACTTTTGTACTTTTACTCAAGTAATTTTTTAATTCTGGACTTTTACTTGTAACAGAGTATTTCTATATTGCAGTATTGGTACTTTTACTTAAGTAAAGAATTTGAGTACTTTTCCCACCACTATAGCCTCCAAACTAAGGCATCAGCTTTGTAGGACGCTCCATCCATCCCATTCCATTCCGTCCAAGGACAGAGAATCCGCTCCTGGTTTTGCCTCTCCGCTAATCGCGCAGCAGTAGTAGCTTCACTCACATCAGTGTGCTGTGCAAGCAGATGTTCTCTCCGTCTCTCTCTCTCTGAACAGCACAACGTTTTCGCATGTTTTGGGGGAGAAAAATAATTCATTCTCTGAAAAAAAAATAGACAAGAAGACAACAAAAACTAAGAGAGTGACTGTGTGTGCAGTGTGAAACCGCCGCGTTCGCTGCTCCTCCTGCTCGGACAGACAGAGTTTCTGAACGGGATTTGTTTGTTGCAGGGTTTTTTTTTAGGGAGGAAAAAAAAACAGAAGACGTCGAAAAGCCGCCGCTCGCGCGCTCGCGCTGAGAGATATGAGATAATTTTAATCCGCCACACCTGTGTGCGATGATGATGATGCGTTGTTTCTGAGCTGGCTGGCCGTTTCCCACCCGATGGACGTGAAGGTATGGGAGGAGGATACGACGCGCTGAGGACGCAGGGACTCACATGTACGCGAAGACAAGAGAGAAGACGCCGTTTTAAGTCCAACTAGAACACTGACAAATAAAACACCACCTTTCCTCCGCTGTTGCAACTCTTTTTTTTATTTTTTATCCGCCGTCTTGTCTTGTGAAAGTTGAACCTATACACAGAAAGATGCCGTTCTTCCTCTCCTCACTTCTGCGTCCCTTTGTCCGATGCCGTAGATTCACTTCTACGCTCCTCATGCTCTCCTCTCTCGTCTTGGCTCGGTTCACCTGCAGCGGTGAGTTAAAAACATGCACGCGTTCATTTACTATTACACACGACATGGCCGAGGAGGATATGCATTTGAAAAGAGACACAACACGAGCACGTACATTTACACATACACACACACAGCTGGCGCTGTTCCGAGGAACCGCACACGTGTCAAGTTTATTATTAACGGCTTGCTTTTTGCTGTATATCATTGTTTTATGGTGGTGTTTCGTGCTGTGTGTGTGTGTGCTTTGACAGCCGTCGTCAAGGTTACATACCTGCTGTATACTATATATATATATATGTATACTAGGGAGGAGAGAGAGTGTGCCTTACATTTGACAAAGACACGCAGATATTAGCCAGCGTGAATGCTTTGTGCTGTACCGGTGGGTTTGTGTTTTATAGTAAGACAGCCGCAGCCTAGTATGTACCGTGCTGTAGGCTGCTGAATTTTTCATTTGTGAATTAAAATGTGAAGTTACAACTGCACGATTTAGGCGGACTAACTAAAGCAAGTCGTATACCGTCATAAATACAAAAACTAGACTGGCTGCATGGCCTCTTCAGTTCGGACTGTGTGATGTGATGTTGGGGGGGAAAGGACCTTTTTCAATGTCGTAGTGTTGTGGAGACTGCTCAGTAAAAAATAAATAAATCTGCAAAATAACAGATGTATTCAAAGTGTTAGGGTCTGTGGTGGTGGTTTAACCAATCGAGCTGATAAAGCAAATGAGCTATGTTTAATGCTTGCATACTGTAGGTACTACAGTACCTATATGTGTATATCTGGCTAAACGCGTGCTGTGCTGGCAGCTTGGAGGAGAATCATGCGACTCCACGGTGTCTCTCTCCTCCCTACCTGCCTGTATGGATGGATGGATGGATAGTCTGGGAGGATGCTGAGCTGCTGCATTCATTCTCAGGACGATGGGGACATCTTAACGGAGTTGCTAGACCACCGATTCTCAACCTTTTTTTATTCATTTCAAGGACCCACATTTGATATGATTTTTTTTTTAAATGTCTGGGAGTGGGACCACAGTCTGCACTGTAAACTCCTCTGTACATGTTTTACTCTGAGAGTGTTACAAATGGAACCAAATGGACCCTTACTTTGGTTCGATTTGTAACACTCTCCGAGTTACAGACTTGTAAGTGGGGGTCCAATCTGTACTCCCCTGGTGCTCCCTAGAGACCCCTCATTGAGAACCTGTGTTGCTAGGGACAACCTGCTCCTATATCGACCAGTTTAAGATTTGACGGGGTGCCGCCTGTGGGCTAGACACTGCTGAGGGCTATGCAAATGTGCATCCATACACAAAACAATCAACAACAGAGAGAGAGAGAGAGAGAGAGAGAGGAGGGTCAGCCAAATGTGAGGAATCGCACACTGTAGCAGTGGCGCCGCCACCAGTCACACATCCACAAGATTCTTTTTAATCAACATGTTGGGTTACACAGATATTGCAGGCGTTCTGCCTTCTCACTTCTGTATTTTTAGTTTGAGTTAAAACACTGTTCATTTTACTCTCGAGTCTAAAACTGGGGGTCCATTTTGGGTCTGTTTATAGTATACACTCTTTTTTTTACACTCTTAAACACTGGGGGGTTTTAGCGGTGTGTGAATACATTATAGAATAAAAAAATGTGTCACTTTCATTTGCCGGTGTTGACGCCGGTGTTAAATGCCAAATCAATTAGCATGGCTTTTTGATTATCATCTATCCAAACGGATGCGAGGAAAGTATAGACACACATCAGCAGTTATTCTTTTGTACCCTGCGTTTATTTGCACCGGGGGGTCTTTAAGATTCCACAAAAATACAGTAAAGCAGATGGATTCTAATGAAGCTATTCTTTAAAAAGGACTTTATGTACTCTGCCTAGGGATGCTAGAGGCTATACTTCGTTTGTAACGGCGGTGTCACGTGCTGGAGATAGCAGATCTACAAGCTCACGACGCGTTGCGATCGCAACGCGTCGTGAGCTTGTAGATCGGCTATTTCCGGCCCTTAACACTGCCGTTACGATGGAAGTGTCAGGCTTTTTAAGAGGCGCCGCCGTCCTCACAATGCGACTCAGCTGGAAGCGGCTGGTGTGAGTCCAAGGCACATTCTGCTGCGTTTGTTCACACTCCATTTGCCCCCGTGCTTGTTTCCCCAACTGTTAGCCTCGGCGTCGGACAGAAGGCAAACATGTTAAAAAAAGTTGTGTAAATTGCCTGCTCTTGCTCCGGGACACCGGAAAAATACACGAGATGATGAATTAAGGGGGCTTTTCTGTTGTATTAATTAGTGCATAATTATGAATACATTAAGATTAAATAAACAGTCATGCTCCAGGGAGCCCCATATTTCATAACTAAGTAAATAGCGGTGCGGTGGTATTTACTTAGCGCGGGGGGCTACAGACTGTTTGTGATGCATTGCCGAAGTTGATGTATTCTGATGGGTTTTGCAAGGTTAGAGTTGCAAGGTGCCTTGTTTATTACACAAGGCAACCCAGGCCTGGCGCTTTAGAAGCATCCCTTCTCTGGGGTTTTTTCAGCTTGCCTTTCAGCTCTGAGGCACATTAATCCAGTACACCCCCCCCCCCCCCTACGGGCTCCCCAACACAGCGTGTAGCCAAAGGGAAAGGAGAGGGTGTCTTATATAGACAGCGAGTGAGTTCCAGAAATGGATTGGAAGGCGATTCGGGAGCCAATTCTTTGTACATGAGGGGCCGGGACGGTCTCTCCGTTGCACGGAGCCGTTAGTAGTATCCTCTGTAGAGGGGGGGGGGGGGGGGAAGCTGCTGACGCTGCCGTTCGGAGGGTATCAAAAGCCGACTTGTCTTTTTTTGCGGGGAAACATAACTCAGTCAGTAATAAAGGTAAGGCTGTCAATCTAGATGTGAGCTTGCGGCCTACTTTACCTTTCACTGTTTTCGTGAGCAATCTGACAGGGTGGACAGAGGGGCTAGGTGTGCTTTCAGTCTTCAGAACAAAGGACTGTGCCAGTTCAGCAGTGTGTGTGTGTGTGTGTGTGTGTGTGTGTGTGTGCACTGTTTGTGTTCTCGGTGTGCTTGTTGGGGGGGTGCACATGCACAAACTGTACAATAATTTGAATACATGTTTTGTGTGGGCGTGTGTGAGTGTGTAGTTTGGCGTGTGACGACGATGTTGTTTACGTGGCGTCTCTGTTGTCGTCGTTATTGCTTCACACGTTTCCCTTAACGTTCAAACAAGCCGTGCTCGTTAGTCGCCGCATGTGTTGGTTTGTCTTCCGTTACCTCGTCAAAAGAAGCTCATGAAACACTCAGCAGTCCCGATGCCAGCACAGAGTAAATGAACTGGCTTCTCCTTTGTTTTCTCCCAGCTCAATAAGAGCGTTGCCAGGCAATTGTTGTCAGGATCAGTCGGGGCGCGTGGGGATTTACGGGAGTATCAGACCACTTCCTCTTTGTGTGAGCAACCACCTCCGCGCAATTCTATAGGGTGTGACCCCCTAATGATGTGAGGGAGCAGTTGTTACAAGAACATCATGCACAAAATGAACAATACGTCGTCCTCGTTAAGCCTAATTCACACCTGGTTACGCCTCCCATTTTCCTTCCTCCTGTCCTCATTTAAATATTTTCCTTTTTTCAACTTTATAAGGTTGGCGGTAGTGTTGCGTCACCAGGCCTTCTACAATACCTGTTGAAAGCCTGGATTCTATTTACTGTGCAGTGCTCATATCCGGTCTAGATCCCGCATACTGTGTCCAGTAATGCATGCGCGCGTGCACACACACACACACACCATTTCCGCTCTAGACCAGATATGCAAACTGCAAAGCAGATTGACACGCTCTACGTTTAAACAAACACAACAAACACAACATTTAAACAAACAAATGCACACACAGCACCACCAAAATGTCCCTTATTTTCACATCTCAATGTTGACAGGTATGCTAAATTATTCTTCCATCGCACAATGTCGTCACTCGCCAAAAGTAACTGACTTTTTGCGAGCAGCGCCGTCTAAATGGAGCCTACAGGTACACACATCGAAACGGTTTTGCTGGTCTTGTGTCTCATAATGCTAGTTTCAATCATCTGTGGATTCTTGTAATCTCAACCCATTTTGTCTCCCTTCATTGACTCCCTGAAAGAATGCGATAGGGAGAGAGAAAGCAGAAATTAGCATAATTTATTGGGGGAAATTGCCTTCAGGTCAAGAGAATTTAAAACCACTTCTTTTCTGTCCCATAGCTAATGCATGGCAAATGATTTGCGGGGGCATGGCCTGTCACATGGCAGAGTTAATTTACTACCAAAAAGAGAGAGAGAGTGAGAATTTGCTCCCTCCAGTTGTGAGAGATGAATTCAAATGATGCATGCAAAGGGAAGAGTTATTCACTGAGGGAAAGGAATTTAACATAAAATTATTTATTTTCCCTGCCCCTGATACCAGCCTGGCGAATTAGCATGATGTACAAGTGCCGAATGCATCATGCAAAAGGGAAATTACACTTTAGAAAGAAAAAAGAAAGATGAGGGGGAAAATTAATACGATCTCACTCCTCAAGAGAGCGCAGAGTTATTTAGAGTTTTGTACCGCTCACAGAATTGGAATTGGATGATTTTGGAATGACAAAGGAGTCACATTTACTTATATTCAGTACCGGATTAATTAAATTAATGTTTTATACACTGGCTGTTACGTGAAGCACCCTGTAAGCAGGAATACAGATAAATTAAATCCTCAGTTTACCGCATAAGGCCTGCAAGGTTTTGCTTCACCGGTTAAAGTTACTTTGATTAATGGAGGTGTTGATAGTAGTTCAGCATAAAAGAATAGAAGGTAAACAGTGCACGTCAACGCAGGTCGGCTTTAAACGATGAAGGAGCACGCGCCATTTGGTGACAAATGCCCGCAATTCTTATCTCTCCGAAGAGCTTAATATGTCCTGTGTCCACCCCACCCCCCGCCCCCCCGTGCCGCGTGTCATTTGCAAATGGCCGCCGTCTTTGAGGAGAAGGGGAAGGACACGGGACCAGTGCCCGAGCGAGGACGGACACACACACACAGAAGATGAACCTGTAAACGGGGAGGAGTCGGGAGGTGGTTATTTTCTGCAGAGTCAAGCCACTATACATCTCTGTCACACCACCTGCCCTTTTGTTTCAATTACTCCATTTTGGGGGCTGGCGCAATTAACCGAAAACGTATTGAAATCGACATTTAGCACCTCTTAACGACTTAATCTGGCTCGCGTCGGTTAATCGAATAATCATAGAGGGTTTTTCATTTCTCATATATCAACAAATTGACGCGAACAAATTCTAATCGATTTTTCATAATCAACTAAATCGATGATTCTGATGAGCCACTTAAGCCCTTTATTTTTCATTGTACAAAAAAAGTGAAAATAGCCGATCTACAGGCTGCAGAGAAGCCCCCACCAAGTCTCTACATCTCTGTCACCATCTGGGCCGTTTCAATTACGCCATTTCTTTGATTCAGCTCTGTGCGACGGCACTTAGAAGTGCCCGGGCCTATCCGGGGTAGGGCGGAATTGACCTTTGACCTCTGCCGTGGAAATGAGATTAACCCATTAAGACCTGGAACTGTGTCATTTTTAGATTTGAGCTAAAAAGCATTATTTTACACTTTGGGCTATTCAAAAATAGCAGATCTACAAGCTCGTAGCGCGGCACCGAGTGCCGCGCTACGAGCTTGTAGATCTGCTATTTTTGAAAAATCGTGAAAATGTGTGCAAATCTTTGAATATATATACTTTCAAAGCGAACATTTTTAACTCAAATCTTTACTTCTGGGGGTCCCTGGAACAAAATATTTTGATGGGGTCCACGGCCAAATACATCATCATTTTGGGGGTCCTTGACATGAAAAAGATTGAGCACCACTGATATAGAAACATACGTTTTTCAGAATACTGAGATTTAGGAGACATGTAGAATCGGCTTCAGGTCTCAATGGGTTAACCTATCTCCCAATCCTAACCCGAGCCATAATTCACGGAAAAAGGCAAAGCGGTATCTGACATTGCATCAGCGGTCGGGGGAGATTAGCCCGCCTCAGTCTACCACCGTTGGGGTTTCCTGACGCTGTACTGCTTGTACCCCCTGTTCCCGTGGCGACCAAGTTAATGCCTCCACCGGGGGGCCGGCCAATGAGAAGTCCGGGGATGATCTCGCGGAGTCGAGTCTCTCCCTGGAGGTACTAATCGAATGTTCTCGTCTCCCGCGGGCCGCGCGGCGTGTCTCCCTCGCTCATGGAGTGCTCACGCGAGGCTGACCTTGAAGCGCAGCTGTCCTCCTCTCTGTGGGAGAAGGTTTCACCTCCATGCGGAACACGGGAGCATGCAGAGGTTAGAGACGATGTCCAGGAGTCAATGTCAATAGCAGATACTTAATGTGCTGCCTTAGGCAGATCGGCAGCACGGAGCGGAGCGCCGCGCCAAGCCGCTTCCCCAAGATGCCCACACGCTGAGCAGGTGGTTAACCCATTGAGACCTGAAGCCGGTTCTACATGTCTCCTAAATCTCAACATTATTCTGAAAAACGTATGTTTCTATATCAGTGGTGCTCAATCTTTTTCATGTCAAGGACCCCCAAAATGATATGTATTTGACCGCGGACCCCCATCAAAATATTTTGTTCCAGGGACCCCCAGAAGCAACGATTTGAGTTTAAAATGTTCGCTTTAAAAATATATGTATTCAAAGATTTGCACACATTTTCACGATTTTTCAAAAATAGCAGATCTACAAGCTCGTAGCGCGGCACTCGGTGCCGCGCTATGAGCTTGTAGATCTGCTATTTTTGAATAGCCCAAAGTGTAAAATAATGCTTTTTAGCTCAAATCTAAAAATGGCACAGTTCCAGGTCTTAATGGGTTAAGTGAACCAGTCTATAATATAGCTACTGCACTGTGCTGTTTTAACTCGCCGTATACACACAGAACAATGATGCTTCTTGGATGGTTCTGTGAAAGGATGACGCGGTTCCACGAAGAACCATCATTTGGTCAAATTCCTTTGAGGCACCTTTTTTAAGGGTTCTTTATTGAAACGTTAAATGGTTCTTTATAGTCCCTTGGTTCTAAAAGGTTCTTCCTGGAACCAAAACTTCTGTGGCATCACAAGCGCCGGTTTTGGTTCCAATTGCCACCTTGTAGTATTCTGTGTGGATCAGTGCTTTTGTAGCAGTGTACACGTTTGTCCGTAATTCTCATGCTATTATGCAGACAGATACGTTGAAGAGAGAGACAGGAAATGAGAGCAGGGGACTGACACGCGGCAAATGGTCCGGAATCGAACCAGGGACTAGTAAGAGGGGGAGGCGTCATGCAACAGCCCGAATTGAACCGGGGACCGGTGATTAGTAACTATTAGTAAAGATACCGGCGTGAGCACTCCTGTCATTTAAAAACAAAATTGTATAATGTGAATCTCAGGATCAACATGGGAACGGTGTGAACAAGTTTGAAATAATCGCGACGTACAGATGTGCCATTTCAAAACTTCAAATGTCCTGTCATCGGCAAGACAGCAAATTTTCAGGGGATTCCCAGGGTAATAAGAGGGACAAAGAAGGGCATTTAAAATGCTGAATTATTTTGATGATCACTGCTTTTATGATGCTAATTAATTTGAGCAACTGGTCAAGGACCTCTTCAAATCACCTTTCGCCTCATAATGAGTCTGACACCTTCTTCAACACACATTCTTTTGTTCTCATGTATATGGATGTCTGTTGAAGGGAAAAACGGGGGTGTGTAGTGACAACTTCTTTTCAGGGGCAAAACAGGGCGTTTTTAAGGGCAGAACAGGGAGGAAAACATGCATTTTCAGGGCACTTTCAGGGAAAGAACAGTAACGTGTGAAGTTTTGAAGTGGCACATCTGTATATCGCCCCAGCCCTATCCCACAGTGTTCCGAGATGTTAGAGGTAAAGAAGAGGCCGCATGTTAGTAGATGTTTCCAGGTCTTTCCTCTTCCCTCAGTAATCAATATTCCTCCCCAGCTGACTAATTGGCCATCAGTCAGTGTCAGTGGAAGTGCTTAGGAACCCGGAGGTGTCCTGGCTGGCTCGCCTCATAATAACCGAGAGTGCCGTAGCACTCCTCTGAACCCTAATCTGGCCGCTACTGTCGTCCATGTGGCGGAGGGCGGCATATTTAAATGCAATAGGGAGAGCCGTAGATTAATAGTTCCTTAGTATGGCCACCAGGGAGTGATGTGAAAACCACCCCCACTTCATCATACTATGCTTGAGTTGTTAAGGTCCCCTTTTGAAGGTCATTCGACGGGAAAACTGGCCCATTTGTGCCACATTTGATTCCATCCCACGACAGCTGATTGATGGCTCTTTCAAAGTGGCAATCCAGCACTTTAATTTTAATGAACAGAATGTTATTTTTCTAACCCATTTAGACCTGGAACGCATCTGTGTCACTTTAGGTTTCTTTGGCTATTCAAAAATAGCAGATCTACAAGCTCATAGCGCGGCACCGAGTGCCGCGCTATGAGCTTGTAGATCTGCTATTTTTGAAACATCTTGAACTGTTTTATTTTTAACTAAAAAAAAACAGTTCAAGATTTTTCAAAAAAACTGTTAGGATTTAGGAAAAAAAAATGTAAGAATCGCCTCAGGTCTTAATGGGTTAACCAATCTGTATGGTAGATGTTAATACAACATAACTAGTGCATCTGCATGGTACAGTATGTTAATACAATGTAACTAGTACATCTGTATGGGGTAGATTTAGATCTTAAAGCTCACAATAGTTTAGGGTTAGGTTCAAGTGCAAATCGAGAGCTGGTCACAAATGACGTGCTGGTTGATTGAAAACAGCCGGGGGGTGAGGGTGTTGGTATACTGGTTCACCACGTCGGTTTCCTGGGACCTCCAGGGGGTTCCAAATTGACCCTTACGGGTCTGTACTGAGACTTTTACAGTGTAGATCGGGGTCCCAAAGATAATTTAAAAAAAATGGTACAGACCCGTTGTGTGTGTCCATTTGGACCCCGGACCAGTGGTTGAGAAACCTAAATAGTCATATTTGAACTGGGGACCCCCCAAAATAATCATATCTGAACTGAGGACCCCCCCAAACTAATCATATTTGAAATGGGTACCCCCCTACCCTGACCAGCACTTGGAATGTAGGAGTTGGGGCATTCAATTTTGTTTGACCCAATTCCACAGATAAATATTGTGAAAATAGCAGATCTACAAGCTCACAGAGGCGTTGTGAGCTTGTAGATCGGCTATTTGAAAAAAATGTCGCCTCTTATGTTATTCGACAATGTGGCCAACGTGTGACCAGTTTTTATAGTATAGTTTGTTGATTACTTTTGATGCAGTAATGGTCTTTTTTTCTTTTCTTTTCTTTTTTTGAGGTATTAAAAGGTCCTTAAATTGTCACTTCACTGTCATCTGGGGACCCCCCCCAAAATCATGTCGGGACCCCCTCTGGGGCTCCCGACCCACAGGTTGAGAACCACTGAGCTACTGTATAGTTAACCCATTAAGACCTGAGGCCGTGTCTAAAAAAAAATCTAAATCCTATAAGAAATTCGGGAAAAAATATTAAAAAATAATTTTCACGTTTTTTCAAAAATAGCAGATCTACAAGCTCATAGCGCGGCACTCGGTGCCGCGCTATGAGCTTGTAGATCTGCTATTTTTGAATAGCCAAAGAAATCTAAAGTGACACAGATGCGTCCGCGGTCTTAATGGGTTAACGTGGGCGGGCTCACTATTATACACGCCAGTGCCTCATGCTTTGTAATTTGTTGTCATCCTCTTCAAATCATAATGGAGACGTGGAGTCATGAATTGTGAACGGATGGATGGGTCGCTCGTCTCCAGCTAAACAGACATTACACAACTCCTATTTTCTTTTTTTCTAATTTCCGAGGGCTGACAGCGAGCCAATGAGACTGAATGTCCCAATGTTTTAGAGAATTCACATGTACACGCACGCACGCACGCACACACACACACACACACGCCCACGCAAAGCACGCGCGCGCGCACACTGACGATTTTGTCTGCCAGCTCATCCTTGAAGAGCAAATAGAACCGATGAACTAATTACATTTCTTCTTTTGATGCAAAAGGTTGAATTAACACTTCAAACAAAATATACAGCTGATTATTATTTTTATTTTGCAGATGGCATGGAGGAGAAAAAAAACAACATAATTAGAAATCCCCCATGGCTGGCCCAGACAGTCCTATAAGCGTTGGGTCGGTTGGTTGATGGGGCGAGGGGGGGGGGGGGGGGGGGGGTACGGCAGCAGCCAGGCTGCGCCAAGGCCAGGATTTTGTCCCCTTGAAGTGATTTTTGTTGACAAGACAGGAGACACGGTGACCTTTCTTTGTGTGTGTGTGTGTGTGTGTGTGTGTGTCTGTCCAGACAAATACTGAATGCCTTAGGCAAGCAATTCAACAGAGTCAACAAAGCGAGCGCTGCCTCCCTCTCTCTCTCTCTCTCTCTCTCTCTCCCGACACGTTCCGCCTCGGACACCGCATGCCCTGTGACTGACGTCCTGTACGCCTGGAATACACAGCCTTAACCCTTTAAGACCCGAGGCGGTTCTTAAAAATGTTTTCTAAATCCTAAGTTTTTTGAAGAAAAATAAATAAATAAAAAAATAGCAGATCTACAAGCTCATAGCGCGGCACTCGGTGCCGCGCTATGAGCTTGTAGATCTGCTATTTTTGAATAGCCAAATAAATCTAAAGTGACACAGATGCGTTCCAGGTCTAAATGGGTTAATAATTCACTATTGATACAGCATCATTAACCCTGGTGTCCCTGTTTGGGCCCTTCCTCGACTAAATTATTTTTTCCAAATTGTGAGCTTGGAGATCGGGTATTTCCGCCATTTGTGATGCAATAAACCATATAGGGATTAAAGCCATAGTATGTAACTTTGCCCTGTGTTACTTTGTTCATAGTATCATTAGCCACACTAATAGCCTTCCTATTTTGGACAAATAAATGAAATAATAAAAATCACTTTTTTTGTTTTACATTCCTCCCACACAACATGGCAAAAATAGCACACTCAGAGGTGTTGTGGGCTCGTATGTAGATAGGCTATTTTCACTATTTTGTCATACAACAAACAGCCGTCTACGACAACGATCATTAACCCTGGTGTTTTCCGCTTTTCCTTAACATAAAGATAAATAAATAATATTAATAGCCGATCTCCAAGCTCATAAAGGGCCTGTAAGTGGTTAATGTCAGGATATGCAGGCTGTAGCTGCGAGCCGGTTAATAATTCAGTATTGATGCAGCATCATTAATGTCAGCTGTGTGACCTTTCGTTTTGGACGCTGTACTTAATGCTTCGTACAGTATAGGAGAACCGGCTCAAAGCTTTGTGATTTACGGCAAAGCTCTGCTGCATGCAGCATTCTGCCTGCCCCCCCAAATCATCTCCGCTATGATTTGAATATTATTGCTTGAAAAAAGATGATTTCCACACAACATGAGACATTTAATAGCTGCCTCCACAATGGGTAAGCGGGGGAAAAAAAGGAAAACATCCTTGCGTAATGACAAAAAGCTTTCAGGAGGTGGGAAATGGAGTCTGAACGGTACAGATTCAGAGCTTGAAGTAAAGAAGTGAAGGGAGAAAAGGAGACCTTTTTGTTTAGTCCTGTGGGAGAAATTCTGTTTCAGCTTCACCCTGCTGATGGCTGTTCAGACGTGGTGGTGAGTGCTCGGGGGATTAGTTAGGGGTTAAGTGTCTTGCTCAGGGACACGCATACCGAGGCTGGGAGGTGAACCTTCTGGTTACCAGACGGCCTCTCTCTACCCATTCGGATGCGGTCGCCCACAAGTACAGTTACAGTAAAGTAGCATTTGTTATTTTCCCTCGATTATTCCATCGATTACTTTTGTGATCTATCGAATAATCTAGGAACGCAAATCATTTTAAATATTGCAATTTTTTCTTCCTACAATGACTTGCCGAAAATAGGAAGCGATCGATTATATTATTAAATCATCAATTATAATTGATTATTCGATGAACTATTGCACCCCTATAGTAAAGTAAAGCAGCAGAGACTATGAGGACCACTGGGCTTAGGACCGTGGTTCTCAACCTTTTACAGTGTCTGACCTCCCAGATGAATAATCTTATTTGAACTGGGGACCCCCCCACCCTGACAAAGCACTTGGAATTGAAAGGAGTTGAGGCGTTACATTTCGTTTGACTCGGTTCCACAGATAGATATTGTGAAAATAGCAGATCTACAAGCTCACACCGGCTCATGTTGC
Source organism: Gymnoscopelus microlampas (assembly GCF_963454915.1). Lineage (NCBI taxonomy): Eukaryota > Metazoa > Chordata > Actinopteri > Myctophiformes > Myctophidae > Gymnoscopelus > Gymnoscopelus microlampas. The sequence continues at coordinate 5,153,304 of NC_139955.1, forward strand.
ACAGCGTTGTGAGCTTGTAGATCCACTATTTTCAATTCTTGCCAATTTGGCCAATGTTTGACCAGTTTAGTTTGTTGATTTCTTTTGATGCAGTTATGGTCTTTTTTTTTGCTTTTTTGGTATCAAAAAGGTCTTAAAAGTCCTTAACCCATTGATACCTGGAACGCATCTGTGTCACTTTAGATTTCATTGGCTATTCAAAAATAGCAGATATACAAGCTCGTAGCGCGGCACCGAGTGCCGCGCTACGAGCTTGTAGATCTGCTATTTTTGAAAAATAGTGAAAAATATTTTTTTATATTTTTTTCCGAATTTGTTTTAGGATTTAGAATTTTTTTAGACGCGGCCTCAGGTCTTAATGGGTTAAATTGTCACTTCACTGTCATCTGGAGACCCGGCGACCAGTGTTTTTGTTAGCCAGTATTTACCGGCCATTGACCGATAAAATGTTTAATTGGCCGTTAATTGTAAAGATCACCGGCCACCGTAGACGATTTTGGAAAATGCTGTTATTTGGTTATTTTATCATTTAAGCCTATTATTATTTTGGGGTCCAGAGGTGACAGAATCTGAACCAAGCCGGGCCCAATTGATGGTTAATAAAAGAGGGACCCCGAACTCATAGGCGTCGTGAATATTATGCAAGCGAGCCGAGCACTGTGACTGTCTGTCTGCAATGGATAAAGTGGGGGAAGTTGCAGAAAGTTGGTGACACACATACATTGCAGGCAAGTAATCAACCTTCCTTGCGCCATCATTCAAGATGACATAATTAACATTAACAAAACAACACAAAAGCTGTACGTTTTGCATATTAAGGTTGAATGAAAAAAAAAGCCCAAAACATATATTAACCCATTAATACCTGGAACGCATCTGTGTCACTTTAGATGTCTTTGGCTATTCAAAAATAGAAGATCTACAAGCTCATAGCGCGGCACCGAGTGCCGCGCTACGAGCTTGTAGATCTGCTATTTTTGAAAAATCGTGACACTTATTTTTTTATATTTTTTTCCGGAAAATTGTTAGGATTTAGATTTTTTTTTAGAAGCGGCCTCAGGTCTTAATGGGTTAATTTGTTTATACTGCAACAGAATCGCGCAAGGAGTTCACTCACGCCCTCCTGACTTTATTCAGTTATTTTTTGGCAAGCTATAAACACAGGAACAGATTGCATCTGTGACAAAGTGGAACGAAGCGCAGCGCTAACGTAACGAGGTGTAATTGTCAGTTGGGAATGGGTGCGTGTCTGCAAACACGCATGTGACGTCAATTATAATATGGCCGATTAATTATATTCTTGTCGGTCAAGGTGGCCGGCCCAAAAAATGAAACCCTGGTCCTCAACCCACAGGTTGAAGAGGACTGCTGGGCTCGGGAAACACATTGTTGCTGTGGGACAGAAGCCTTGTGTATCCATATTTCACCGTATGCGTTTGTTCGTAAATGAATGCCCTGCTTTGTCATCATACCACAGCGTCACACAAAAGTACTGTAGCAAAAATAGCCGGTCTAAAAAACTCGCAGCGTGTCACATCGAGATGCGTTGTGAGCTTGTAGATCTGCAATATTTTTAACCCACTGAGACCTGAAGCCGATTCTACATCTCCATCTTCTCCTAAATCCCAACAGTTTTCTGAAAAACGTATGTTTCTATATCAGTGGTGCTCAATCTCTTTCATGTCAAGGAAAATTATATGTATTTGGCCACGGACAAAATATTTTGTTCCAGGGACCCCGAGAAGCAAAGATTTGAGTTAAAAAGGTTCGCTTTAAAAATATATATATTCAAAGATTTGCACACATTTTCACAATTTTTCAAAAATAGCAGATCTACAAGCTCGTAGCGCGGCACTCGGTGCCGCGCTATGAGCTTGTAGATCTGCTATTTTTGAATAGCCCAAAGTGTAAAATAATGCTTTTTTTTAGCTCAAATCTAAAAATGACACAGTTCCAGGTCTTAATGGGTTAAGTGAAAGTGATGACGTCTGTCTGTGGCTTTTTAATAAATATTGAACCAGTGTAAAGCATTAACAAGAGCTTGTGACTAAATAATAATTACGTCGGATCCATCGGAACACAGGTTCTTTTTTTTTCCTTTTGAAAACGAACCGTTTCGGACATGCAGTACAAGGTTTCCACCGGACACCGAGGACATTCAAGTGCAACAGAATGAATCCTGACAACACAACCAACAGAGGGATTTGATGCCCGCCTTTTAACTGTTACTTAACCCTTTAAGAACTGAGGCGATTCTTAAAAAAAATCTAAACAGTTTTTGGAAAAAAATCGTAACTTTTTTTTTTTCAAGATTTTTCAAAAATAGCAGATCTACAAGCGCTCTGAGCTTGTAGATCTGCTATTTTTGAATAGCCCAAAGAAATCTAAAGTGACACAGATGCGTTCCAGGTCTTAATGGGTTAATGTACATTACAGTACTGTATGTCTTCCGTGGATTGTCATGTACATTGACAACGCCTTGATGTTGAATCAAAGCACGCTCAAGTGTTTATATAGGCCCCCTGTCACAATTATGACATTATCGCCTGATCACGTGTTAATTGCAATTATTTTGTATAATCCTTACAGTCGTTTCCATTCATCCGTGTAAAAACAGCGGGATGACATACACTGAAATGTCATATTTCCGTCATTATTTCCACCTTGTTGCTCTTTTAACCACTTTGGACCTGGAAAGCTTATATGGTGTTATACCTCTCAATCCGGGAAAGCATCTGTGTCATTTTAGTTTTAGCTATAGATGATTATTTTTTTAAAATGTTTTAACCCTTTAAGACCTGAGGCCGCTTCTAGAAAATTCTAAATCCTAACAATTTTTCGGAAAAAAATATTTTAAAAATATTTTCACGATTTTTCAAAAATAGCAGATCTACAAGCTCGTAGCGCGGCACTCGGTGCCGCGCTATGAGCTTGTAGATCTGCTATTTTTGAATAGCCCAAAGAAATCTTAAAATGAGACGCAGATGCGTCCCCGGTCTTAATGGGTTAATACAAAATTGTTTTATCAGAAAAATTCTATTAGGACTTGGGAATTGGCGTACATTATTTTGATTATTGGAACCGGTCATTTCTTTGTACATTTCAGTAACAATCTTTGTATATATACCTTGCTCTCAATCAGAAACCTCCTATCTCCATATTCTAACTTTTTGTGTTTTTTTAATGCTCACTTGATCATACTACGTCTAAGTTATTTGTCATATCTGCCGCCTGTGCGCAATTTATGTTTACAAAGCCGAAAAGACAAAAGGGAAATGTAACTTAGTATAGTATTGTCAAACAGTCCTGAGCTTTTCTGCACTCTAATGGCACTTGAATAAGAGCAACACAGACCGTTAACCATAACGACTCCAATGTCTCGCCAGGGATTCAAATCCGCGTTTGAGAACTAACTGGTCGGGAGTAGGGAGACCACGTCTATCCACTGCACATCGTGTACTAGTAATATTATCCATTCTTAACCCATTAAGACCTGGGGCAGCGTCTAAAAAAAATCAAAATCCTAACAATTTTTCGGAAAAAAATATAAAGAATTTTTTTTCACGATTTTTCAAAAATAGCAGATCTACAAGCTCGTAGCGCGGCACTCGGTGCCGCGCTATGAGCTTGTATATCTGCTATTTTTCAATAGCCAAAGACATCTAAAGTGACACAGATGCGTTCCAGGTATCAATGGGTTAACATACTCTATAGATTGGTTAAAATGTTGTATGCGTTTTATTTAATAAAAAAGATATTTGAATACCCTCCTTGGTACAGTTCAGTGTGAATAAGTTCACCACTGTGCCAAAGCACAGGAGTCAGAGTGGAGTCTATCTTAACATGTAAGCTGTGTGATTTTACAGTAATGTTCTGCTTAGTGCACCAACACAGAATCCAAATCAACTGTTTATTCCGCTTATGAACAGCCAACCTCAATTTAAATAGCAATGTAATTCCTGCGTAAAAGCTCGGGCAAAGGTTAGTGCTCCATTAATTGTCAGTGGCTTCAGGCAGGCACGCACACACACACACACACGCACACGCACACGCACACGCACACACACACGCACACGCACACGCACATCTATATGTTTCTGGCTTTGAGAGGAGAATTGTTTAACACTCACTGTTAGTGACTGGAATGCAATGTGCTCCGGGGCCAGTGGCAATAACATATGACTTCTAAAAAAAACTGATGTTCCCCTTTCTGCCATGAATTATTAACCCATTGAGACCTGAAGCCGATTCTACATGTCTCCTAAATCTCAACAATTTTCAGAAAAACGTATGTTTCTATATCAGTGGTGCTCAATCTTTTTCATGTCAAGGACCCCCAGAATGATATGTATTTGGCCGTGGACCCCCATCAAAATATGTTGTTCTAGGGACCCCCAGAAGCAACGATTTGAGTTAAAAATGTTCGCTTTAAAAGAATATATATTCAAAGATTTTCACACATTTTCACAAATTTTCAAAAATAGCAGATCTACAAGCTCGTAGCGCGGCACTCGGTGCCGCGCTATGAGCTTGTATATCGGCTATTTTTGAATAGCCCAAAGTGTAAAATAATGCTTTTTAGCTCAAATCTAAAAATGACACAGTTCCAGGTCTTAATGGGTTAATGGAGCATGGTCACACATAGCCACGCAAAACCTCCAGTTAATGTCACTTTACACACCCAAACCCCTTTTCCGGGGACGGATCCCACCACCATCGAGTGCCGTGCTTGTGGGTTTGGTTGATGCGTTTGTCGGGTCAGGTGCGTTGGCTGTGGTTGATTCAAATCGAAATCAATGTGGAATGTCTATGGATTGCTGCCGTGGTGCTATAAGCAATGCATAACCAGCGGCCAAGTTCCCCCCTAGGGACGGGGGAATCGAGAAACCGCTACTAAATTGGCCAATTCATTCCCGGGAATCGTTTTTTAGCTCTTAACCACAGAACACTTGGCGTCCCCTCCTCTGTGGCGAACGTTCTGTGAAAATAACCGATCTACAAGCTCAGCTCGTACAGTACATCAGCTGTTTTCTGCAAGGGGGGGGGGGCTAGTATAGGCCCCTGGGGGACCCCGGTCAACGAAGTATAACGGGTTTAACCCATTGAGACCTGGAACTGTCATTTTTAGATTTGAGCTAAAAAGCATTATTTTACACTTTGGGCTATTCAAAAATAGCAGATCTACAAGCTCATAGCGCGGCACCGAGTGCCGCGCTATGAGCTTGTATATCTGCTATTTTTGAAAAATCGTGAAAATGTGTGCAAATCTTTGAATATATATATTTTTAAAGCGAACATTTTTAACTCAAATCTTTGCTTCTGGGGGTCCCTAGAACAAAATATTTTGATGGGGGTCCACGGCCAAATACATATCCTTTTGGGGGTCCTTGGCATGAAAAAGATTGAGCACCACTGATATAGAAACATACGTTTTTCAGAAAACTGTTGGGATTTAGGAGACGTGTAGAATCAGATTCAGGTCTCAATGGGTTAAGTAGTTAGAGGAATGATTCCACTTCAACGATGCCATGCCTAAGGATCGTAGCGCCTGAAGGATGCACGCTAGATCTGAGTTTGTTTTCATGAGGGACTTGAGCCATGGTTGAAAGGCAAAGATGCTTGAGAGCGTGTGCACATATTCATGCCAAGCTGGCCAGCAACAGGGCAAGATGCAATATATTCCATTTATTCGTCAATATTTGTCAACAAATATGCTTTTAAAAATGTGTTTTTCTTACGGGTAAACGCTGCAGTTCAGGGAAAATCGAATGTTAAAACCCAGTGCCGATGAATTTATTTTTCCGTGAACGGTTGAACCTAAACGAAAAAAAAAGACATAAACAAAAAATAGACATAAATAAAAATAAATACTTTTCATCAATTTTATATAATGTTGGACAGATCTTAATCTGTATATCTCTGCATATCATAATATGCTGTACTTAATGTTATTTTCAGTAAAATAGATTAGTTTCTGTTCAACAGAGATTAAGATAAAACTAAGTTAATGTCATTAAACCTGTCAGTAACCCCCCCCCCCCCCCAACAGTTTATCAAGAAGGCACTGATAAAGACGTTGATAAAGAATCAGATCGATAAGCACAATAGACCTGTGCATACAAAGTACTTTCAATATCCATCCCTCACCAGCCCTGTTTGTATATCCAGCTTGATGTTTAAAAACATGCTTTATGGCAGTGGTTCTCAAAGTGTGGTCTGTGGACCCCTACAGGTCTAACTCTGACAGTGCACAAATCGCCTCTGACAGTGTACAAATGTCATAGCGTGGAACAGTGTGACGCGCTATGAGCTTGTATATCTGCTATTTTTGCATAGCCAAAGACATCTAAAGTGACACAGATGCGCTCCTGGTCTTAACACATTGAGTGCCAGGGGTGTTTTCAAAAAGTGTACGTTGAGTGCCTGGATTTTTAACCATTTTTGAACCTTTTTCAAGTAGTCACAAAATATTTTCAGTGATCACCGTCCTCACGGTGATCCCCTCATTACACACATAGAGGTCTCGTACAATCGGGGGAAAAAGATTAAAAACATTCGGTAATCCGTTCCATAGTTGCAGCCAGTTGAAAATAGTCGAAAATACACAAAAAGTAGAAAATAAAACAAAAAGTACACAGGAGCCGAGATACAGGCTTTTGAAGTCATAAGTTAACCAGGAAGTGGATTGGAGTCTAAATCTTCGTAAAATGATATCTCCTGGTGCTGTGAAGGATTTTTATTTTATTTTATTTATTTATTTATTTTTTCCAAAAACGTCCATAACCGTTTTTGGCACACCTCGTTTGGATTATGAAAAACGGTCCGGACCGTTTTTGGCACTCAATGTGTTAATGGGTTCAGGTAGAACGTACCAGAAACTTGTATCGGTATCTGTCTATTTGACCATGCAAATAATCGGTTATTGGATATTGGCCAGAATGTCGATATCGTGCATCCCTAAAATGAGACTATCAGAGTCACACGTCACATAACAGCCATGATTCACTGAAGTCCTCATTTAGCCTGCTCAATGTTGTGCTGTTTTGATTTTTTTTGGCATCAAAATTGATTGCATCACCCAATTGGAAACTCAGACAGATTGGTTAGCATGAATCATCACGTGCTAATTGTGTTAATTATTCTCTACTTTCTTTACAGAGTATTTTGCTGTATTTTTATTTCTTCACACCTGTTGTTTGTGCCACACACAAAGAACACACTGATAAGGCGACACAATGTGTATTTTCGGGAACAAGGTTGTTTTTTCACCGAATAAAAGGAATATTCCAATAGATCATGCCTCATTCATAAGGTTCTGAATGAGGCACAAACTATTTTAATTACCGTCCATGCAAATTACTCGCTGGTCAAGTTTTGTATCGTTTATTCGTCGCGTGTAAAGACCGTCACTCAGGCATTTTCTTCATTGTACCGATTTAATTAACCCATTAAGACCTGGAACTGTGTCATTTTTAGATTTGAGCTAAAAAGCATTATTTTACACTTTGGGCTATTCAAAAATAGCAGATATACAAGCTCATAGCGCGGCACCGAGTGCCGCGCTATGAGCTTGTAGATCTGCTATCTTTGAAAAATCGAGAAAATGTGTGAAAATCTTGAATATATATATATTTTTAAAGCGAACATTTTTAACTAAAATCTTTGCTTCTGGGGGTCCCTGGAACAATTTTTTTTGATGGGGGTCCGCGTCCAAATACATATCATTTTGGGGGTCCTTGACATGAAAAAGATTGAGCACCACTGATATAGAAACGTACGTTTTTCAGAAAACTGTTGAGATTTAGGAGACATGTAGAATCGGCTTCAGGTCTCAATGGGTTTATAGCCTTGCTGACTGTATCAGGGTGACATTCTCATTCATTTATGTTCTTGTAGACACACACACAGAAGGCACTATAAGACCCTAAGCCTTTTCGCGCAAAAATGGAGGAATGATTTTAAGAGGATCATTTTGGTAACGAGATGTCTCGTTCTTATCCTTGTGCGCTGCACCATGCACCTAAGTCCTCCATTCTCTGTCGAGATCTGTGAAAGAAAATACAAGAATTGTGCCTCGGATGTACACAGGATCAAAAGATGGACCTTTTTAGAAACGGATGTTGTCCTACGTTATGTGTTAAACGCAGTGGTTTCTCAAAGTGGCGTCCATGGAACTCAAGGTTCCTCGACCGAGTTCCAAAATACAAATAATGCCTCGACCTGGTTGTTCATCATATCCACATTACTAATGACCATTCATCTAGAATCAACCCATCAAAAATATTGTCATTAATTGATATCGAGGTGTTCTGTCAAAAAATATGGTGGTGTTTGATTTTTGTCAATATACTGCGTCGCCCCCGTCCTATAAAACTCACCACTCCTGCCGTACCATACACCTGTAGAAAACCTGTGGAAAACGTCTTTCTACTGTACATTTCTGGCGTCCAAACTGGGCCAATCTGGTTTAACCCATTGAGACCTGAAGCCGATTCTACATGTCTCCTAAATCCCAACAGTTTTCTGAAAAACGTATGTTTCTATATCAGTGGTGCTCAATCTTTTTCATGTCAAGGACCCCCAAAATGATATGTATTTGGCCGCGGACCCCCATCAAAATATGTTGTTCCAGGGACCCCCAGAAACAAAGATTTGAGTTAAAAATGTTCTCTTTAAAAATACATATATTTCAAAGATTTGCACACATTTTCAAGATTTTTCAAAAATAGCAGATCTACAAGCTCGTAGCGCGGCACTCGGTGCCGCGCTACGAGCTTGTAGATCTGCTATTTTTGAATAGCCCAAAGTGTAAAATAATGCTTTTTTAGCTCAAATCTAAAAATGACACAGTTCCAGGTCTTAATGGGTTAAAACACATGGTGTTGACATTATACTGTACGCGAGCCCTGGCTGCCGCGTCGGCCTGTGCAAAAGCAAACCTTAAGGAGGGCATCAAATCTGTGGCATTACCTGTGGCCAGCCTCTGTGGCAGACCGATAGACTTTGTTAAAGCAGCACTGATGCATGCATATACAGCCTCCGCTGGCAGGCTAGCTGCAGCGTGCCAAAGGCCTAAAGCAAACAGCGGGCCTCTCCGGTCCCATAAGTGTGAGGCAGCCAAGTAAACCCATTAACCGCCTATAGAGAGAGAGAGAGAGGTCTGTGGTCTGCTACACACACACTACTCTCTCTAACGCTCTGCATAAATGAACCGCAAGCCGATTGGCCCGTTTCGTCCCACCTGTGTCAGATATATAGCCACTAGAGAGACCAGTGGTTCTCAAAGTAAGTAGGGGTTTCCGGGGCCCGGGGACCCCCAGGGGTCATTGGGCGGCTTCCAGGGGGTTAATACAGAGCTGCACTAGACTAGAACCTACCGTTCTGTATTGTCAAATAACAGACCAAGTACATAACGGTCGCTGTCGGACGGAAACTTCCCACGTCCAAAAGCGTTTTTTCAAAATAGATCTAAAAACGTAAAAAAAAATATTTTTCAAAAATAGCAGATATACAAGCTCATAGCGCGGCACCGAGTGCCGCACTATGAGCTTGTATATCTGCTATTTTTGAATAGCCGAAGAAATCTAAACTGACACAGATGCGTTCCAGGTCTTAATGACACTATTGTAAACGTAAAAAAAAAAGTTGACGTATGGAGAAACGTTTCTGCCCGACAGCAACGATATACAGTATGTCAAACAACCACAGACCAGACGATAAGCCAGAATGTCATTCAAATGACATTAATGCCTTTCTCGACTCAGACGCTTTATAAAGCCTGAAACTGTCATATGACAAAAAATAGCCAAGCGCATTGAGTGACGTGTCGTGAGCTTGTAGATTATTTTCGCTTGCACAACACCGGGCATACAAGGATAAATTACGCATATAGACATATACAGATGTGCCATTTCAAAACTTCAAATGTCCTGCCATCGCCAAGACATTACATTTTCAGGGGATTCCCAGGGCAATAAGAGGGACAAAGAAGGGCATTTAAAATGCTGAATTATTTTGATGATCACTGCTTTTATGATGCTAATTAATTTGAGCAACTGGTCAAGGACCTCTTCAAATCACCTTTCGCCTCATAATGAGTCTGACACCTTCTTCAACACACATTCTTTTGTTCTCATGTATATAGTTGTCTGTTGAAGGGAAAAACGGGGGTGTGTAGTGACAACTTCTTTTCAGGGGCAAAACAGTGTATTTTTAAGGGCAGAACGGGGAGGAAAAAAAATCATTTTCAGGGCACTTTCAGGGAAAGAACAGTAACGTGTGAAGTTTTGAAGTGGCACATTTGTATAAAGTCCTGGCCAAAATAGGGACGCCAGAGTTAAAGTAGTAATTACAGATTGTTCAGACCAGTAACACTGCATCATGAAACTCAGTTTTACTCGGAATGTAAAAATGTAAAAAATAATATTTTCCGTGTATTGAGTACATTTTAGGCGATGGAAATATGTGCACCTCCAAAATAAGTCATAAGTGCATGGTGAGTAGGATGAATACAATAGTAAGAAAAGCCAAAACAAGCTGAAATCCTGCCCACGGCTCTTGCAGAGATTTCGAGTTCATTGAAGTACTAACATTTCGATCCCGTTGGATGTTCAAAGGTCCAGTGTGTTTAAAAATGCAGTATTTAAAAAATAAACCTGGCAATCTAGAGTACATTGCTGTGACTCATCGCATTTCAGATACTGCTCCAGTGCACCAAATCATTAAAAAAAGAGGATTTGTATTAGTCTATATAGTTTGTGATTTTGGATATTGTAAAATCGTGATTAAAACCAGGAAAAGTGATCCAGAAAAGGTTGAGAAAACCACTGGCCTAAACATTTTATACTTACTTAACCCATTAAGACCTGGAACTGTGTCATTTTTAGATTTGAGCTAAAAAGCATTATTTTACACTTGAGCTATTCAAAAATAGCAGATCTACAAGCTCGTAGCGCGGCACCGAGTGCCGCGCTACGAGCTTGTAGATCTGCTATTTTCTTTAAATCGTGAAAATGTGTGAAAATCTTTGAATATATATATATTTTTAAAGCGAACATTTTTAACTCAAATCTTTGCTTCTGGGGGTCCCTGGAACAACATATTTTGATGGGGGTCCGCGGCCAAATACATATAATTTTGGGGGTCCTTGACGTGAAAAAGATTGAGCACCACCGATATAGAAACAAACGTTTTTTGAGAATACCGTTGAGATTTAGGAGACGCGTAGAATCGGCTTCAGGTCTCGATGGGTTAAATCATTTCACAAGTTTTGCAGTATTTGACTTTTCGGCACTGAGTCATGATACTTCCCTTGTGTCCGTTCGTTCTCAACACGTTTGATGTCCAACTGTGCAAAGTGTTTGAGTTGCCAGGAGGTGTTTGATTTGCGCTGAGTCCGAGTTTATCAGCCACACACAGCCTGCCCACGTAGCCGCGCTCTTATCGTTCCGCCCAGCCACTGCGCCTTCGCAGAAATGTCTGCTTTTGCTTCAGTCCTGAATCTGTCGGGGCATACACCTCTATTCTCCGGATTTTAACGTTTTGTGTTTTTTAACGATGTGCTACTTTTGCTATTTTTTTTATTTGAATCCTGAAAAGTAACCGTTTTGGACATATGAGGTTTTAAGTAAAAGTATCGATACTGCAATGCAGAAGTGCTCCGTTACAAGTAAAAGTCTGGTGTTCAAAATGTACTTGAGTGAAAGTACAAAGGCATTGGTATCAAAATGTACTTAAAGTACCAAAAGTAGAAGTACTGAGATGTTTGAAAATAGCCGATCTACAAGCTCACAACGCGTCGCGATGCGACGCGTTGTGAGCTTGTAGATAGGCTATTTTCAAATAGCCTAGGTATAAAATAGGACTTAAGTGGTTAATGTATGTTTTATAATGTAACAATGTATATCTGCAAAGTAAATAGTAACTCAAGTTTTCAGATAATTGTAGTGGAGTAAAAATACAATATTTTCCTCTGAGATGTAGTGGAGTAAAAGTATTGGAAATTGGAAATACTCAAGTAAAGTACAAATACCTCAAAATTTGACTTAAGTACAGTACTTGAGTACAGCCCGACAGAGACGAACTGTAATGACAATAGTCATGCACAGAACAAAAGAGATGAAGACACACACCAAAAAAGAAAAAAATCCTGCTACTTGCTACAGTGAAATGAGAGTGACAGTTTATGAATTCTCTGGTCACAGAGCTCTCCTGACATTTTTGTGGCAGACTTCTGTGCTGTTTGACAAGAGATGCTGGTGGCTTTCAGTGATGGACAACGTGAAAGTTTGCTCTGTCAAATTGAGTTCAAGAGCTGGAGTACTTGCTTTCAAAAACGCACAGGTGTTCAAAAGTGCATGCTTAAAAACTAAACGAAATGATCCAAAATCACAAAGTACAGATCAACTATTTTCCGCTATATTTGAATTAGTGCTTAACCCTTTAAGACATGAGGCGATTCTTAAAAGAAATTCTAAATCCTAACAGTTTAAAAAAAAAAAATCTTAAAAAAAAAAACTTAACGATTTTTCAAAAATAGCAGATCTACAAGCTCATAGCGCGGCACTCGGTGCCGCGCTATGAGCTTGTATATCTGCTATTTTTGAATAGCCAAAGACATCTAAAGTGACACAGATGCGTTCCAGGTCTTAATGGGTTAAGTTGTTGACTTATAATTTTCCTTTTCCATTCCTAGAAATGTAGTTGAGTCAAAAGTACAATTATTTGTAGTGAAGTAAAAGTCAAAGTAAAGTAGCCTCCAGATACAAAAAAAAAATGTACTCAAGTGCAGTACTATGTACAGTACTTCATAGGCCTGAGCTGTTTGACAAGATGCTGGCGGCTTTACTTGACGGTGGCGATACTCAGACTGTCATGGCTGCCAACCCCCCCCCCCCCCCCCCACCCCCCACCCCCCACGACCCTTGTCACACAATTAGCTTTTTGCCTTTGAGACAGATAGAACAAAGGTGAACTCTGGTGTGTGTGTGTGTGTGTGTGTGTGACTGTGTGACTCCTATGAATCCGGGGCGCTCTCTCTTTGACCAGAGAATTCATTGACTGTCACTAAATATCACTGTCTCCCTTCCCTCTAATGGCATCTGGAGATTGTGCTTAGCGGAACAAAGGCTGGTAATAAAAAAGGAAGAGAGAGAGAGAGAGTGCACAATAGAGCAGTGGTTCCCAAACAATGCGTTGGGACCTATTCTTGTATCACGCAAAAAATGGTACGGGTCGCAAGTAAATATGTCCTTTGTTTTTCATTTCATATAATTACAAATATATACAGTATATATGATTTAAAAACATATATTTTTTTAATATCTTTTTGCTTTTAGCTCGGCTATTTTCTTTCATTTAACCCATTGAGACCTGAAGCCGATTCTACATGTCTCCTAAATCTCAACAGTTTTCTGAAAAACGTTTTTTTCTATATCAGTGGTGCTCAATCTTTTTCATGTCAAGGACCCCCAAAATTCTATGTATTTGTCCGCGGACCCCATCAAAATATTTTGTTCCAGGGACCCCCCAGAAGCAAAGATTTGAGTTAAAAATATTCGCTTTAAAAATATAGATATTCAAAGATTTGCACACATTTTCACGATTTTTCAAAAATAGCAGATCTACAAGCTCATAGCGCGGCACTCGGTGCCGCGCTATGAGCTTGTGTATCTGCTATTTTTGAATAGCCTAAAGTGTAAAATAATGCTTTTCAGCTCAAATCTAAAAATGAGACCGTTCCAGGTCTCAATGGGTTAAAAAAACAATAGGGCTGAAGTCATTCATTCACAATGTATTTTTGTAAGTTTGGGACGTGGAGACACCATAACGTACCTTGTGGGTCTCAAGTTCAAAAAGGTTTGGGAACCACTGTTTGGGAGGTAAAATAAGAGCTCCCGCTCCATTAGCGCTGCAGGCTTTTTAGTTGGTGTTCCACAGACTGACATGTGTGACAATGACCACGGACCTATAGAACTGTCACGGCGGATATGAGCCAAGGAACAATTACGCGGTGACAGACGCGTGCTCGGAGCTAAGCTGGCGGTTCCTATCCAAATGAAAAACGGGGGCAAACATTACCGTGTACACACAGACAGACAGTCAGACAGACGGACAGATCAAGGTCGATTCTTCCATGGATTTGGCCAACAAAGCCTGTCCAAACTGAGATATGTAAAGCCGGCGTGTTTACCCGCGGTGGCATACTGATCATCACATTCTCCGTTAACCCATTAAGACCTGGAACTGTGTCATTTTTTAGATTTTAGCTAAGAAGCTTTCTTTCACACTTTGGGCTATTCAAAAATAGCAGATATACAAGCTCGTAGCGCGGCACCGAGTGCCGCGCTACGAGCTTGTAGATCTGCTATTTTTGAAAAATCGTGAAAATGTGTGAAAATCTTTGAATATATATATTTTTAAAGCGAACATTTTTAACTCAAATCTTTGCTTCTGGGGGTCCCTGGAACAAAATATTTTGATGGGGGTCCGTGGCCAAATGCATATAATTTTGGGGGTCCTTGACATGAAAAAGATTGAGCACCACTGATATAGAAACATAGGTTTTTCAGAAAACGGTTGAGATTTAGGAGACATGTAGAATCGGCTTCAGGTCTCAATGGGTTAATCTAATTATAACAGTATTTGATTTAGTTGTTCTTCGTGCCACTTCAGTTCCAGTGAAGAACCCCTGGGAGGCTAACAGAATGTACGTTCAGTATATGCAATAGATTGCATCTTGTGTGTGTACAGATTTTGTATGGCAACACATGTGTGGCACAACCCACTAATGAAGTATGAATGCATTATGTTTTAAATCACAGTAACCAAAATGCAATATACAACCTAGTCTTCCATTACCTTGGCAGTCTCGTGTGTTTTTTTTTTGTTGCTAGGAATGCTAATGATTTTTCAGATGCAATGGATGTCACATCCAAAGCTAATTGGATTAAACGACAAGCTCATTTGCCAAAGTTGTTCATTACAGTTGGCGCTCATTAGTCGAGCCACATAAAAGGCCTCCGACTAACGGCGTGAAAAATGATGTATTTTTTTGTTTGAATTGTTGGCAGCAGAGGAAGAAGGTTATTTGTCAAAATCAACATTTCACATATTATTCTACACAGTATAGTACTGAATTTGTCTCTGTGTGAGGTTACTCTCTCACAAACACTATAGTGTCCCTTAAAGCAGTTTGAGGTGTGGTGTCTATGTTATTTTTTTCCATTATTTCTGACAAGGTCAGTTGACATAGCAGAGTCTTGGAAGTTATGTGGTGAAGCTTCGATATTACATATTGTATTATGTAAAAAAATCCTTCAGAGTGTTCACCCACATTCCTCCAACTTCATGACATGGACTTATAAAACCTCACGCAGAAAGCCAAGGGCAAACAATATCAATAAATTAAACGGTCTAACGAGCTATCGGCTACCTGCTGTACTAGCTTCGGATTATTCCATCGTCGGGTCTTTTTTTTAAAACACCCCATGCTCCAACTAGTCAAAACGCTGGTGTTGTGTTCAATACAAAGAAATCAAATCTAATCAGTGTTGAGCTTTAACAGACTCGCGGCAGCGTGCCAGCCAGCACAGGATAGAGTTAGCACTGCCTCCTTAAACTGCCGTGTCGTTCAGCATTAGACGCTTAGCCCGAGGCGTCAACCTGCATTATTTTTATTCAAAGCAGGGTGACGGTATCACTTCATCATCCTGGTTTCCTGGGTCACGGCCCTGAATGCCTGTGTCTCTTTTTTTTTCTTCTCTGCTACCCGTATACTTGCCGCCTCTGCCCCCGACCCGCAGGTGCAGCTTAAATATCCCGGCTAATACTCCCACACGCCGGCTGCTTATTGAAGCCCAAACCTCTCCGCCGTTTTGTTTTATCCCTTGACGATGGACGCACGCACGCACGCACACACACAAGCACACACATACAGTATGAGCGCGCACGCGCACACACACACACGCACTGAGAGATATCTGAATTCTACACTTTATATTTGCCAGTATGTGTATATTTATCGTCGCGGTCAGAAACCTCATATCTCCAAATGTCTACTTTTTTTTGGGGGGGGGGGGGGGGGGCATTTAATGCCCTACTTTGTCATACAAACCGTGTCAAGCTAAAGTACTAAAAATATCAGATCCACAAGCTCACAATGCGTCTGCTATTTTCGATCTGCTATTTTCACTATTTCCAGACATTTTCGTTACATCCCCTGTAAAGGAACAGTTTTGGACTTACGAGGTTTCCACCTGACAACTATATATATATATATATATCTATATATATATATATATATCTCTCTGTAAGCCATGTGGAAGGAGACAGAAGTGTTTAGAGTTTGCCACCCACACGCTCAACTTGTTGTGAGCAGTTGGTAGCACAGCGGTAGAGATTTAGGCTTAGGAGTGTTTCACCCCAGTTGGCGCAGTGTGTCGTGTTGCGGTGTTATGTTTGGAGGTTTAAATAGTACCTGGTAATTACTGAGCGCTCGGCTAACTTTCTCTCCACGCGAGGGAGAAAGTTGCGGATCTCTGCGTCAAATGAGACTGAATCTGAATGAACGTGTACATTGCACTTTAGCCTCGTTAACAAGAATGTGTGTCAGTGTATGAGTGCGGGATAGAGAAGGACGGAGATTAGGGCTGGGCACTGTAAATATATCAAAATCGATATTTCGAACCAATAACTGACTTGATCTTGCTCATGTGCCGTAGGTTAATTGATTCATGGAGAAGCAGGTGTTTTACTACATATTTTTAATTTCTTATATATCAACAAATCGACAAAAAAACGTTCTAATAACATTTAAATTCGACTAAACCCATTATTCTGATTAACCGATTAATTTGTATATAAATTAATTGCGTATTTTTGGACGACTTGTGCATTTAATTTGTCGGCAATACTTTGCCACGCTTTCTCCCTGGATCTATATTTATTGCGGCCGCGTTTCCTTTCTTGCTTATTATTGAAATGAAAATAGCCGATTTACAAGCTCACAAGGAGTCGCGTTGCAACGCCTTGTGAGCTTGTAGTTTAGCTATTTTTGGAAATGTCTGAAAAATGTAGAAACTCTTTACTGATAATGACATGCCCCAAAAAAATATTAGACGCATCGGCTGCATAGTTGCCGTAACCGATGTCGTTCAAAAAAGTCAAATAATGGCCTATAGATCGGACCGACCGATGCATCGGTCCGGCCCTGGACTGTATGTACCCAAACATCTCATCACCCCTACGACCCCAATAGGCTCTACTCACAGCAGCCATATTATCACTTCCTTCCCAGGTGTTACCAGTGATACTAATGAAGGCTCTGTTCCATTTAGTGTAGCACAGTGGTTTCCACGACCCCCATAACTGTGAGAGTGTACAAATGGAACCAAATGGACCCGTAAGGGTCCATTTGGTTCCATTTGTACACTCTCACAGTTACACACCTGTAAGGGGGGCATTTGGAAGGTTTCCAGTGAGCCAACATGCACAATATCAGCACCCTGACTCTGTTTGACCAGAATGGAACAGAGCCTTCATTAGTATCATTGGTAACACCTGTGAATGTCTTCGCAATATGGCTGCTGTGAATAGAGCCTATTGAACATCCTGTAGTCAGTTTTCAGCCACCATTCACCATATGAACAACAGCATAGAGAGCTTCAGGCATGGCTGATATAACTTCATTGGATAAACCCTTGACCCCTGCAGATGTGAGGCTGATCTATTTCCTCTAAGTCCCATTACTTTACCGGAGGCTGGGCGATCCCACGCTGCGATTGTGGACGCTGCTATCTCGCTATCTTTAATTTAGAAACGTGTGTGTGTGTGTGTGTGTGTCCTTCTCCTCGTGTCCGTCTTGTCACGTTCACGCACGTTTGTCAACCCCGCCGTCATGTCCCGAGAGACCACGCCTATCTGAATGTTGTGTTCCACACTTCTCTAAAGTAGTTTTCTGTCCCCATGTCCTCTATCTAATGACCACACTGATTGGCTGGGACAATGGCGGTGACATCATTTGTAGCTGTTTCATTCTTGCGGATTTGGACCACGTTCAACCTCATTTTGGGCCTCTCTCTCTCTCTCTCTCTCTCTCTCTCTCTCTCTCTCTCTCTCTCTCTACTGTATTGCCTAACATATATTGTATATATAGTTAAAACAAATTCAACATCATTTTAACCCATTAAGACCTGAGGCAATTCTTAAAAAATGTTTTCTAAATCCTAACAGTTTTTTTTGAAAAAAATCCCCAAAAAAGTTTCAAGATTTCTCAAAAATAGCAGATCTACAAGCTCATAGCGCGGCACCGAGTGCCGCGCTATGAGCTTGTATATCTGCTATTTTTGAATAGCCAAATAAATTTTAAGTGACACAGGTGCGTTCCAGGTCTTAATGGG
This sequence comes from Gymnoscopelus microlampas, assembly GCF_963454915.1. Taxonomy (NCBI): domain Eukaryota; kingdom Metazoa; phylum Chordata; class Actinopteri; order Myctophiformes; family Myctophidae; genus Gymnoscopelus; species Gymnoscopelus microlampas. The sequence continues at coordinate 5,171,702 of NC_139955.1, forward strand.
CTAATATAGCCAAAGTACAAAGTAGACATTACCTAGTTTAAATGAGTCTTAAAAAAAAAAGAGTGGGACAAAGGACAAATATATATTCATTACATTTGTTTGTAAGAATTTAGAGCACTCCCCATCGATCATCATGTTACACACAGAACATCAATACTAACGTGTCCCATCGAATAGTCAATAGAGTTACCCGGATCCACGGGACAGCCAGGATTGATGGCCCAGCACCTGTCTTTAACGAAGACACTGGCATGGACAGATAAAAGTACATATGAGAACATTGAGTCTGGGGTTATCTGTCTATTCCCCTGGGGAGGGGGGGGGGGGGTAAGCTATTCATTGGGTGGGTGCCAACTTGCCCTATTTCTCTTTATAAGACACTGTTAACCACTTGAACCCTAGCACTCCCTTTTCTAGGGTCGAACGTTTGGTGAAAATAGCAGATTGAGAATCTTTGACCAAGAGATTTGGTGTACTGTCGACATAGAAGGAACAAAGGAACGGACCTAGTAAAGAGCCCAATGACGTATGATGGGTTTAAGGGGTCTATATTCACTTGAAGATGTACTTCACCCTCAAAATGACTTCATTTAGTTTTTTGTCACATGCCTTGAAGGCGAATGAAGAATCCAAAAACGGAAGTAAATATTTGACAAATTGAAGTAAATATGAGATTAACCTCTCACGCAAGTCTCACTGTGCTATCCATGTCTCAGTACTTCCAAAAACATCACATTTTCAATTTAAAACACGGTCTCGTGGGTTAGGGTTTATTCAGCGTGAAGGCATGTGACCAAAAAAAAAGCTAATTAATTCAACGCATTATGTGGTGAGTAATTGATACTAGGAGAGAAACAAATGGCATTTTATCCCTTAAAACAGACCATGCTAGTGTAGGAGAAAACACATCGACGGTCATATTTGAAATCCAGCTACTCTTCCCGTTAGTAAAAAAAAACACACTGAAACCCTTTCTCCATCTAGCCTGGAAAATGGCTGCGGTTTTGCTGTAATCTGTAATCTGTCAGTGGGATCTTTGATTGGCCAAATGACCCCCTCGAACAGAGCAGCATTTTGGCCGGGTTCCCAACAGCAAGGACTGTATTCAGATAAAGAAAAAAAAAAGAAAAAATAATAACAGTCTTCCGTGATTTACGTTTGAGGGAGAAGACAGTGGCTGATGTTGCCGTGGTGATGGATGCATCAGGGAGTGATGTCCCGGGGGGGGGGGGGGGGGGGGTTCATCTCGTGCTTTTTACAACATTTGCCTTTCCAAACAGTTGAGACCCTGAGAAAAAAAAGAAGTGCAATTTGTCTAAAAGGAAGCGACTCCAATCGATAGGATTTTCATTACAGTTATGTTTTCATACTCCAGCAGAGGGTTCTGATGAATGATACATTAACCCATTGAGACCTGAAGCCGATTCTACATGTCTCCTAAATCTCAACAGTTTTCTGAAAAACGTATGTTTCTATATCAGTGGTGCTCAATCTTTTTCATGTCAAGGACCCCCAAAATGATATGTATTTGGCCGCGGACCCCCATCAAAATATCTTATCCCCCCAGAAGCAAAGAATAGAGTTAAAAATGTTCGCTTTAAAAATATATATATATTCAAAGATTTGCACACATTTTCACGATTTTTCAAAAATAGCAGATCTACAAGCTCATAGCGCGGCACTCGGTGCCGCGCTATGAGCTTGTATATCTGCTATTTTTGAATAGCCCAAAGTGTAAAATAATGCTTTTTTAGCTAAAATCTAAAAATGACACAGTTCCAGGTCTTATTGGGTTAACTTTGCCGTCCCCTCTCCCCCGTCTTGTGTCGATGGCTGCTGCCCGGCTTGCCCCCGGGGCCTGCTGTCATTCCAATGAGCCCGGAGCGACCCAGACGAGTTTAGGGAACGGTCGGGAACCTAATTCACCTCGCCGGCACGGTCCCCGGTCAACAGCTGTCCAGTTTGTCACTGTGGATTTCAGTCTTTGTCAAGGCTCCGCAAGCGCTAAAAAAAAAGAAATATTCTGGAAGGTGTGATTTTATTTTTTTCCCGAGCGCTGCGCTTATCCCATTAAGACCTGGAACTGTGTCATTTTTTGATTTGAGCTAAAAAGCATTATTTTACACTTTGGCTATTCAAAAATAGCAGATATACAAGCTCATAGCGCGGCACCGAGTGCCGCGCTACGAGCTTGTAGATCTGCTATTTTTGAAAAATCTTGAAAATGTGTGCAAATCTTTGAGTATATATATTTTTAAAGCGAACATTTTTAACTCAAATCTTTGCTTCTTGGGGTCCCTGGAACAAAATATTTTGATGGGGTCCACGGCCAAATACGTATACATTGTGGGGGTCCTTGACATGAAAAAGATTGAGCACCACCGATATAGAAACATAAGTTTTTCAGAAAACTGTTGGGATTTAGGAGACGTGTAGAATCGCCTTCAGGTCTCAATGGGTTATTGAATTATCCCTCAGTCTCTGGTCCCTACTTCTACAGGCAGAGCTAAGCAGCTTACCTATGGCCCTCAAATACCTCGGGTACAGTGTTGGAGTCTAGCTAGGACTAGGCCCTGTTCTTTCAGACGATATTGTAATTCACGAATGCACTGTATAAGCCATGTGCTACGTGTCTATTACTTCTGGTAGTACTAGTGTAATGGCAGGAGCCAGATGGTAATATCCATATGGGAGTAGCGCGCGCGAGGAATAACAGCGTCGCGTGCCTTCGGGCCTAAATTGCTTCCCAGAGAGACATTTGGAGCCAATCAATTGTCGTTCAGAGGCTCGCGTGTTGTGTTGTCAATGGGTCGACCACACCTCAGCAGTGACTGATCGAAACGGCTGGAGCCGCATATAAAGCTGGAGCTTGTGATCAAACCATTGTCCTTCCCTGTGGGATGAGCTGTGGGTCACAACGAGCAGTGGCGGAAAAGTAACCGAGTGCATTTCGTCGCACGATTCTAAAAATGTTTTCTAAATCCTAAAAAAATAAAAATCTATTTTTTTTTTTCACGATTTAAAAAAAAAATAGCAGATCTACAAGCTCATAGCGCGGCACTCGGTGCCGCGCTATGAGCTTGTAGATCTGCTATTTTTGAATAGCCAAAGAAATATAAAGTGACACAGATGCGTTCCAGGTCTTAATGGGTTAAAGTATATCCATATATATATATTTTTTTTTTCGTAAATGAATACTACGTGATAATACTACGGCGTCGCACAAAAGCAGCAGAGCCACAAGCTTGAAACGCTTGAGCTTTTGAGCTTTTAGATCTGCTACTTTTTCTATTTTTTGAATTTGAATCCTGAACAGTTTTGGACATTTTACTCAATACATTTAATAGCTTTAGTAATAGACTTTTAGATTATCATTACAAAACATACGGTGCCTTAACCAATTAAGCCCTACTTTAGGCATTCGAGAAAAAAAAGGTTGCATTGAAAAATGTGGCTGTTTTTCACTTTTCGACCTTAAGTATATGTTGATGCCAATATCTCTCTACTTTTACTCGGGTCAAAATGTAATACAGGCCTACTTTTAACACAGCATTTTTACATTGTGGTATTGCTACTTTTACTTAAGTAAGTACTTCTTCTTCCACCGCTGATAATAAGCGATAGACAGTTTAGCCGTGGCAATCTCTCATTCCCCTCCTCCTCCTCTTCTTCCTCCTCCTCCTCCTCGGTTTGAGGACAGGAGGCGGGGAGCTGATGGAATCGCACCTTTTTTCCATTAGTGTCCGGGAGCGCAGGCCCTAGCGCCTCCTTGCCACTCAACGGGTTATAGGGACATCAGGCCGTAGTGGGCTCATATACCAAGCCCTGAGTCATTCCTTTGATAATCTCTCACTGTGTTTCTTTTGTCACGTTTCTCCTGGACACACACACACACACACACACACACACACACACACACACACACACACACACACACACACACACACACACACACACACACACACATTTTCATTTTTACATTTTATTTAACCATTTAATCGTCTGGCGTCTGGCATTTTTGTTTTGTAATGCAATTTTGGGTCATGGGTGGGATGGCCGACTTGGAAGGATTTTAACCCATTAAAGGAGGAGTTCACCCCAAAAAATACTTATTTTCTATCAATTACACACCCCATGAAGCCTTGATTTCATGGATTTATTTTAGTTTTTGTGGCATTCATAAGACAATAATTTGATGACCGTGTGTATTTCCGGTAGGAGACCCAAATAATCTACTTTGTGTCTCCTACCGGATACATTAGTCGGTAGGAGACAGGAATCAAATTATTAGCTTAGGAATGTGACAAAAACAAAAAGAATCCATGGATTCAAGGCCTCATAGGGTGTGCAATTGATAGAAAATAAGTATTTTTTGGGGTGAACTCCTCCTTTAAGACCTGGAACGCATCTGTGTCACTTTAGAATCTTCTTTGGCTATTCAAAAATAGCAGATCTACAAGCTCATAGCTATGAGCTTGTAGATCTGCTATTTTTGAAAAATCTTGAATTATTATATAATTTTTTGATTTTTTTCAAAAAACTGTTATGATTTTGAAAACATTTTAAGAATCGCCTCAGGTCTTAATGGGTTAAACGGGCAGAACCAATCACCCACTTAAACCATCTAGACTTAATGGCTCTGTACCGTTTTTTCCCCCCCTACACCAAATCTCTTCGCCAAGATTAGCCAATCTGCAAGCTCACAACCCGTCGCGTCGGCGACTAATGTTCCCCTCAGAATCACAGATGCTGGGGGTCAGAACAAATTCTTATGTCCTACTTCACCGCTCCCCACCACCACACACACGCCCTACTGCGACCCGCCCACCCAAAAGGAGGGCAAATTGCCTCCCCCGTATAACAGATTACACCCAACGTCCGGTACGGTACAGTATGTTGAGGTTCCGTCGGCCCCGCGGCCGGGCTGATTTATGATTTGTGTTTATTTATTTGCGGTCGAAGTGTGTTTCTCTTATCAGGGTCCCTCCAGAGCAAATATTTGCCTCTTCCTTCTTGTCTGATAAGCTCAACTTCTGCATTTGCTTTTTTATTGCTTGCATCGGTTTATTTATGTACCTTTTTTTTATTGCGGTGATTCATGTTCTCTTCACTGGAGGTAAATGGCAATAAGGGGGCATAAGCACATCCATAAGGGCGCAGGGCATAACTCACTTTGAGATGGGTTACAGGCACAGCCCACGCTTTTTTTTATTTTTGCTTCTTTGCCTCTATCTTATCACCAGGGGCTCTGTGACCGTTTTCTTCTCTGTGACCTTATTTGAATTCAGAGATAAGCATCCTCGCAGCAGAAAACCCGCACCAAATTAGTCCTTTATCTGTCGTCTTAAGGGAGTGCTTTGTCACCGCGGCTGTCTGCACGCTGAATGGAGGCTTGATGTACAACATGCGTGTGCTCATTTCAGCCCCGCCCGTTCGGCTCAAATGCCCAAATTCACTTAACCACTTGAACTCCGGGCATCCATATTCCAGGGGGAACAGTAGCCAGGAATAGCTTGTCGATCAGCTGTTTTTTGGTGAAGAAATGTGTTTTAGGGGGGGGCAGTGGTGGGAAAAGTACTTACATGATTTACTTAAGTAAAAGTATCAATACTCTGTTACAAGTAAAAGTAAGGTATTCAAAATGTACTACAGTAACAGTACTTAAAGTACCAAAAGTAAACGTACTCATGCGCAGAATGTCCCATTTCACGAGTTTTCACATTTTCGATATTTTGAAAATGGCAGATCTACAAGCTCACAATGAGCTTGTAGGTCGGCAATTTTCCAATGGCCAAAATGTGTTTAGGGCTGAAGTGGCTAATGTATGTTTTGTAATAATAATCCAAATCTACAAAGTAACTAGTAGCTAACTCTCTCTTTCAATATTCTTTTTTTTAGCTAACTAAAGTTTTCAAATCATTGTAGTGGATATATTTGCCTCTGAGATGTAGTGGAGTAGAAGTGAGAGTACTGACAATTGGAAATGACTTTGAGTAGTACAGTACTTGAGTAAATGTACTTGGTTACTCTGGTCCGTTTCACTAAGAATAGAGGGTGAGGTTCTCTGTGAGAATTCGGGTCACCTAAGAGCACCGAACTTGAAGTTCATTTAAGCTCTCTTCTGATCAAACAGGAAAACACCAAACCGATTTTTATAGTTGATGGAGATCCAGACACATTGCAGCATGAATGCTAATGTGTACAAACTGCTCAGTGTTTGCTTCAAACGCAAGCTACAGTACTGGAACACGAGTACACGCATACGATACAGCGTTGTCACACACATCGACTAACGCAGCGCTTCTCAAACATTTTAATTTCACGGACCCCCAGTTCAGTTGATGCCTTAGGCCTCGGACCCCCACAACTCAATTGAGTACAGCCACTCTTGGAGTTACAGCCCCGTAAGGGTACATTTGGTTCCAAACTATCAATCATTTAGCTGGGGGAACCCCCTCAAGGACCCCTGGGCCCCACTTTGAGAACCACAGCACTGCATGTTTTCAATTCATATGTTCATTGCATGCATCAAAGAAGTTCTAATACACCGTATATATATATATATATTTTTTTTTTAAATGTCTTGGCTGAGCAGCAGGCTAGCTGGAATCAGTGGTGGAAAAAGTACTCAAATTCTTTACTTAAGTAAAAGTACCAATACTGCAGTATAAAAATACTCTGTTACAAGTAAAAGTCCAGAATTAAAAAATTACTTTAGTAAAAGTACAAAAGTATTGGCATCAAAATGTACTTAAAGCACCAAAAGTAAAAGTACTAAATATTTGAAAATAGCAGATCTACAAGCTCACAACGCGTCGCGATGCGACGCGTTGTGAGCTTGTAGATCGGTTATTTTCAAATAGCCTAGGTATAAAATAGGGCTGAAGTGGTTAATGTGTGTTTCATTATATCATAATTTATATCTGAAAAGTAACTAGTAACTAAAGTTTCCACATAATTGTAGTGGAGTAAAAGTACAATATTTGCCTCTGAGATGTAGTGGAGTAGAAGTAAAAGTATTGGAAATTGGAAATACTCAAGTAAAGTACAAATATCTCAAAATTGTACTTAAGTACAGTACTTAAGTAAATGTACTTAGTTACTTTCCACCACTGGCTGGAGTCATATGTCCCAGATATGTCATAGATGACTGATGTCATAGATGACTGCTGTCACAGGATGACCACATGAAGTCCAATAGCCACATGTGGATCCTGAGAATCCACGTTCGATTTTTTCCCAAACAATATAAATGTAGGTTTCGAGTTGGGGGGAATTTGCTCTCAACCGTAACCGTTAAGATACTGTTACAGCGCAAGTTGCGTTCACATTTAAATGCTATATTATTTGCGAAAATGTATTTTGTGGCCTCAATATTGACCTCGCTGAACAGCGTTGCCAGATTCTGTGAGGGAAACAAGCAACCAGGTCTAGGAAAACCAGCCCAAAAGAAGCGATTATGGGCCACGTGAACACTTTAACACATAGATATTCAACTGGCGGCCCGCGGGCCACGTGCGGCCCGCGAGGAGCTTCCTTGTGGCCCCTGGCCAATTATGAAAATTCAAAAAAAAAAAAAAAAAAAAAAATTTTTTTTTTTTTTTTTTTTTTTTTTAATTTTCATAATTATTATTTATTTTAACTTTGATTTATGTTATCAAAGTTAAAACAGTACAAATTATTTATCCTTCATTAGTTCTTGAAAGGCCATCTTTCATTGGAACTTAACTTAGAACCTTAAATAGAACCGAATTAGACCGAATTAGACCCGAAAAAAGGTTGATTTATATTGGTCAAATAGAACCGAATTAGACCCGAATTAGACCGAATTAGACCCGAATTAGACCCGAAAAATTTCGCGCGCGTGCGCTTCGCGCACGCGCGCAAATTGTGTGCGCACATGCACGCGCGCTGCGCGCGCGTGCATTTGCGCTGTGTGGCCCCCGACTCCAAGTTATTTTACAGTTGTGGCCCCCTGCCTAATCTAGTTGAATACCCCTGCTTTAACATGTACATCAGCTATTTGAAAATAGCAGATCTACAAGCTCGCGTCGCGACGCGTTGTGAGCTTGTAGATCGGCTATTTTCAAATAAAATCTTGCGGGGAAATTATAGTAAGCAGATCTGGCAACCCTGTTGCTGAATATCACTGTAACTGTAACTGGATTAGGAAGAAGAAAAAAAAACGCTGATCGGTGATATGAAGTGTGACGGGTGAACTCGGTCACGTTGTCACAGTCGTGCCACCAGAAGGTAAATGGACAGTTGGATGGCGGGTTTGAACGCGACACGGCTCCGCTGGCAGGCGGCCGGCCCCGTGACACTGATGTTGGAGCGAGGAACGAGGCGAGAACGCCGCCGCCGCGTCGTGCCAAAGCCCCTTCCGCAGTTATCGCCGAGGCAGGGTATGAGCAGATAAAACAATTCTGAGGGGGAAATGATTCTGTCCGTAATCAGATTTATTTACGCAGGCCCGCTGAGGAAGATTGATGTCTTAACCGCCACTGTGGATTTCAATTCTCTACGCTGTAGCGCGGATAAACAATCAGCCTCCTGTCTCTAGAGCGAGTTAACCCATTGATACCTGGAACGCATCTGTGTCACTTTAGATGTCTTTGGCTATTCAAAAATAGCAGATATACAAGCTCATAGCGCGGCACCGAGTGCCTCGCTACGAGCTTGTAGATCTGCTATTTTTGAAAAATCGTGGAAATTATTTTTGAATATTTTTTTCCGATTTTTTTTTTTTAGGATTTTGATTTTTTTTAGACACTGCCTCAGGTCTCAATGGGTTAATTGTGTGCATGTGTGTGTGTGGTTGTGTGTGTGTGTGTGTGGTTGGGTGTGTGTGTGGGCCCATGCATGCTATACCATGCCACGCATGCACCTATTAGGTATGTTTTGTGTATCAGCATGTTTGTGACAACTGAGCCGGTAATGCTTAGCGGGGAAGTCACTGTCTCTCTCTACCTGAAATGTGCCTGACTATTTTTTCACGGCTGTTAAATGCCAGACATATGCTCTTACATCTTGTGACTAGCAATTGAGGAGCGGGCGCTCAAGCAGAGATCAAACCCACTGCTGTTGCTCCTGTCTCGCTGTGAGCGGTGTTTCTCCTCATTCTAATCACTCCCGCGAACGGTAGCGAGCCACCATTTTTTTTGACTTAAGGAAAACGTTGTGCGTGTCAAACCGAACGCTGCACTCCACAATATGCGAACACGTTCGCCTCCAGATGCTCATCTGTGTCGTCGCTGTGTGTGTAGACGATACAAGAACCAAACTAACGATGATGCAAGAAAGAACCGAGCTAACTTTGAAATTTGTTTTTTGTCAAAGGACACTGGTGGAATAAGTCTATCCACCAAGAGTTACATACCGACCAGCCATTACTTACTGTACATACAGGCGTTGTTATTCATTAGGCCTGTCAAAAAAAAATCGATTCATGAATAAATCGCGATTCTTAATGCCACGATTTTAAAATCGATTCAAAATATTAAAAATCATTTTTTTATTTTTTTTATTTATTTATTATTTTTATATTTATTTTTTTATTTTTTTATAAGTTAGTACCTTTTTCACTGGCACTTTGTCTGAAATCAATGTCAGAAAGACTGACTGACATGATCTGGCTGCATTGAAGTGTATGATTCAACTTTTCATGGTTTATATCATATTCAAATGTTCTAGTATAATTAAAGCAAAGTGATTTGGGGTAGAAAATCGCAATAAATCGCAGAATTGAATATCAATTAATCGCGGCATCGCAATTTTAATCGAATCGGCACCCTAGGAATCGAGTTTGAATTGAATCGTGAGGTAAGTGAATCGTGACACCCCTATTATTCATGCTGTCCTGGGATATCACATTTTGCTCTATCGTATAAAACGGTGATTCTCAACCTTTACAAGTACAAGAACCCCCTGTTTGATTTGATTTGTTTTAATCTCGGGGACCCCAAAATAGACCTCCCCGTAGCGGCCCATGTTGAGAACCGCTGGTCTAAAGTATAACCGCAGTGTACACTGTCAGAACGGGTCGGTGTGGTTTGCTGGATGTGTTTGCTGACACCAGTGGGCATAGTCTTGTTTTGTTGCATTGTTATTTAGTGTATTGGAAGCATCTTTAACCCATTAAGACCTGGAACTGTGTCATTTTTAGATTTGAGCTAAAAAGGCATTATTTTACACTTTGGGCTATTCAAAAATAGCAGATCTGCAAGCTCATAGCGCGGCACCGAGTGCCGCGCTACGAGCTTGTAGATCTGCTATTTTTGAAAAATCGTGAATATGTGTGCAAATCTTTGAATATATATATATTTTTAAAGCGAACATTTTTAACTCAAATCTTTGCTTCTGGGGGGTCCCTGGAACAAAATATTTTGATGGGATCCGCGGCCAAACACATATCATTTTAGGGGTCCTTGACATGAAAAAGATTGAGCACCACTGATACAGAAACATACGTTTTTCAGAAAACTGTTGAGATTTAGGAGACACGTAGAATCGGCTTCAGGTCTCAATGGGTTAAATAATATTCCACCCAGGGAAGGTACCGTATAGAGGCATATAGGCCTGACATGCGTAGTGCTTCGTCAAAAAGAATTACACATCTTCTACATGGTACAGCACCGCTAGCACTGTCAGAAGCTAACAAATCGCGCACGCCCTCTCCCTCACTCGCACCAAGCACTTTTTTTCCCCCTGACAGACAGCTCTCACTCGTTTCTTTTTTTGTTTTGCATCTTTGACAGAAATAAAAAGATTCCTTGGGCTTGTTATCGAGTCGAATTCCTATTCCCGGGGAATAAACTACAACCTGAGAGAGAGAGCTTCTGCGGTAGAGATCTGAGGACGATTGCCTCCCTCCCCCTTACTCGCCTCCTCAACCCCACCCACCCAGGCACCCTCGTCTTATTATCTCCTGAAAGTGCAAGGTTACAGTACTGTTATAGCTACAGGTGCTGTGGTGGTGGGTGGAGGGGAAGGTGAGCCGGTTAGCGTTTTTTTTTATTATTATTATCTCTGAACCCAGTCGGGCTTGCAGAAGCGTACACATGCTGCTGAAGTCTCATCAGGGCTCTGCGAAGAAATACACATTTTCTCGCGCGCGCGCGCGAGTTCTGCAATTCAGCTGAGCTTGTTAGACGTTGGGGGGGGAAATAGGAGAGTGTGGAAGAGATATTGTTTAACCCATTAAAACCTGAGGCCGATTCTGAAAATGTTTTCTAAATTCTAACATTTTGAGAAAAAAAAATATAAAAAATATTTTTTCACGATAAAAAAAAAAAAAAGCAGATCTACAAGCTCATAATGGGTTATAATGGGTCATTGAAAAATAGCAGATGTACAAGCTCATAGCGCGGCACTGAGTGCCGCGCTATGAGCTTGTACATCTGCTATTTTTCAATAGCCAAATGCATCTAAAGTGACACAGATGCGTTCCCGGTCTTAAAGGGTTAATGGACCCAGAGAAATACTGGGGGGGGAAGAAAAAAAAAACCTGGAGAAGATGAAAAAGAAAAAAAAACAACCTTGGTCACCTCCTGGCATTAATAGAAAATTTATGAGGAGGATTTAGGCCGATCTCAATGCGAGAGCCTTGAGAAGACATTGCTTTGTCAGTCAGCGCACGTTTAGCATAAATCTCTCATTCCTCATTTTCTGCCGCCACCTTGAACCTGCCAAGCTTCTCTCTCTTTTCCTGTAGTCATACCACGCTTGGTTTATCTCCATCCCTTTCATTCATGCCGCGGAAGTTTTCACTAGTTTCTCGGTCCCACACTCATCCCCGGGAACGGGGGGGGGGAGTGGAATAAGGAATGTGTCGGGCAGCTTCATTTTTTATTTATTAATTTTCTTGGAATAACATTTTTTTTGTCGATGGGGGGGGAAAAAAAAAGAAGAAAAAAACGGGGGCCATTGAACTACTCGAGAGACGGAATGGGGAAAGAATAACTGGAATTGTATCTTTGTGACCCGCTTTTTTTTTTTTTTAAATAAGATATTCAGCATTCTGTTGCACCTGGCAGTAATGCACAGGGCAAGATCTGCAGAATAGCGAGAATTGCATTAATTTGCGGTTCGTTATGCAGCCTTCCAAAAAACGACCCATTTAATAGATCTCTGAAGGAGTGGGGGGGGGGGGGGGGGGGGGACATTGTTCTTGTTGATGTTGTTGGGGGGTGACCCCCTGGTATGTTTCTTAATTAGCAGTGCAGTGGGACTCGGTTGCTGATAGCTCGCCACCGACAAAATAATCCAAATGAAATAGATGCGTTGATTAAAATGATTCAGTAACTAAACGTTGCCCTGCTGTGCAGCTGTTTCTGTGGAGTACTTTTTCCTATTGACCGTTAATGATGCAGGCGATTTTTTAGTTTTTGGGGTGGAAAGTAAACATGATTTGCCTTGCTATAAAAGAGTGACACTGAATTGACCCATTCTTTGCTGGTAGAGTACAATCGTATAAGGCTATCTGTGTGATAACCCATTCAATCCGGGAACGCATCTGTGTCATTTTAGATTTGAGCTATAGTCATCATTTTATACTTTGGCTGTTCAAAAATAGCAGATCTACAAGCTCGTAGCGCGGCACCGAGTGCCGCGCTACGAGCTTGCAGATCTGCTATTTTAGAAAAAATCGTGACAATTTGTGCCTAAATCTTTGAGTATCATATTTTATTAAAGCGAACATTTTGAACTCAAATCTTCCCGGGAACAAAATATTTTACAAATTTTCGCTTTAAAAAATATGTATTCAAAGATGTGCACACATTTTCCACAATTAAAAAAAAAAAATAGCAGATCTACAAGCTCGTAGCGCGGCACCGAGTGCCGCACTACGAGCTTGTAGATGTGCTATTTTTGAAAAAAGCCCAGAGAAATCTTGAAATGACACAAGATGCTTTCCCGGTCTTAATGGACTAATGAGGGGGGGGGGTCCATTTTGCAGGTGAGGCAGACGTCTCAGCGTGTGACAAAATGTGATTCATGGGTTTCTGTGAATAGGCTCTAATGAGCAGCATATTTCAATCAGAGCTTATGGGACCCGCAGGAGCCAGGCAAGGCCTCACTTCTGATGCTAATGGGAATTATACAGAAAATCCTGTGGCGCTTTTGTCTGGATTTATAGCGGTGGTGGTTCTCAACCTTTTTTCTGGATCAGGGGGGGCCCACTTAAAAAAAATCTCAAAAATGTTCTGGGCTCCACCCCCTCTGACCAGCATCGGCTGCCGTTCGTTGCATTTTCAGAGCCCATTAGTGGTCGACAATCAATCGATTGTTTTCCAGCTCGCATCAACAGCAGTATCACAATGAAAACTAACTTTTAGATTTATTTGGCTGTTCAAAAATAGCGGATCTGCAAGTAGATCTGCTATTTTTGGAAAAATCTTGGGAAAAAAAAAGGTTTGATTTTTTTTCCAAAAACTGTTGGGATTTAGATTTTTTTTAAGAAGCCTCAGGTCTTAAAGGGGAAATCCACCCATTTTCAATATTTAACTATGTCATTAATATAGCATAAAGGAGTTGTGTGGAAATAAGAAAAAAGTTCCCCCCTTTCTGTGTTGCCTTGAACTGGAGGATTGATTGTGGGTTTAACATTGCAAATTACAACATGATGAGTCATCACGTTGTAATTTGCAATGTTAAACTCACAATCAATCCTCCAGTTCAAGGCAAAAAGAAAAGGGGGGAACTTTTTTCTTATTTCCACACAACTCCTTTATGCTATATTAATGACATAGTTAAATATTGAAAATGGGTGGATTTCCCCTTTAAGGGGTTAAAGAAAACGTACCATGACATACATGTTTTTTTTACAATACGCGAAAGCATCGCAAGTAGCAGATTGAGCTGCTACTTTTGCTACTTTTGCTACTTTTGAATTTGAATCTTGAAAAGTAACAGTTTTGGACTGCTCATCGCTTGTTCAGGATCAATCTACAGTCCTGTCACTGATTCTTACTCGACCCATTCAATCCGGGAACGCATCTCTGTCATTTTAGATTTCTTTGGCTATTTTAAAAATCAGCAGATCTACAAGCTCATAGTGTGCATCAAGTGCCGCGTGCTTGTAGATCTGCTATTTTTGAAAAATCGTGAAAATCAGTGCAAATATTTGAATATATATATATATATATATTTGTATATATTTGTAACTGTCAAATGTCTCAACAAATGTCTTCATTTTTCAGGAAAAAAATATTGTTGCCATATCAGTGGTGCTCAAACTTTTTCTTGTCAAGGACCACCCAAAATTATGTTTTTGGCCGGCGATCCCCATCAAAATATGTTGTTCCAGGGACCCCCAAAGGAAGCAAAGATTTGAGACCAAATACAACCACCGTTATGTTAGTGATATTGTATTAACATACTCCACCGTACAGATTGGTCAAAATAAAAGCGTGTTTCCACTCAAACGGAGTTGCATAGTTTAGTAGTTTTTAGTTCCAGCTGGAACTCAAAACTATTCAAAAATAGCAGATACACAAGCTCATAGCGCGGCACCGAGTGCCGCGCTATGAGCTTGTATATCTGCTATTTTTGAATAGCCAAAGAAATCTTAAAATGACACAGATGCGTTCCAGGTCTTAATGGGTTAAAGATGCTTCCAATACACCAAATAACAATATGCAACAAATTAACTTTCTTGGGGTACGGCTACCTTTACCTTTGCCAGCCTACATAATTTACACATCGAGGCTCTCCAAATGCAGTCGTAATTTCTGCAGTTTCTGATTCATTTTGTCAGTCCGTTTGCTCTTGAGACTTTTTTTATTCTGCAGGAGCTACGTACAGTACATTGTCAATACATTTTTAATGATGTCCTGTCTAAACAAATTTAGGAGGTCGGGGCTGAGAGCTGAAGATGGAATCCCCTCGTCACCTCGGTACTTAACCCATTAAGACCTGGAACTGTGTCATTTTTAGAGTTGAGCTAAAAAAGCATTATTTTACACTTTGGGCTATTCAAAAATAGCAGATCGACAAGCTCGTAGCGCGGCACCGAGTGCCGCGCTATGAGCTTGTAGATCTGCTATTTTTGAAAAATCGTGAAAATGTGTGCAATTTTTTTAATGTATATATATTTTTAAAGCGAACATTTTTAACTCAAATCTTTGCTTCTGGGGGGGTCCCTGGAACAAGATATTGTGATGGGGGTCCGCGGCCAAATACATATCATTTTGGGGGTCCTTGACATGAAAAAGATTGAGCACCGCTGATATAGAAACATATGTTTTTCAGAATACTGTTGAGATTTAGGAGACATGTAGAATCAGCTTCAGGTCTCAATGGGTTAACATAGAATTGTGTCTGTGTGTATATGTACTTTACCGCGTTTTGCTCTACTTGTGAGCACAATGTTCCTCACAATAGAAATAGTTGTATTGTTAAAAATGGCAGAACAAAAAAGTTTAAAATTGCATTTATAAATTTGTCATCCTACGTTGTTGATGTCCTCACGAGTATAGTAATACCGATGCGTGTGTGACTGTGGAGTGGGCGGGGGTTGTGTTTTGTTCAGTCTTAACCAATTAAACTATATATACAACTATATACTTTCATTGTACTGGGTTCCCCTCTACAACAAATCTGCCAAATGTACAGCTATTTTCGCCGAATGTTTGCCGTTGTGACATGAATGACCAGAATAGGGACGCTAGGGTTTAACCACTAGCACCTGAACCCCAGCAGATCTACAAGCTCACCAAAGTGTAGCAACGCAATGTTGTTAGCTTGTAGCCTGGCTATTTTTGGCGAAGAGATTTGGTGTAGAGGGAGAAAAAAAAAAGTGCAGAGCCAACTCGGTTCCAATTGGCTAAGTCTAGAGGGTTTAAGTGGTTAACCAGGACTAGTCAGCGCCACGCACACACACACGCACACGCACACACAGGGAGAGAGAGAGAGAGCGCATCACAGCCCTGCACAACTCTGCCAGCCAAGAGAAAACCTGGCAATTAAATCCCAGCATTACGCCACCGGTACTCCATAGCCATCTATTGATTTATCGACGCGTCTTTACTGGGCTGTGTCACACAATTACTTAAGAGGGGAGGTCATAGCGACATGAGTGATGATATTTAACCCATTGATACCTGGAACGCATCTGTGTCACTTTAGATTTCTTTGGCTATTCAAAAATAGCAGATATACAAGCTCATAGCGCGGCACCGAGTGCCGCGCTATGAGCTTGTAGATCTGCTATTTTTGAAAAATCTTGAAAAAGATTTTTTGGGATTTTTTTCAAAAAACTGTTAAGATTTAGAAAACATTTTTAAGAATCGCCTCAGGTCTCAATGGGTTAATAGAAAACTATGCAATCACACCCAGTGACTTCCAGCGTCCCGTTTTTTTTTTTTTTAACCCATCCTTGACTTGTATCGATTACACTTTCCCCGTTGTTAGGAACCGTGAGCATTTTGCTCGTCTGAGTACGCGTTCGCTCCTCCTTCGTCTCCTTTTCCTCATGTAGAGCCCAAAATGGCCGCCACCGTGGCAAGCAGGCAGGCAGAGAGAGGGGCTTTGTTTGCGTAGATGTGGTGCAGTGTGTAATTGCTCTCAATAGGTAGTAAACGGCACCTCGTAAATCAGAGCCCCCCCCCCCCCCTTTCCCAGGGATGTATGGGTACGATCCGGCCCCTGGCCCCCGGCCCCCGGCCGGCACACACACAAACATTTACCCGGGTCTCGTGGACCGTGATGCATCTGTCTCAGGGACGTGGAACCAAAGGACCGGGACCCCCTCAGCGGGGGGGGGCACTTTGCCCTCTCCTGCCTCCTGCGCTGCTGGATCTGGTTCAAGGGGTTCAGCTCATAGCTATTATTAGGCCAAAGGGATCATCCGCACACACACACACACACACACGCGTCTACTACGGAGTGTTCATTTCACTGTGTATGCACCCGTAAAGGATGCACGCTTTCACACTTCCAGAGTCATATTTAAACTCTGGGTTTCTGCGGTGTGTGTTGTGTTTGCTTTGCATTGGCCTTATGAATTACTGCTGGCATCCATCACTGCTGCTGTTAACAGCACGATGCCCTGCAGTGGTGGAAAGTAAGATTTGTGTTATTTTTTGACTTAAGTAAAAGTAGCACTACCACGTTGTACAAATACTCTGTTAAAAGTGAAAGTCCTGTATTCAAAGTTTTGCTTAAATTACGTAAAAGTACAAAAGTATTGGGATGATACTTGAATGTACTTGACCCATTGAGACCTGAAGCCGATTCTTCATGTCTCCTAAATCTCAACAGTTTTCTGAAAAACGTATGTTTCTATGTCAGTGGTGCTCAATCTTTTTCATGTCAAGGACCCCCAAAATTATATGTATTTGGCCGCGGACCCCAATCAAAATATTTTGTTCCAGGGACCCCCAGAAGCGACGATTTGAGTTAAAAATGTTCGCTTTAAAAAATATATATATTCAAAGATTTGCACTCATTTTCACGAATTTTCAAAAATAGCAGATCTACAAGCTCGTAGCGCGGCACTCGGTGCCGCGCTACGAGCTTGTATATCTGCTATTTTTGAAAAGCCCAAAGTGTAAAATAATGCTTTTTAGCTCAAATCTAAAAATGACACAGTTCCAGGTCTTAATGGGTTAAAGTACCCAAATCTGTCCAGAATCACAGATCTCCAAGCTCAACCACAACACATTGTGTCGCACCGCGTTGTGAGCTTGTATATCGTTGCTGTCGGGCAGAAACCTCATCTCCATATTTCAAATCGATGCCCTACTTGATCATTACAGCGTCACACAACAGTATCAGGAGTAACGGATCCACAAGCTTTTAAGCTTTTTAGATCTGCTACGTTTTTATCTTTCTGAATTTGAATCGTGAAAAGTAACAGTTTTGGACATACGAGACGATATCAAAACAGGTCTTACATGGTTAATGTGGGTTTTGCAATAATCAAAATCGTCATGTAACCTTTTACCGACTATATCGCATGTCATGTCCCACAAAATTATAAAGTTACATGTTTAACCCATTGAGACCTGGAACTGTCTCATTTTTAGATTTGAGCTAAAAAGCATTATTTTACACTTTGGGCTATTCAAAAATAGCAGATCTACAAGCTCATAGTGCGGCACCGAGTGCCGCGCTACGAGCTTGTAGATCTACTATTTTTAAAAAATCGTGAAAATGTGTGCAAATCTTTGAATATATATATTTTTAAAGCGAACATTTTTAACTCATATCTTTGCTTCTAGGGGTCCCTGGAACATAATATTTTGATGGGGGTCCGCGACCAAATACATATAATTTTGGGGGTCCTTGACATGAAAAAGATTGAGCACCACTTACATAGAAACATACGTTTTTCAGAAAACTGTTGAGATTTAGGAGACATGTAGAATCGGCTTCAGGTCTCACTGGGTTAAATAGCTGATATACAAGCTCATAGTGCGGCACTCGGTGCCACGCTATGAGCTTATATATCTATTTTTTTTGAATAGCCAAATAAATCTTAAAATGACACGGACGTGTTCCTTGTTGTTATGGCTTAAGCAGTCTACAGTACTTGAGTAAATGTACTTAGTATCTTTCCACCACTGATCCTCTGTTTGTGGCTGTGATGCTGAGGCAGGCGAGAGTGTGATTATTCAAAATGTTTCAGTTTGATAGTTGTCTAACTGAATGCTCGTTAAGACGTGACATTTTCTGTCTCCGGCTTTTGAGGAGACTTTGCAAACGCTTGACATTGATACATAGTTTTCCACCACCCTGATGAATGGCAAATTGTGTTTATTTTGGAACATCACACATGGATAGGAACTACTTTCACTTCCTTGACAACTTAACCCATTGAGACCTGAAGCCGATTCTACATGTCTCCTAAATCTCAACAGTATTCTGAAAAACGTATGTTTCTATATCAGTGGTGCTCAATCTTTTTCATGTCAAGGACCCCCAAAATGATATGTATTTGGCCGCGGACCCCCATCAAAATATTTTGTTCCAGGAACCCCCCAGAAGCAAAGATTTGAGTTAAAAATGTTCGCTTAAAAAATATATAAATTCAAAGATTTGCACACATTTTCACGATTTAAAAAAAATAGCAGATCTACAAGCTCATAGCGCGGCACTCGGTGCCGCGCTATGAGCTTGTATATCTGCTATTTTTGAATAGCCCAAAGTGTAAAATAATGCTTTTTAGCTCAAATCTAAAATTGACACAATTCCAGGTCTTAATGGGTTAATTCCTTATTATAAAGGTAGAGATTTGCATAGAATATACAAAATAACCGAAATTTGCATATCGTTGCTGTCGGATGGAAACTTCCAAAACTGTTACTTTTTGGAATGCAAAAAAAATAAATTGCAGATCTACAAGTTGAAAACGCGTCGCAATGCGACACGTTTTGAGCTTGTAGATCTGCTGTTTTTGTTACTTTTGTGTGGACGCTGTAGTATGACGAAGTGGGGCATTAATTTAAGAAAAAACATCAAAAGGTTTAATATGGAGATACAAGGTTCCTGCCCGATAGCAACGATATACTGTACACACACACACACACACACACACACACACACACACACACACACACACACACACACACACACACACACACACACACACACACACACACACACACACTCTCAGAGACAGACAGGCTTCCCTTCTTTGGATCAGTTGAGACAATTGCTGCAGAGGTACTTTCAGGCTATGTCATCTATATTCTATCATAATGTATAGTTGTAAAATAGTTTCTCTTTTTTTGTGTGTGTGTGTGTGTGTTCAAGTATCTCCACCATCTCACACAGTGTTCGTTTTATTTAATTAGGTATATATTGTGGCATGAAGCTAAGTGCGCCCGGTGAAAGCCCAATGACATAAAAAAGAAGTAGAGATAATTGGTTCTGAATAAAGCCAGCCCTTTTAATTAACCTCTTAATTGAGGTAGTCACATCTGAATTGAATGAAGAACGTGTCAAGTGCAAATCATCAGGTAAAAAAAAGAAGAAGAGGGAAGACAAATGACCATGTTACACACATTAAGCTGTTTAGCCATCTTTATATAATCTGTTATTGGATGTTGGCATCGAGCGAGCATCCATTAGATGTACTCACGACTTGATTGAATTACAATTATTGGTGATTGGAAGAACCAACATCTAGACCGAGTGACATCCTTCTTATTACAGAGGAGAGCAGCTCCCATTCGTCACGCTCTGCAATTATCCCATCAAATGTTCCGTAGTCTTAACCCATTAAGACCTGAAGCCAATTCTACATGTCTCCTAAATCTCAACAGTATTCTGAAAAACGTATGTTTCTATATCAGTGGTGCTCAATCTTTTTCATGTCAAGGACCCCCAAAATGATATGTATTTGGCCGCAGACCCCCATCAAAATATTTTGTTCCAGAGACCCCCAGAAGCAAAGATTTGAGTTAAAAATGTTCGCTTAAAAAATATATATATTCAAAGATTTGCACACATTTTCTTGATTTTTCAAAAATAGCAGATCTACAAGCTCGTAGCGCGGCACTCGGTGCCGCGCTATGAGCTTGTATATCTGCTATTTTTGAATAGCCCAAAGTGTAAAATAATGCTTTTTAGCTCAAATAAAAAAATGACACAGTTCCAGGTCTTAATGGGTTAATTCATGTAGTTTCAAGCACACGGAAAGAATAAGTTGGAATGTCACAAATGCATTAGTTAATCTAACCAATCGATTTAATCGCTTATAAAAAAAACAAAACAATCTATTATGTGGTGCAAGATACTCCTAATTACAATATCCTATGTTACATTTGGGAGTGGTTTGCATGTGTGGCTGTGCCGTAGACAGCCGTGTGTCTGTGTCGTTCATTACGGGTCCGGAGGCGAGTGCAGCCGACTACGGCCGAGCGAAAACGAAGTGGCGGCCATTGGGAAAAAAAAAAAGAGGCGAGCCCTTCAACCCCCGCTGTTGCTTTCGCTTTCGGTTTGTCGAAACACACACCGCTGTTGCAATGAACGTGTACACGCTGTCCTGTCGAGTTAAAACCCTGCCTGTGCCTCCGTCTGCCACGGAGCAGCCACGCAGCAACAGGGTTGCCAGGTGTCCAGGTATCGCGTGACTAACAAGCAATGCACACACACAATTCGTTTGGCTACTAGAGCCCCGTGCGCGGCTAGGGGCGCAGGGCGCCCGGACCTCTAGTTAGATACAATCCGATGATATTACTTCATGTCCTCGCAGGAATTAAAATGTTGTTTTCAACGGGAGCTGGTAAATGGAACGGGAAGTAAAGTAAACTTGTCTAAATTCCCAAGAGAAAAAGAGACGCAGGCTAATGTTTGTAAAGGTTAAATTGCAGCCACAGTCCCAAGTCTACAACTGATAGCTTTACAAAGAGTGCATGAATATAATAAAAACAAGTTTGTGGACCAAGAGAAAAGTCTGCTTGAAAGCTTTTTTGTATTCTTAACCTACGTATGTATGTATACTCAGTGAAACTGACTTGAGTTGGCTCTTGTTCCCTCCTATACCAAATTTCTTCGCCAGAAATGGCAGATCTAAAAGCTCATCGCAACGTGACTCGGTTATAGATCGGCTATTTCTTGCAAGTGTCACCCCCCGGAATAGGGACCACTCAAGGGTTCAAGTGGTTAAAAATATATAATTCAAAAGTAAATGTTTTAAAGGCAACGTTGCTGAACTGACTGCGACTCGTCTCTGTGTTGTGACTGTGAATTTCATGCCAGAGCGAGTCAGAGACGACAGAACTGTTGTCATCCTTTTGGAATAACTGTCGGTTCAGTCAAATCGCTGTTTAGTTGGAACGCAGGCTTGCAGGAAAACAATCTGCTTTGCCAAAAGACCCACTCGGAGCGGGGAGATTTTTTTCTGTCAACACTGCCTCTGCTCTCATCCTCTTCAATGCACAAACTCACACACCTCACCTGGGGGGCGTCACTTGGAGGCCCATGCAGGGGAGGGCAATTGCCTTAGCGTTCACATTTAACCGCAAATTCAGTTCTCGTATGCATATTTTCTACACGTTTTTGCAGATTAATCCGATTTTAGATCAGCACTGAGTGCATCAGAATCCACAGCCATCAATTTTTACGATGCATTATTATTGTTATAGACAGTTTCTTGTCTGCAACCATACAGTCATAAGCCATGTAACACCTGCCGTCCTGATTTTGGGCTTGTCGTTATAGGCGAATAAACATTTGTAAGCCACCATTACAGCAAAGTATAATACAGGGTTAAGTGGTTATTCAGAGTATAATCGATTTATTCCATTTTACAAAAAATATATTAGACATTTTTCATGTTGATTCGTTATCAAAAAAAAGCTTTTTTAAAGAGGTGGTGCCATGTTTTTGCACTTTTTCTGTTTTTCATGTGTCTATGAGGTTGATAGAACTTCATTAAGGCCCCCGCTGGTGGTTTTATGGTGTTTTATGTCTTCTCTGACTATTTGGAGTTTTTTCCTGGAGGCTGAAATCTTGAGGGTCAAACGTGCCAATAGAGAAACAGCCCTTTAGTGACATCACAGAGCCCCCAAAAAACATACCCTCCCCCTCATTATCATAACACAACAGGTGTGGGCATGAGGAGGAGGAGGGACTAGGACAGGTGGGTGGTGCTAAGGTGGTGGAGGAGGTGCTAAGGTGAGAACCAGGCATACTTAATGAACTGGAGGCGTGTCCACATAAACATTTTTTTTAAACTATTTCTGTACACTTTTTTTTTTGTTGAAAAAAATCCTTACATAACAATAATACCTTATGATCAGGTTTTAGGGTTGAAAAATATCATGGCACTCCATCTTTAAGATTGGTTATTGGTTCTAAATGTCGGTTTTAATATATTTTCAGTGAATTCAGTTATTATTACCTACTGTATGCTGCTACATTGTCTGAAGGACGCCAAACTATTTATTTTGTCTCTTAACAATAAATACAACCTTGAAACTTGAATTGGCCAGCCCTAATAAGAACGCTGCAGGAATTCTCAGCCTGTCTGCCCAGACATATTTGATGGTAGAAATGGAATACAACCTGACGGTGTAAAACAGATACACATAGTGGCTTTTTTTTTGGTGTGTTTTTCAGACACGGATATCTCTCCCACACTCTCCACCACGTCTAACTCAGAGAACTTCCAACATGCTCCAGCATAACTTAGGCTCTGCTCCGCACACCAACCATAGTTCTAAGAGAATACAACACTTTTTTTTTTTAGGATCGCAAACCCCATACCTCCCATATGAATACCCCCACTGAGTTCTTTCAGTTGGAGTTCACGCCGATCGATTCACAGTATCGGGCAGAAATAAAACCCTAGCTTACCCTGAGGCCTATAGCGAGAGAATTAGAGTCTGAACGATGCCAGATTCTTGTGTCCCGATGCCTATCCACGTGTTGACGATTCACATGGCCACCAATTACGATGTTTTGACGCATTTGATGAACAAGCAAACGAGTAAATAGACAAAACTTTATTTGATCTAACAACTTCACTTTGAAAATTCTTCGAAAATGGCTGATCTACAAGCTCACAATGTGTCGCAATCGTTGAGCGTTGATAGGTTATAAGGTAGATCTGATATTTTTTTGGGGGGAAAAATGATGGCTTTTTTAAATGTAAAAAAATCCAAATGGGGACAACAGGTTGAATGTTGGCAAAAATCTGGACACAATGTCTGCATGATAGCCGATACCAATGTCGTAAAAACAAGGCAAGTAATGGTCGATATGTATATCTCTATCTCTCTCTCTCTCTCTCTATCTCTCTCTATGTCTCTCTCTCGGTGGCTGGCTCGAAAGCAGTGTTTCTCAAACTTTTGTTTTTTTTAATTTCAAGGATCCTCATACCTCAGAGTGGTACAAATGGAACCATTTGCAACACTCTCATAGTTGCAGACCAGTAAGGGCCCATTTGGAACCCCCTTCGAGGAACCCCTGACGATCCCTGCACCCCCCCACATTGAGGACCCCGCCGCTCTAGAGAGAAGCGGTGAACACCACCAGCATTTAACCCATTAAGACCGGGAACGCATCTCTCATTTTCGATTTTAACCGACTTTAACCACTATCTTATACTTTGGCTATTAAAAAATAGCAGATATACAAGCTCATAGCGTGGCACCGAGTGCCGCGCTATGAGCTTGTAAGTCTGCTATTTTTTGAAAAATCATGAACATGTTTGCAAATCTTTGAATATACATCTTTTAAAGCGAACATTTGTAACTCAAATCTTTGCTTCTGGGGGATTTGTTTTTTTGAAAACAACTTATGTTGCTATAATATCAGTGGTTCTCAAACTTTTTCATGTCAACCCCCCCAAAATGACATGTATTTGGCCACAGACCCCCCCGTCTCAAATGTTCACTTTAAAAAAAAAAGTATATATATTAAAATATTCGCACACATTTTTACGATAAAAAAAACAAAAAAACATAGCAGATCTACAAGCTCACAGCGCGGCACTCGGTGCCGCGCTGTGAGCTTGTAGATCTGCTATGTTTTTCGAATAGCCCAAAGAAATGTTAAAACGACACGGATAGCGTCCCCCGGTTTTAAAGGCTTAAATCTGCTTTGTTCATCACTTCTAGTTTCAGTCAATGAGCCCCAATCTGTCGCGGCCACACAGATGGCAGGAGCAGCGGTTTGCTGCCCGGGCGGACGGACAGAACGGGCAGGATGGGACGGGGGGTGCACACGACGGGGAGGGGACGGGGACGGGGACGGGGGGGTGACTCAATCAAGCAGCCTAATGGAATGTAAATCTAAAGGGCAGTCAGGAACCTTACGGCTCTCTTACATCTTGCGTTTTTTTGGTTATGCCCCTCACGTCGGAGGCTGGCTGGCTGAGTGCAGGTGCTGCTTGCGCGTCCATCGGATGACACCACCGGCGACGCGGGGGGGTGGGGGGGAAGGGCGTCGACATCTGCAACGGCGAATTAAAGCAATGAGGGGAGAGAGGGAGGGGGAGGGGAGGCGAATACATACTCTAGCGGAAACCTTGTATGTCCAAAACTGTTACTATTTGTGGTGGGGGGGTCCCATGTAGTTATTATTTAGTCGCATGCTCTTGTTATTGGCTCATTTATAAACACTTTCACTTTCCAAAATCTTCCTAAATGGCGTGTATCTAGAAAGGCTGTTTTCACTCCTTGTTTTGGCTTGTCTGTCATACATGGAAGGAGGGCATTGCTTTTCTGAAACCATACTTGAAATATGGAGATACAGTACAAGGTTTTACAAAGTGTGTGTGTGTGTGTGTGCGCGCGCGCGTTAATGACGGTGTCACTTATAGCCTCCTCCCTCCTCCCTCCCCCCTACACCCTCTTGATGAAAACTCGGGTGACTTGTAATGGTCCTTTGAGTTGCGATGTGATTATGCCCTCCATATGTTGGACTGTTTTTGTGCGTGTGTGGGGTGGGGGGTGGGGGGTGAGTAACAAAATACATTTACTTGAGTACTGTACTTAACCCATTAAGACCTGAGGCTGTGTCTAAAAAAAATCTAAATCCTAAAAAAAAAGAACGGAAAAAAATATAGAATAAATGTTTTCACGTTTTTTCAAAAATAGCAGATCTACAAGCTCGTAGATCTGCTATTTTTGAATAGCCAAAGAAATCTAAAGTGACACAGATGCGTTCCAGGTCTTAATCTTTTGATTATCTGTACTTATTATTTTATGATTTTCGCTCCACTACATTTCAAACACAAATACTGTACTTCACTCCACTGCATCTTCTAGGAAAGGAGAAAAGTACATTATGAATTAACCACTTAAGCTCTATTTTACATAATAGTGAAAATAGATCTACAAGCTCACATGTCGTCATGTTATGTTATGTCGTCATGCTATTTTAACTTAATGTTTTTCTCCCCTGAAAATGTCTCAATTTTAATAAAGATATTTAGGCATTGATATTGATTAAAAGAAAATGTAATGTGTACTTTTGAATACTTATATATATTTTTAGAGCATCTAGTTTTGAATTGTTAACGTTTAAATTTGACAGAGAAACTTTCACTTTCGTAAACGAAGAGACGTGTCCCTTATTGCCTTACTGAACACACTTTGTTCCTTATTTTTGAGAATACTAGAAGTTCAAACAGCTAATATACATAATTACAGTGGTTGAAAGTAACTAAGTACGTGTACTCAAGTAATGTACTTAAATACACTTTTGAGGTATTTTTTTTTTACTTTTCTAGAGTATTTCCAATTTTCAATACTTTCACTTCTACTCCACTACATCTCAGAGGGAAAATATTGTACTTTTACTCCACTACAATTATTTGAAAACTTTAGTTACTTGTTACCTTGCACATATAAATTAGTATATTACAAAAC
Organism: Gymnoscopelus microlampas; assembly: GCF_963454915.1. Taxonomy (NCBI): domain Eukaryota; kingdom Metazoa; phylum Chordata; class Actinopteri; order Myctophiformes; family Myctophidae; genus Gymnoscopelus; species Gymnoscopelus microlampas. The sequence continues at coordinate 5,198,029 of NC_139955.1, forward strand.
ATACATTAACCACTTCAGCCCTATTTTATACCGAGGCAATTTGAAAATAGCACATCTACACGCGTTGTGAGCTTGTAGATCTGCTCTTTTCAAACATTTTTGTACTTGTACTTTTGGTACTTCTAAGCATATTTCGATGCCAATACTTTTGTACTTTTACGCAAGTAACATTTTGAACACAGGCATTTTACTTGTAACACAGCATTTCTACATTGTGGTATCGCTGCTTTTACTTAAGTAACATATCCGAGTACTTCTTCCACCACTGCATAATTATACTAGAATAATTATTATGACACGTTGCAACGCGTTGTGAGCTTGTAGATCTGCTATTTTTGGCTAAAGTTCTCCTCAGGAAAAAAATGATGTTAGGGTTCAAGTGGTTAAGATAAAACAAATAATCATATCACACAAAGATTTGGCGGACCCCCTGTAGTAACTCTGAGGACCCCCTAGGGGTCCCGGACCCCCTGTTGAAGACCCCTGCTGTAGGGACAACAGGGAAGCATAAGATGTGTCTCTTGATGCGGCTGAATCGCAGACACAATATCCACACTATGAGGTTTGCGTATCGGTTGGGCAAAAGATCACAACATGATGTGGCAGAGAGGGATCTCTGGATTCCTATGAGCGCAGATTTCAAAAAGAGAGCCCAAGCGGGGGGGAAGAATGACGCAAGCCCGCGAGACATTTTACAAGATAAATATTACATCCCGAGACAAGGACTTCTCCACATTCCACCGCGACGTAGGCGGCGAGAGGATGTCTTGGGTTTGTGGCACAACGCTGTCAGAAAAATGCAGGCTTCGCTATGTAGCTGCGCCGCCGTCCTGACATCAGTTGCCTTTTTTTAGACCCGAGATTTTTTTTTTCTCCCCCATATGGGCTTGTTAACCCATTGAGACCTGAAGCCGATTCTACATGTCTCCTACATCGCAACAGTTTTCTGAAAAAACGTATGTTTCTATATCAGTGGTGCTCAATATTTTTCATGTCAAGGACCCCCAACATTATATGTATTTGGCCGCGGACCCCCATCAAAATATTTGGTTCCAGGGACCCCCCAGAAGCAAAGATTTGAGTTCATATAAATATATATATTCAGAAGATTTGCACACGTTTTCACGATTTTTCAAAGATAGCAGATCTACAAGCTCGTAGCGCGGCACTCGGTGCCGCGCTACAAGCTTGTATATCTGCTATTTTTGAATAGCCCAAAGTGTAAAATAATGCTTTTTTTAGCTCAAATCTAAAAATGACACAGTTCCAGGTCTTAATGGGTTAAAGAATTTACTGAATGTCTTCAAGTGTCTTTTTTTTAATATAAATTGAATTATGATAATCAGTTATTGTCATGCAACTCATTTTCACTCCCAATTCTCCGCCGTAATCTGAAGCCTCACCTCTTCAGACTCCCACCTTAGCCCGTCCTGTAGTACTTTGACATCGTTTTCGACATCATGCAGACTCATGCTTTGGTTAACCCATTGAGACCTGAAGCCGATTCTACATGTCTCCTAAATCTCAACAGTTTTCTGAAAAACGTATGTTTCTATATCAGTGGTGCTCAATATTTTTCATGTCAAGGACCCCCAAAATGATATGTATTTGGCCGCGGACCCCCATCAAAATATTTTGTTCCAGAGACCCCCCAGAAGCAAAGATTTGAGTTAAAAATGTTCGCTTTTGGCCTAGACCGTGGCGTCGCGGTCTAGGCACCCTGGTTGAAAATCCGTAATAGCAGTGTGCCGCGGGTTCGCGTCCCGTTCCCGTCGGCCTTTCCTGCATGTCTTCCCCCCATCTCTCTCCCCATTCTTCCTGTCAGACTACTTTCCCTGTCCCTCTTCAATGAAAAATAATACAAATCTACCACAAAAAAATCTTTAAAAAAAAAAAAAAAAAAAAAAAAAAAAATGTTCGCTTTTAAAATATATATATTCAACGATTTGCGCACATATTCATGATTTTTCAAAAATAGCAGATCTACAAGCTCGTAGCGCGGCACTCGGTGCCGCGCTATGAGCTTGTATATCTGCTATTTTTTAATAGCCCAAAGTGTAAAATAATGCGTTTTGCTCAAATCTAAAAATGACACAGTTCCAGGTCTTAATGGGTTAACATGGGAGCAGGAAAAAGCAGTGTATGTGTGCTTACGTGCCCTGTGGGTTTCAAGCCTTAGAAGATAGTTTTATAGTTTTCTCAATTTTTTTTTTGCTCCATGTTCAGACGGCTGCATTGGAATTGTGGGTAATCCAGACATTGATTCATCTTCAAACACTGTATGAATGTGTTAATAAATCATGTTGTTTGCAGAAACCCACACATTGGGAACATTTGAGTCGTTGGCTTTGCTTTTAACCAGCAAAGAAAGAAAAAAACATCTCCGGTGGTGGACAAAAAATGATATATTTGGTGTAGCATTCAACCACAGTACTTGAGTCAAAGTATAGATACTCCTGGTCAAATATTACTCGACTACAAGTGAAAGTTGCTCTGTCAAATTTGTACTAGAGTTAAAGTATTGGAGAATTTCTGTTCCATCGGCACAGGTTGTGAGCTTGTAGATCTGCTATTTTGGAGTCAAACGTACAATATTTGTCTTTGAAATGCACTGGAATGAAAGTCATACCAAAACGTTTCCAAAACTACAAATACTCAAGTAAAGCTCAGATAGATACTCAAAAAAAATGCACTCAAGTAAATGTACTTAAGTTACTTTCCACCACTGAATATCTCCACCCAAAGACACATCACTTAATGAAAAGGATTAAGTTGTATAACACCTCAAGAGATATCCATTGACAATACTTTTTTTTTTTATTATATCTCCACAACCAGCCAGTAATTGTTTAATGTTGCTGAGTGGGGAATTGTCAGCAAAATATGACGATGATGATTAAAGAACGCCTTAAGGAATCTTTGTTCCATTGTTTTCAAATATAACATGTTATTTTATCTACATTCTTCTGTTAATCAGCTGTGTATTCATAAAAATAGAAGCATGAAAGCACTGTTAGATGCTGTACTGCTGTGTTAATGGATCATTTAATAACTACGTAGTTTTAGCAACTACAATTTTAGGCATTTTACAATCCAAATTTACACTAAAATGTTTACAGTGTGGTTGAGACTGATGAATGGCGCTTGTGATATTTCTGATTAATTGTGTCACTTTAGATTTCTATAGCTTTTCAAAAATAGCAGATCTACAAGCTCATAGCGCGGCACCGAGTGCCGCGCTATGAGCTTGTAGATCTGCTATTTTTAAAAAATCTGGAAACATATATATTATATACATTTTTTTTTTTTCAAAAAACTGTTAGGATTTTGATTTTTTTAAAGAATCGCCTCAGGTCTTAATGGGTTACAAAAAAAGTGTGTGTGTGTGTGCGCGCGCGCTGGTGCACGTGGCCTCTACCCAGTGGTAGAAGAAATACTCAGACACAAGCTGTCAAAAATAGACGACTCCGAGCCTCGTATAGATCTGCCATTTTCAAATTGCTTAAAGGGCAAGACCACTTTGGTAGAGGTTTGGGTTGTGTAGTTACCTTGCCATGATGTCACTCCAAAGGTGGGCAAGAAATAAAAAATAATTGCTCCATTGATTAGAAATTGATAATTCAAAATATGCTCCTCATTGACTCACATTGTACGGTAAAACAGCTCTCAAAGTCATTCTTTTAGCACATAAACGAACACAAACAAAGTTGATTCAGACAATATAGAACATCACCAAACCCAGTACTGTTTTTTTTTTTTATAAAAAGGTCAACTTCCTGTTGATTTTGCCATTTTTAATAAGTAGAAAACCTGGACTGGATCCGCGGATCCGGATCCAGATCTTCAAATAGTAAAATCAACAGGAAATCAACATTTTTATTAAAAAAACAAACAGTACTGGGTTTGGTGATGCTCTATATTGTCTGAATCAGCTATGTTTGGGTTCATTTATGTGCTAAAAGAGTGACTTTGAGAGCTGTTTTACCGTACAATGTAAGTCAATGAGGAGCATATTTTTGAATTATCAATTTCTAATCAATGGAGCAATTATTTTTGATGTATTGCCCACCTTTGGTGTTACATCATGGCAAGGTAACTACACAACCCAAACCTCTACCAAAGTGGTCTTACCCTTTAAGTTGTTAATGTACGTTTTCTACCAATGTAAATCTACAGCAGGGGTAGGGGAGGGTAATCACTGGCACACTGGCATAAGCGTGAGAGAGAGGATTTTTCTTTTAAAATAGAATATACAAAAATAATGTAGTCAATGAAATGAAGTCCCCTCACATCTGTATGCAAATGACATCCTGCACGTACTACTACATGCGTACAAAACTCTGAACTCTGACTGCGGAGGGAGTCTGGGAGATAATGTGGGGGTCTAATGATCATTACAATGTCCTGATGGGAAAGAACATAATTAATTAATGAATCATTCTTTTTATTCTAAAAGGGAGAAAAATATAAAAGGTTGGATCTGTAATGTTGATATGGCACACTGACTATCAAGAAAATAAAAACACGGCACTTCATTTCAAAACGGTCGCAACGGACCCCCTGATCTACAGTGTGACTTGTAACTAAAGCAGTGGTTTTCAACCAGTGGTCCGGGGACCACCAGTGGTCCCTGGGGGGGTACCAAGGGGTCCCCCAGCAAAATGAGTTAACCTAGCGTCACAATCATTTTAACCACTTCGCTTTGGCTATTCAAAAATAGCAGATCTACAAGCTCATAGCGCGGCACCGAGTGCCGTGCTATGAGCTTGTATATCTGCTATTTTTGAAAAATCTTGAAAATGTGTGCATATCTTTGAATATATATTTTTTTAAAGATTTTTTTTCTAACTCAAATCTTTGCTTCTGGGGGTCCCTGGCACAAAACATTTTCAGATGGGGGTCCGCCGCCAAATGTATATCAATTTAGGGGTCCTTGGCATGAAAAAGGTTGCAAAAACCGCTGAACTAAAGGTTTCAAATAATTGCGGTGGAGTAAAAATGACAACGTTTTGCCTCCGAGATGTAGTGGAGTAGAAGTGTGAAGCATTCGGAAAGTGGACGTGCTCCGGTAGAGTCAATTGTACCTCAAAATTGCACTCGAGTAAATGACTAGTCACTAGAGTAAACGTTACTTAGTTACCTTGCACTTACTGCGAGGAACCAAATGGATGAGATCACAGGCTGTTCGCCGCCACGCACAGCCCTTTTCCCCAGGTGATAAGTGGCCATCATTGATCTCCATCACGGTGAACTTAGTGGCCACTAGAGCACATCCCTCACTGTTCTTCTCGCGGCGGCGGCCGCCATATGGTTAGTACTTAGAGCCACCTGCCTCCGCTGCTAACCAGGGGAGGCGGGGAATAAGCAGGCCAGGGGAGGGTCTTAACCCATTGAGACCTGAAGCCGATTCTACACGTCTCCTAAATCTCAACAGTTTTCTGAAAAACGTATGTTTCTATATCAGTGGTGCTCAATCTTTTTCATGTCAAGGACCCCCAAAATGTATATGTATTTGGCCGCGGACCCCCATCAAAATATTTTGTTCCAGGGACCCCCCAGAAGCAAAGATTTGAGTTAAAAATGTTCGCTTTAAAAATCTATATATTTCAAAGATTTGCACACATTTTCACGATTTTTCAAAAATAGCAGATCTACAAGTTCATAGCGCGGCACTCGGTGCCGCGCTATGAGCTTGTATATCTGCTATTTTTGAATAGCCCAAAGTGTAAAATAATGCTTTTTAGCTAAAATCTAAAAATGACACAGTTCCAGGTCTTAATGGGTTAATGGAGTCCTTCTGTCTGACATTTGGAGCCGGGATGGGTCGGCCACAGGAGGGCCCTGTCTGTGCTGGCTTCACAACAAAGCTCTCTCTCTCTCTATCTCTCCGACAACGGAGGAAACTTAAATGTCGTCGCCGTTCGGGTAGAAACCTTGTATCTCCGTAACTCGTAACCGTCTACAACCGCTTTATCCGAAGTTCAAACCCCTTGCTGGATCGACAGGACCTACTTGGAAAAAATCTCAAAAGCGGTCAAAATGGGTGGGACCGGGTGCATCTTCAGAGCATGTTTGTTTTAATGATCAGTCAATCAGTTGTGTTCCAGCTCGGATCAATGGGACTAACACAGTATTCCTATTTATCGGTATCACAATGAACATTTTCAAGGGTTTAACCCATTAAGACCTGGAACTGTGTCATTTTTAGATTTGAGCTAAACGGCATTAATTTACACTTTGGGCTATTCAAAAATAGCAGATATAATGTGTGCAAATCTTTGAATATATATATTTCTAAAGCGAACATTTTTAACTCAAATCTTTGCTTCTGGGGGTCCCTGGAACAAAATATTTTGATGGGGGTCCGCGGCCAAATACATATAATTTTGGGGGTCCTTGACATGAAAAAGATTGAGCACCACTGATATAGAAACATACGTTTTTCAGAATACTGTTGAGATTTAGGAGACACGTAGAATCGGCTTCAGGTCTTAATGGGTTAAAGAAATGCTGGACTATGGATATGTCGTCGCTTGTTGGGGCCGAAACCCCGTTTCTCCATAACCATACCATGCCGTCTTCAAACGCTTATCCGAAGTTGCGTCTCGTAGGGTTGGGCAACAGTTCCAGACTTCCCCCTTTCCCCGAGTCACATTAGCCAGTTCATCCTGGGGGATCCCCGAGGTGTTCCAAGGCCAGCGTGGAGATATAATCCCCCCCTATGTGGTCCTTGGTCTGCCCTGAGACACACACATGGGCAACATACGGCCCTTTGACCATCTCCATCCGGACCGGCGCGAAGTCCTCAAAGAAAACAGAAATGACCCCCTCAAACATTTTATATTCTAAAGGGCAGCATTATGTTCATGGCTTTGTGGCAAACGAGTGTGATGCAGCTAAAGGCTAATTAATACGTTGATGCTGCAGTGGATTGTTTTCTGAAACTAATGTTTTCACCAGAGTGATACAGTACAGCTCCACTCCACTACAATTATTTGAATTTTTTTGTTACTAGCTACTTTGCAGATATACATTATTATATTATAAAACATACATTAACCACGTCAGCCCTATTTTTTGCATAGGCTATTTGAAAATAGCAGATCTACAAGCTCACAACGCGTTGTAGATCTGCTATTTTCAAACATTTTAGTAATTACACTTTTGATACTTTAAGTACATTTTGATGCCAATACTTTTTTTTTAACTTTTACTCGAGTAACATTTTGAACACAAGCTTTTTACTTGTAACAAGAGTATTTTTATATTGTGGTATTGCTACTTTTACTGAAGTAAAATATGTGAGTACTTCTTCCACCACTGACTGCTGTGGCCTCGAGCCTCATACCAGTGGAACGCGTATCCTCTCAAACCCCAGCATCCATATTCTGGGAAAGTTCTGCAGAAAATAGCTGATCGACAGGCTCACAACGCGAAGATATTTAATGTAGAGCAAAAAAACTGACAAGTCATTGTGTAGAGCCCTGTGGAACTCCGCTCAACAACGTATGGGGTGTCGTATCGTCCACATTACTTACAGTACGGCGGCGTAGCTCTTACAGTAGCTCTGTGCCACTTATGCCAGATTCTGTGAGAGAAACAAGCAACCAGGTCTAGGAAAACCAGCCCAAAAGAAGCGACTATGGGCCACGTGTGCACTTTAACATATACATCAGCTATTTGAAAATAGCAGATCTACAAGCTCACAACGCGTCGCATCGCGACGCGTTGTGAGCTTGTAGATCGGCTATTTTCAAATACAATCTTGCGGGGACATTATAATAAGCAGATCTGGCAACCTCTGCCCACAGCTACCATGAAACATTATAATGGGCTGAAAAAACTGATATGAAAGAAAGTCATTTTATTTTTGTATTCTTTTGTATTTTTGTTCAATTATTTACACCGCATCTGTTCTAAAAAGCCCAAATGCTTGGCTGATTTGTGATTTATTCCCAGGCGAGAACCTAATTCATAATTTGAGACGTTTTCTTTTTTTTCCTCAAAAATTAAACTTTTGTTGTTGGTCTTTTGGTGGATGTGCAGAAAATAATCTTTTTCATCATCAGTTTAGCTTTAGTTGATGGTTCAAAGAGACTGAAGGGTACGTTATCTATTGTCTAATGGTCTCTAGACATCATTTGTTTTCGCTACAGCTGGGACTGAAATAATGGAACATTTGGATACAACTGCTACGTTTAAAGCTGCAATCCGTAAGTTTCATGTACCATATGTACCGCTTCTTCCAAGAGGGAATTCCTGCTTGTTCTGGGGAGATGCTATGTTTTGCACTTATATGGGCTTCAGGCAGGGTCCATTTGGTTCCATTTGTACCACTCTGAGTTAACTCAGAGTGGTTTTTGAAAAACAAGAAAGAAATGACTTGAAGTCATATCCTACCAGGTGCTGTGTGTGTGTGTGTGTGTGTGTGTGTGTGTGTGTGTGTGTGTGTGTGTGTGTGTGTGTGTGTGTGTGTGTGTGTGTGTGTGTGTGTGTGTGTGTGTGTGTGTGTGTGTGTGTGTGTGTGTGTGTGTGTGTTTTCATAGACCTGATTACTTGTTTTTCGGATTGCTTGTTTCTCTCGCCAAACCTGGCAACATTGAATCTGCGACAATAAACGCTATAATGTTTTTTATGTAAGTGGTGGCAAAATTTTTTGACACCACACGGGTCTTCCCAACAATGGCGAAGATTGAGGTCAGTGTGAACATGGCCAAATAATAACTTAATAGTACAAAAGTATTGGCATCAAAATGTACTGAAAGTACCAAGAGTAAAAGTACTAAATCTGTGAAGATAGCAGATGTACAAGCTCACAACGCGACCACTTGAGGCCAATTACATCAGCTATTTTCAAAAATAATCTTGAAAGCAAGCCCAAATAAGCAGTGGTGGAAAAAGTACTCAAATTCTCTACTTAAGTAAAAGTACCAATACTGCAATATGAAAATACTCTGTTACAAGTAAAAGGCCAGAATTCAAAATTAACTTGAGTGAAAGTACAAAAGTATTGGTATTAAAATGTACGTAAAGTACCAAAAGTGAAAGTACTAAATCTTTGAAAATAGCAGATCTACAAGCTCAGTACAGTACTTGAGTAAATGTACTCAGTTACTTTCCAGCACTGCAAATAAACAGCGACACGACGTTGTGACGTCTTTGTTGAACTGCAACATGGCGTTTACACTTTGTTGATTTACAGCCTGTAAGGCTACATCTACATAAACGTTCAGATTTAAAATATGAAGTGCTTACCCCATGGCCACGGATGTTACACTTCATTTCGGGTGGGTCTCAGTACCCGTATATTCCGTATTGTTCAATACAAAGCATTTGAATGCAAGCGGCGGCCATTTCCTCAGAGTGATAATGTATCAGAGTGCATACACCCCCCAACCACTACAGCCGCGTAGTTGGAAAAAGACGGAGACAATGGCCACTAATCGGATCAAAAAGCTTTGTATTGAACGATACGGAAGATATAAAGGTATAAAATTATAACACCCGTAGCCATGAGATAAGCACTTTATATTTGAAATCTGAACGTTTATGTCGATGTACGAGTTGTAAATGGAGAAATGCAAACACCAGGTGTAAGTTCAACCATGACGCAAGTAAGTTCAACCACGACGCTTAACAATGCAAAGCTCGTCAACTACCGTCGTCACCCCAGCGTTGTATTTGTCCACATCTTCAGTGAAATTCTTCCATACAAACGAACATCGAGCGGCCTGTTGTTTAGCTGGGGCCGCCCTCACCTATAGCTGCTGTGTTTGCGACATGTTAGCAACATCATGTATTTGGTTTTAATGGCAATCATTAGCGTCCTGTCTCTGTCTCTCTCGCGCAACATAGCCGTTCATCGTATGGGGAAGTGTCAGACTTCCAGTGGGGGTCCTCGGACCACGAGTGATTGCTTTACTGGGGTCCCCAGGCCGGCCCCCTTGTATATCCGCTGTAGAAGTTGAAGTGCTAATATGGCCTGTAGTTGTTTCTTTTGGGCGCGCGTGTGTGTGTGTGTGTGTGTGTGTGTGTGTGTGTGTGTGTGTGTGTGTGTGTGGGAGGGCTCTCTCCCTCTCTCTCTCTCTCTCTGCTGCAAAGCAAAGGAGGAGAGGCGGGTGCTGTAAACTAAAGGACACTTACTCCCCATTGGCTTAAACGGGGGGGAAGTGTGAAGGACAGCCAGGACAGCCAATGAGACTTAGGTGTCGACCCCTGAGTGCTTAGGTGTCGACACCTAAGCACTCAGGTGGCGAAAGTCGACTGAGGCTGTTTGTAGACCCGGCGCTCTTCGAGCACCTGGTAAAAAGTTCAGAACCCAAGATATCATTATCTGAAGATTTGCTGCTCCATTCACTTGTTGTTTAATTTATTACTGAAAAAGGCTCTATCTCGGCTCCTGAGCACTTTTTTTTTTTACTATGAATTTTTGGCCCAGACATGCTATTTTCAACATCAGACAATTAATGTGAACAAGGTCGCGATGACCTCGTTGACATTTGTGAAACCACACAGTGCAACCCTCAGTGATTAGCAACCACCAGGGGATCGATATAAATTGAGATAAATATTCTGTGACTACTTGAAAAATCTCTGGCACTGGGACCACATACAGCCACAAATAATTCCGGCACTCAATGAGTTAAATAAACACTGAGGATTTTACAGTGTAGATTGGGGACCCTGAGATGTAAAAAAAAAAAGGAAACAAAATCATATCAAATGGGGGTCGGTGGAGTGGACTAATTCACATCAAACTGGGAGTCCTTGAAATGAAAACGGTTGAGATTCACTGTCTGTCTGTTATGATCAAATGTGGTTTTACTCATTTGTGTTGCCAATAGCAGCTTTCCACAGTGGAATGTTGTTGCAATTAAATCTACTTCAGTTTGAGTAGAGTCAGTCTCAGCGGTTTGCCACTTGCTGCACACCAAGACTTAATCTCACTCTCTGATGTCCTTATTGTACACAATACATCACTGGTTCTCAAACTGTTTCATGTCAAAGGACCCCCACATTAATATGTATTTGGTCACGAACCCCCATCTGAAAAGATTTTGTGCCAGGGACCCCCATACGAGAAGATTCCTGTTTTTTTCCCAAAATGATTATAAAGTAGCATTAAGTAGCAGATCTGCAAGTTCTGCAGATCTACAAGCTCACAACAATCTGCTCTTTTTCAGTCGCCAAAGTATAAAATCGGGTTAAAAGTGGTTAAATTGATCACGATGCTATCTACTGTATTTTAGCAAATGTTGCTATGGACCACCGCAGTACATTATCAGACTTGCCAGTCTTTATTTAACCACTTAAACCCTGTACGCTTTAGTGAAACAGACTGGTGTTACAACTGTACTTGTACTGTACACCAAAATCTAAAAAGAAATAGCCGTTCTACAATTGTAGATCGGCTATTTTTGGCAAATGTTCCCCCGTGTGTGTGTGTGTGTGTGTGTGTGTGTGTGTGCGTGTGTGTGTGCGCGCGCGCCTGACTTTGTTCTCGTACAAACAGCATCACTTCCTGAGGACGTGTGAGCTAAATCAATACTGGAGACAGCAAGCTGCCAATCAAATAACAATATCACTTCTGATACATCAGCGGGTGTCACCGCCTTCATTGTTTATCAGCGTCATGTTGACAAACGCCGTCTGTAGAGACACGACGCAATGTCACATGGAAGACGCTCTGCACTCCCCCCGATAAGACACTGTGTGTCGCGCGGGAAAGTGTTCACCGGGGCGAGAAGTGGTGTACTTTGATTTTTATTTATTTAACCCATTAAGGCCTGAGGCGATTCTTAAAAATGTTTTCTAAATCCTAACAGTTTTTTGACAAAAAAAAAAATCAAGATTTTTCAAAAATAGCAGATCTACAAGCTCGTAGCGCGGCACTCGGTGCCGCGCTATGAGCTTGTAGATCTGCTATTTTTGATTGGCAAAAGAAATCTTAAAGGACGACTTCACCGCTTTTCAACCTATCTTCATATAATTGGTCCTCACTAATACTCATGATAAAATGGTACAATTTTTTTTCTACTCGGCCTGTGTCTCATAGGAGGGCTGTGGACAGTCCAGAAACCCGTCTACCAGTGACATCATCGTTAGGCATGATTTTTTTTTCCAACAAGATTTCACATTTCTTATTTAGATTTTTATCAACACGAGAACAATGGCTTCTTTTATTGCATTGCAACTTTCCAGGAATAGAAAGCCTGCCATTTCTATTAGCTTGGATTCCCCATTGATGATGTCACTGGTAGACGGGACTCTGAACTGTCCACAGCCCTCCTCTGAGACACACACCGAGTAGAAAAAAATGGTACCATTTTATCATGAGTATTAGTGAGGACAAATTATATGAAGATATGTTGAAAAGCGGTGAAGTCATCCTTTAAGTGACACAGATGCGTTCCAGGTCTTAAAGAGTAAAAGTGAGCAATACCACATAGTAGAAATACTGTATAAGTGAAAGGCCTGTAATAAAAATGTTACTTGAGTCAAAGTATTGGCATAAAACATTTACATAAAGTACCAAAGGTAAAATTACTCATTATGAAAGAATTTCACCGTTTTTTTTCAAATGTTTTCAAAATGTTGTCAAATGTTTTTTGTCCATCTACAAGCTCCCAAGTCTCCTCAGGTGTAGTGGAGTAGAAATAGAAAGTAAAATGACCTCAACATTTTACTGAAGTATAGTACTTGAGTATTGTGTACTTAGTTACTTTCCAACATTGCCGTAAACTCTCGCGCGCACGCGGGAAAGCGCTCGCCGCGCCTCGACGCCGCCACACTCATAAAGCCCATTTAACCCATTGAGACCTGGAACTGTCTCATTTTTAGATTTGAGCTAAAAAGCATTATTTTACACTTAGGGCTATAAAAAATAGCAGATCTACAAGCTCATAGCGCGGCACCGAGTGCCGCGCTACGAGCTTGTAGATCTGCTATTTTTGAAAAATCGTGAAAATGTGTGCAAATCTTTGAATATATATATTTTTAAAGCGAACATTTTTAACTCAAATCTTTGCTTCTGGGGGGTCCCTGGAACAAAATATTTTGATGGGGGGCCGCGGCCAAATACATATAATTTTAGGGGTCCTTGACATGAAAAAGATTGAGCACCACTGATATAGAAACATATGTTTTTCAGAAAACTGTTGAGATTTAGGAGACACGTAGAATCGGCTTCAGGTCTCAATGGGTTAAGCGACAAGCGCGTCTCAATGCCGCTCTTTTATTCCTTTCGAACGCAATAAAACCAAACATCTAATGGTCGTCATTTGGGATCTTATGGCGGCAGAAACTACTGTGTCTCTCCCCCAGAACAATGCTCTCCATAGTCTGTGGCGGTAATGAGCACACACTCCTGGCCTCCCTAATTGCTTGCCGGGCCTGTGCATGGCTCATCAGAGAGAGACTTAACCCATTGAGACCTGAAGCCGATTCTACATGTCTCCTAAATCTCAACAGTATTCTGAAAAACGTATGTTTCTATATCAGTGGTGCTCAATCTTTTTCATGTCAAGGACCCCCAAAATCATATGTATTTGGCCACGGACCCCCATCAAAATATGTTGTTCCAGGGACCCCCCAGAAGCAAAGATTTGAGTTCAAAATGTTCGCTTTAAAACAATATATATTCAAAGATTTGCACACATTTTCACGATTTTTCAAAAATAGCAGATCTACAAGCTCGTAGCGCGGCACTCGGTGCCGCGCTACGAGCTTGTATATCTGCTATTTTTGAATAGCCCAAAGTGTCAAATAATGCTTTCTTAGCTCAAATCTAAAAATGACACAGTTCCAGGTCTCAATGGGTTAATTGGCCATCACTGCCCAGGCAAGCATGAGGCCGAGCCGCGCGGCCCCTGTTCCTGCCTGCCCCCCGACTTCCAAACCAAACGATGCTCGCGGAATACCTAAGTAGCTTATCCCTTCATTCTGTGGCTGCTGCGTCTAATGAATGCTGTTTAGCCCCGGAGGTCTTGATCGTCGTGTTCTACTCCATCTTGGGGATAACTTGTGTGTTTGTGTGTTTGGTAACTACAGTTTGCTGTTCCCATCAGTGTTTGTCTTATAACCCGTTCGATCCGCGAACGTGTCTCTGTCATTTTAGATTTCTTTCGCTGTTCAAAAATAGCAGATATACAAGTTCATAGCGCGGCACCGAGTGCCGCGCTATGAACTTGTAGATCTGCTATTTTTGAAATCTTTGCTTCAAATCTTCAAAATATTTTGAGATGGGGCTGAACAGCCCAATGCATATAATTTTGGGTGGTCCTTGACACGTTTGAGAACCACTGATTTTATAGCGACATAAGTTAAAAAAAAAAAAGTCATTTGTAGAATCCCCCAGAAGCAAAGATTTTAGTTACAAATATTCACTTTAAAAAATACATATTCAAAGATTTGCACACATTTTCACGATTTTTCCAAAAAAAATAGCAGATCTACAAGCTCGTAGCGCGGCACTCGGTGCCGCGCTATGAGCTTGTAGATCTGCTATTTTTGAATAGCCCAAAGGAATCGTGACACGGATGCGTTCCGGGATTGAACGGGTTAACTGCTAAAGCGCCATTGGTCGTGATCAAGTGTTTCCTGCCTTCCGTATTTGGGGTCTCCCAGTGCAGCGTTGACTCCCAGGGAGATAAGTGTCCTCAGCTGCCGGCAATCAATTTATTTGACTTCTAATGTGGAACACACGTGCGTGATGAATACTAAACAACGCAAGGGGCAGGAAAAGCAGGAAGCAGAAATGAGAGTTGCAGAATGCATACTGTATATTGATGTGTACGTGGATGTCCTGGGTGGGAGAAATGGTTCTCTCTGTGAACTTGTACTTCTTCTTCTTTCCTCGGTGTCATGAAGGCAGGTTTTTTTCTTTTTCTTTTTAGAGCCTATTACAATAGACACTAACTTAAAGGTTTCATGACATTCAGTTTTACAACACATTAAAAGTCTTTGTCATGGTCCTTCAAATGTGTATAAAAAAAGTTTTAACTGAAAATTCCACTCCAGTGAGCCATTGCAGGTGTTTTTCTCTCACATTTCTAAAGCCTTTTCAACTGCAATGACAAAAGAAATCTTTGCCTGCGGGTGTCGCTGTCGAGGGATTTTGCCTGTCAATCATCGCCTCTGCTCCCCCCCCCCCACCCCCAGGAGAGTGGGCGGGATTAATGGCCTGTGACTTCACTATCCAAGGGCCAATCTGAAATTATTTTTCAGCCTAATTATTCAGAAAACTCTAGATCACAGAAAATCCACTGAAAGTTCAGTTTTTTGGGGTGTAATTGAGGTCATAAAACCCGCCGAAAAACATAAAAAATAAAAAAAAGTGAAAATGAATGTCATAGAACCTTTAATGTTTCTCATGGAAAATCGATGAGAAGATTGGTCTCGCCACTCCCTCGGACAGTTACACATCCTTATTAGAGTTTCTTGACTTTGTTGTGGATGTCACTTCATGAGTCAGAGTTTGTGACTTTGTGTGTGTCCATCTGTGTGTGTGTGTGCATGCGTACATGCTTAATTATGTGTGTGCATGCGTGCGCATACACTGGCCCAGTCACCCCTTGCACTTGAGTATCTATTGGTTTTAGAGGTGAAAGGCAGACCTAGACAAGTCCTTGAAAAAAAACTTGACTCCTCAACCCTGACAAAAAAAAAGGACACCCAGTCACCCACATAATGCAGTATTGATTGGTGCTTAAATCGGTTTGATAACAGCTTTGTCAAATCGGCTCTTTTAACAATCAGATTAGAGCTTTTAGTGAAATCGATTAGGGGGGGGTGGGGCGGCCGGAGGGGTCTCAAATCCTACCACATGACAGTGAGAGAGGAACTCGTAGATGGAGTGTGGAGACCCGTGAAAGCGCTGAATTACCCATTAATCCCCCATACAAGGATTCTACTACTAAATAGCAGTGGTGGAAGAAGTACTCGGAAAAGTAGCATTACTACAATATACAAATATTGTAGTAATCTGTTGCAAGTAAAATACCTGTGTCCATAATTCGAGTAATAACTTGAGTAATCAAAATATACTGTGTGTGTGTGTGTGTGTGTGTGTGTGTGTGTGTGTGTGTGTGTGTGTGTGTGTGTGTGTGTGTGTGTGTGTGTGTGTGTGTGTGTGTGTGTGTGTGTGTGTGTGTGTGTGTGTGTGTGTGTGTGTGTGTGTGTGTTCAAGATACTGCTTTCAGCATTTCTGATTTGTTTGTTTTATTCTGGTTCGATTCTAGTCCGGGCCAGCTACACACACGTGACTAAAGCCTTATTCATGTGGTATGCACCCTTGACAGGTGAACCACCCCATGTATGTGTATTCTTTTTTTCTTAATCGTGATTTTAACCGCATGACCACATTGTATTATATTGTATAAACATACTCTACCATTCAGATGGACTAGTAGTTATATTGTATAAACAAACGATACCATTCAAATGTACTACTAGTTATATTGTATAAACATACTCTACCATACAGATATAGGCTACTAGTTATATTGTATTAACCCATTGAGACCTGAAGCCGATTCTACATGTCTCCTAAATCTCAACAGTTTTCTGAAAAACGTATGTTTCTATATCAGTGGTGCTCAATCTTTTTCATGTCAAGGACCCCCAAAATGATATGTATTTGGCCGCGGACCCCCATCAAAATATTTTGTTCCAGGGACCCCCCAGAAGCAAAGATTTGAGTTAAAAATGTTCGCTTTAAAAGTATTTATATTCAAAGATTTGCACACATTTTCACGATTTTTCAAAAATAGCAGATATACAAGCTCGTAGCGCGGCACTCGGTGCCGCGCTACGAGCTTGTAGATCTGCTATTTTTGAATAGCCCAAAGTGTAAAATAATGCTTTTTAGCTCAAATCTAAAAATGACACAGTTCCAGGTCTCAATGGGTTAAAAGGCGCGTTCTGAGTCACCAGCCCAATCAGAACAGAGACAGAGAAACGTCCGCTGATAATTGCCAGTGTTGTGCGTGGTTCGGTCTGTAAGGTATCTCTTTGTCTCCTGAGCAGCGCGTAGGGTTGCCAAGTCAGCGCGACAAGGCGACTGTGAGCCTCCGCTGCAGAGCGCTGCGTCTCTCTGGGGCTTCTTAATTGGCTTTTGTTATTGCTAGAAGCAGGTAGCGCGGCGGGAGCAATGGATGGCAGCCAGGAGGGAATAATGTTGGGAATCTCGGGGTGTAGTATATACATGAACCCGTCCCCGAGCTTTTCCCAGCGTTGACCTCCCTGTGCTCCCAGGGGCCACGCACGTGTTTCACTAAGCCCGCTCCCACCAGAGAGAAAGGTGACCCGTGGCGTTGGATCCCTCTCTTCGCTTTGCTTTCTTCTCCCGGCGGACCCCGCGTCCCCCTTTTCCCCCCCTCCTCCTCCTCTCTGAGGTCACTTTAAAGCTGGCACCAGAGCTCTATCCTCCAGTGGCGGGAAGTAACTAGGTACGTGTACTCAAGTACTGTGCTTAAGTACCATTTTTTGAGGTATTTGTACTTTACTTGAGTATTTCCAATTTCCAATACTTTTACTTTTACTCCACTACATCTCGGAGGCAATTATTTGAAAACTCTAGTTACTAGTTACTTTGCCGATTTAAATGATTACATTATAAAACATACATTAACCACTTTAGCCCTAGGCGTTTGGAAAATAGCCGATCTGCAAGCTCACAACGCGTCGCATCGCGGCGCGTTGTGAGCTTGTAGATCGGCTATTTTCAAACATTTTAGTACTTTTACTTTTGGTACTTGAAGCACATTTTGATACCAATACCTTTGTACATTTACTCAAGTAAATGTTGAATTCCGGACTATTACTTGTAACAGCTGACTTCTACATTAGCAGTATTGATGCTTTTACTTAAGTAAAACATTTGAGTACTTTTTTCCACCAACTGCTGTCCTTCTCTTCCCTGTCCGTACACCGTCCGTAGATTTCCACACTTTTCCCTGGTGGAATATAGACACCTCTTCTTCCCCCCCCCCCACGCACGGCTCTTCACACCGGCACGGCCCTGCTCTCTCACAGTGGTGCTTTCAGAAGTGTGAAAGCGCAGTGCTAGCTGCTGCTTGCTGGCATTACGTACGTGACTCTGCCAGAACCGAATTTTCCTTTTTATTTATTAGTGTTTATTTTGGGTTGGGGTGGGGTGGGGACGGGGGGGACGGGGCTGTGGGGGAGTGTTTGCATTGATCAACGGTGACGTTTGGACGGCCATTGTTCTGCTGACCACTCTGTTCAACAGCTTAAGAATAAAATGATTCAGTGGTGCCAGCGCTAAGCCTTGAGGGAAGGATGTGTGTGTGTGTGTGTGTGTGTGTGTGCGCGTGTGCGTGTGCTTATATTACTTCTTGAGGGCCGAATGTCCCCACAAGTATAGTAGAATTTGAGAAATGAACCTTGTGAGAACCATTTTCCTGGTTTTCCATGCTTGCGTGCCGGTGTCATGAACCCGAAAAAGCTTGTAGATTTGACTTGCAGGGATTGGTTAAAAAATTGCCCCAAAATAAAGAAAGAAAGAAAAAAAAAGGCATTCATAAAATCACCGTCCTACATAGTTGATGTCCTGACAAGTATAGTAATACTATACCTGTAATATATAATACAAACCTCTGTGTTTGCACGCGTACGTGTGTGTGTGTGTACGTGTGTGTGTGTGTGTGTGTGTGTGTGTGTGTGTGTGTGTGTGTGTGTGTGAGTGAGTGCGTGCGTGCCATGCATTAGGGGTGTGCCGATATATCGTCCCACGATATATCGCGATACGTTTTCGTGACGATATGTATCGTTTTGGGGAAAAAAAATATCGTTTTGATTTTTTTTTTTTTTTTTACTTTTTTTTTTTTTACAATCATTATAATCAGGCATGCAAACAGCCCCGAGGTGAAAAGGGTGACAACATGTTTTTTTTTTTGGGGGACAGGTGTCACACTATTGCCCTATTTGGATTGAAAACGGCTATTGTAGCTGAAAAGATACAAGTTTGCATGTCTGAATAATGCAAAAACAGAATTATTTGTTTGCATTTACTTTTTTACACCCCCATATATTTTCATAATAAAAAAAGTGCGTATCGTATCGTATCGAAATCGTATCGAAGTTGTGAGCCAAATATCGTATCGTATCGTTTGGTGAAATTAGTGTATCGGCACACCCCTACCATGCATGCATGCTCATTTGGCCTGAGTATAAAAGAGGAGAGGAGTTATAGACCGGTGGGATTTCTGAAATATGTGATTGTTAGAGGCATTTGGGGGTAAAAGTCGGGAACAAGGCCATTTTACATAATTCAAGGGTGCTGAATCAGAAAAACACGGTTCCCAAGCAAAATTCTTAGTGCTTAACCTCCTAATTTGCATATCAAAATGGCTGCCGATTTTGAAGTATTTCTTAAAGAACTCTATAACAAAGCAAGCAAATCTGACAAATAAAGTGTATATATTTATGTTCTGAGGGTCATACAATGTGTGGAAGATATTTGTAATGTAATAAATGTAAATAAATGTAAATAAATATGCAAATTAGAGGCCACCATTACATAAAATGATGTACCGTAGTACTCAAACGGTGCAAAAGGTGCATCCCCCTTATTTTGTTCCTAATTATCTGTATTTTTACCATCCTTAGGACATCTAAAATACATACTTTTTCCCCATGCTAAATGTTTAGTTTTTGACCTTCTAATCTGCATATCTGAATGGCTGCCAAATTGGCAAATTCGCACCTTTATCTTCAATAACTCTGTGGCCAGGCAAGCAAAATTGACAAATGAAGTGTCTACAGTTTCTACAATGTGAGTAAAGAATTTGTAAGTAATATAATATGATAATATAATATAATATAATAATCAGCCTACTCCGAAATATGCAAAATAGCGGCCCCCATAACAGATAACGGTTTAGTACTCTAAAGATACTGTATTGGCCATTGTTGAACGAAAGTCTAGACACTAGACCACATTCATACAAGGAGGTTGATCATCACTCCGTTGCTGACATGCACACATGGCTGTGCATCGTAACCCAGATTTCCGGCATTTGCAACGACGTGTTGTGCATTGCTTATGGCATGCACATGAAATCATTTCTATAGGCTATACTAGCATGGAACAGGTTGGACTAGGCTAGAGTAGGTTGTACTAGGTTGTACTAGACTCTAATACTCTCTATTAGGCTTTACTAGTCCCTTGTCAGCCCTGTAGATACTCAGACCATAGGGACTAACCACTGTGTACACAGGCCATAGCTTGTGTGTGCACGAGCAATAGTTTTGCATGAACCTTTGTAGACCATAGTACAGATCTGCCTTGTACAGCCTAATATAGCCTAGTACAGCCTAGCAAAGCCTACTAGAGATTAAAAAATCACACCCTGTGTGAAGGTAGCGGCGCCTTTGATACATTTTGTCATCGATATGTGTTTATAATGTGTTTATAGCCATGTGTCGCGTGAAGCTTGACCAATCACTTTGTTGACGCACCTGACCAATCAGAACGTTGACGCACACGGACAAAGTCAGGTATAGAGCGGCTAGAGCCGCTAAAAAGCCTATTAGAGACCAGTAGAGTCTAGTACTGTACAGCCTAGTACATCCAAGACTAGTCCAGCCTTTTGGGAGAACAGACTAGGGGAGGGTGGTATAGGCTATATTAGCATGGAACAGGCCGGACTAGGCTAGACTAGGTTGTAATAGGCTGTACTAGACTCTAATAGGCTCTATTAGGCTGTACTAGGCTCTTGTCCGCCCTGTAGATCCTCAACCCATAGGGACTAACCACTGTGTACACGGGCAATAGCTTGTGTGTGCACAAGAAATAGTTTTGCATGAACATTTGTAGGCCAAAGTAAAGTACTGCCTTCTATAGCCTAATAGAGCCCAGTAAAGCCTAGCAAAGGCTGCTAGAGCTGAAAGCAGACCATTAGAGCCCAGCAGAGACTAGTACAGTAAAACCTAGTACACCCAGGTCTAGCCTAGTCCAGCCTGGTGGGAGAACATAATAGGGGAGGGGGTACCAGGCTATGCTAGGACTGATAAGGCTGGACTAGGATAGATGAGACTGTACTAGGCTGTACTAGGCTGTACTAATGGGCTATATTAGGCTGTACTATGCTCTTGTCAGCCCTGTAGATCCTCAACCCATAGGGACTAACCACTGTGTACACGGGCAATAGCTTGTGTGTGCACGAGCAATAGTTTTGCATGAACCTTTGTAGACCATAGTACAAATCTGCCTTGCACAGCATAATAGAGCCTAGTACAGCCTAGCACAGCCTACTAGAGCATAAAACAGCCTATTATAGACCTGTAGAGTCTAGTATAGTACAACCTAGTACACCCATGACTAGTCCAGCCTTTTGGGAGAACAGAATAGGGGAGGGGGTACAAGGCTATGCTAGGACTGATAAGGCTGGACTAGGATAGATTAGGCTGTACTAGGCTGTACTAGACTATACTAGGCTCTATTAGGCTGTGCTAGGCTCTTGTCAGCCCTGTAGATACTCAGACCATTGGGACTAACCACTGTGAACACGGGCAATAGCTTGTGTGTGCACGATCAATAGTTTTGCATGAACCTTTGTAGACCATAGTACAGATCTGCCTTGTACAGCCTAATATAGCATTGTACAGACCAGCACAGCCTACTGGAATTTAAAACAGTCTATTAGAGACCAGTAGAGACTACAACATCAAAGCCTAGTACACCCAGGTCTAGCCTAGTCCAGCCTTTTGATGGAACAGACTAGGGGACGGCGATATAGGCTATACTAGCATGGAACAGACTGGACTAGTTAAGACTAGGTTGTACTAGTCTCTATTAGGTTGAACTAGGCTGTGCTAGTCCCTTGTCAGCCCTGTAGATACTCAGACCATTGGGATTAACCACTGTGTACACGGGCAATAGTTTGTGTGTGCACCACCAATAGTTTTGCATGAACATTTGTAGGCCAAAGTAAAGTACTGCTTTCTATAGCCTAATAAAGCCAAGTACAGCCTAGCAAAGCCTGTTAGAGCTGAAAACAGACTATTAGAGCCCAGCAGAGTCTAGTACAGTAAAGCCTAGTACACCCAGGTCTAGCCTAGTCCTAGGACTAGGCAGTAATAGGCTGGACTAGGCTGTACTAGGCAGGGCCCATCGGGGGTGGGGGGGGGGGGACACAAGCCTGTATGGCAATCAACTGAAAAGTTAGGCTACATAGCTTAAACAATTTCAGCCTTTCCCTGTTGGCCGTCTAAGCGCATCTAGGAAGTTTCATAGGTTTTCGATGCTGGGAATTGGAGTTATGGCTGTTTAAAGCCCAGCCAATAGGAACACAGAGGGGCGGGGCTTAATACATTTCAGCTAGTCCCTGTTGGCCGTCTAAGTGTACCTATAGCCATCCCCATCCCACTCTATATAGTTGTGTTGAAAGTAGTTTGTGTTCAGTTATCAGTACCAGTTCTGTGGCTCTAACTCATTCTGGGGGTGAGTTATACATGGGGGCAATTTATTTTTTGGTCATCAGGGGCCAAATGTACCAGGATTTTTCCATGATCTAAATATGTATTTTAGATGTCTTAAGGATGGTAAAAATACAGATAAGTAGAAATAAAATAAAATAAGGGGGATGCGGATGGATCACTTTAAGTACGAAACCGTTTTCTGTAATAGTGGCCTCTAATTTGCATATTTATTTACATTATTTACATTTATTTACATATATTACATTATAAATACCTTCCACACATTGTCTGACCCTCAGAATATAAATATATACACTTTATTTGTCAGATTTGATTGCTTTGTTATAGAGTTATTTAAGAAATACTTCAAAATCGGCAGCCATTTTGATATGCAAATTAGGAGGTTAAGCACTAAGAATTTTGCTTGGGAACCGTGTTTTTCTGATTCAGCACCCTTGAATTATGTAAAATGGCCTTGTTCCCAACTTTTACCCCCAAATGCCTCTAACCTCCTTATAGAAGGCCTTTTTTCTGAAATCCCTCCTGTCTATTATGCAAATGTCTGGTTTTACAGCGCTAGGACAACACCATAACACATGCAGCCAACTTCCTACATTCTCGACCTACTTTTGGAGTTCAGTTTATATCATCACGGTTATAATCCACTGTGACAGTGCAGCACCTCGTGTGTGTGTGTGTGTGTGTGTGTGTGTGTGTGTGTGTGTGTGTGTGTGTGTGTGTGTGTGTGTGTGTGTGTGTGTGTGTGTGTGTGTGTGTGTGACATTATCCAAACGCCACACCATACATATTTTAAAGCAACTTCACAACGATGGGATTTCTGGTGTGCTTTCAACCACACACTGACGTGTTACGTACTGTAAGTTAGGGCTGTCACGATTAAAAATGTAAGTGGACGATTAATTGTCACTCAAATAATTGCGATTAACGATTTCATCGTCTGTTTGACATTGAACATTGGAACATACTGTATGAATACATGTTTTATTTCTGTTTGCCATTTAGGCTTTGTAATAAAAAAATCCACAGGGCAGATATGATAAATAACTTAAATATACAAAGAAATTATTGACATATTTAATACAGTTATACATTTTAACCCATTGATACCTGGAACGCATCTTTGTCACTTTAGATTTCATTGGCTATTCAAAAATAGCAGATATACAAGCTCATAGCGCGGCACCGAGTGCCGCGCTAAGAGCTTGTAGATCTGCTATTTTTGAAAAATCGTGAAAATTATTTTTTTTTAATTTTTTTCCGAAAAATTGTTAGGATTTAGATTTTTTTAAGATGCGGCCTCAGGTCTTAATGGGTTAAAAAAAAAAAGCAAAAATGGCTGTTCTACAAGCTCACAACGCGTCACGAAGTGAAGTGGACGGTTAAGACTTTGACAGGGGCCAGTTTGGAATTGTGGCCTCCTGAAGGTGTTTCTTTAGGGCAGTTTTGAAAGTGAGTAGGGTTTTACACTCCTTTTACTCCTTTGGGTAGGGCATTCCACATTGTTGTTGCATAGCATGAGAACGAGTTCATTCCCTTTTTGTTGTGCCAAATCTGGGTTGAACATGATCCGTGGAGCTGCCTCTGGTGTTGTGATTGGAATTTACGTTTTTGAAATATTTAGACAGGTAAAGGGGGTATCCCAATGTTGTGTCGTATCTTGTAGACCAGGCCCAATGTAAGTTGCTGTACTCTGTCCTCAACCCTGAGCCATCCAATCCTAGCAAAATGATCTACAAGCTTACACAATGTGCTCACACACCGCGATGCACTGCGAGCTATTTCACCATTTTGAAATGTTTGGGGGGATTATTTAGGACTATTTTTGGACCAAAATAATGTTTTTTTAGCTCAAATGAAAAATTGTGAAAATGTGTGCAAATCTTTTGAATACATTGTTTTAAAGCGAACATTTTTCACTCAAATCTTTGCTTCTGGGGGGTCCCTGGAACAAAATATTTTGAGATGGGGGGGGGTCGGCGGCCAAATACATATACATTTTTGGGGGTCCTTGACATGAAAAAGTTTGAGCACCACTGATATAGAAACATACATTTTTCAGAAAACTGTTTACTGGATTTAGAAAGGCATTTGTAAGAATCAACCTCAGGTCTTAATGGGTCAAACCGATGAATTCAGTAGATAGATGCATGACACCGAGGATTTTACACTGCAGCTAAACACATAGATACTGCAGACGGAGACGGATGGAAAAAAAGAGAAAGAGAAGAATCATTCAAGGCTAACATTTTAGACAAACGGAGCTGTCACAACTAACGCCGTTATGAACACAGTTTGGTTTGGAGTCCATTTGTGGAATGAAAGTGCGGGCGAGGAGCGTGTGCAGTGCCAGACATGAGATAATGATTTGCCCATGCATATAGAACAGAAGGGCTGTATTAATGAATCCTTTTTTCAGATCTTAATAAGAGATGCTGAAGCCTTGTTCACTGGCCGCACCGTGTACGAGTCTCCCCTGATCTTAAAAGGATAATTTATTTCTGCACGCTCATGGATTTGCCAACAGGGACTCCAGGAGCAATCTAGCAATCCTGCACTGATAAGCCTGTCAGCTTATGAAGGACCCTACTACTCAATAAAATTAAACACACACACACACACACACACACACACACACGCACACAAATTAGATTGACAGACAGACACATTAGATGGATGGACAGATAGATGAATAGATCGATCGATAGATATATTGCTGGATGGATGGATGGATTCATTGAATACTTTATTAGTCAGAAATGCAAAACGCAGTTGGATAGATTGATAAATGGATAGATAGATAGATAGATACACAATAAAATACTGCAGTGATTTAACACATTGAGTGCCAGGGGTGTTTTTAAAAAGTGTACGTTGAGTGCCTGTTTTTTTTTACCATTTTTGAACCCTTTTCAAGTAGTCACAAAATATTTTCAGTGATCACCGTCCTCACGGTGATCCCCTCATTACACACACAGAGGTCTCGTACAATCGGGGGGGAAAAAATTAAAAACATTCGGTAATCCGTTCCATAGTTGCAGCCCTGTTGAAAATAGTCGAAAATACATAGTAAAAACAAAAAGTACACAGGAGCCGAGATACAGGCTTTTGAAGTCATAAGTTAACCAGGAAGTGGATTAGAGTCTAAATCTTTGAAAAATGATATCTCTTTCTTTTTTTTTCATATTTTTGCCCAAAAACGGTCATAACCGTTTTTTGGCACTCCTTGTTTGGATTATGAAAAACGGTCCGGACCGTTTTTGGCACTCATTGTATTAACCCTTTAAGACCTGAGGCCGCTTCTAAGAATTTTCTAAATCCTAACAGTTTTTTGGGAAAAAAAAATAAAAAAAATATTTTTCCACGATTTTTCAAAAATAGCAGATCTACAAGCTCGTAGCGCGGCACTCGGTGCCGTGCTATGAGCTTGTATATCTGCTATTTTTGAATAGCCAAAGACATCTAAAGTGACGCAGATGCGTTCCAGGTATCAATGGGTTAACTAAGTGTGTAAAATGGACCATTATGGGTCCATTTGGGTCTCCGTTTACTCGCGAGTTAATTTAACACTGAATATTTGACTGTGTAGAAAGGATAGATAGGCTCCAGGGGGCGACCATTGATAAGTCTGTCACTTTAAGGAGCTCCTGCTCAATGAAATTAAACGGATACAGTAGATGGATACATAACACTGAGGATTTTGCACCGCAGATAAACACACAGATATACTGCAGAGAGTTCAAACGGAAAGAAAGAGAGGAAAGAGAAGAATCATTCAAGTGTAGCATTTTTACCAAACCGATTTTTTTAGGATTCAGGAAACGGATGGTTCAGTCTCAACCTCAACCCGTCCAAAAAAAAACATTACAGCTCACTGGACGAACTTTTTACTTTACTTGAGTATCTCAATTTTTGTGGATACTTTATACTTACTCTCCACTACATTTCGGAGGCAAATATTGTACTTTTTTTTTTACTCCACTACAATTATTTCACAACTTTAGTTGCTAGTTACTTTGCAGATTTATATTATTGTTACAAAACGCATATTAACCAATGAAGTTCCCTTTCAGGATTCAAATTCAAATATAGCAAAAGTAGCAGATCTACTTGGATCTTGTGGATCTGCTACTTTTGATGCTTCTGTGTGACTCTGTAGTATGATGAAGTAGTAGGGCATCATCTGTGTCACTTTAGATTTATTTGGCTATTCAAAAATAGCAGATATACAAGCTCATAGCGCGGCACCGAGTGCCGCGCTACGAGCTTTGTAGATCTGCTATTTTTGAAAAATCTTGAAAACATTTTATTTTTTTCAAAAAACTGTTAGGATTTAGAAAACATCTTAAAGAATCGGCCTCAGGCCTTAATGGGTTAAGGGAGGACCGGCCCTCTGACGTCACGCTCCGGTCACCGTGACTCGGCCATAACCATTTAAGGAGTTCCCAGTGCAGCTGTGCCCAATGTGTCGCCATGGCATCAGGCGCAAACAAATCAGTCAGCTCCATATATGGGCATAAAAGGACTGACAGATACAGAGATCTCCATAGGAGCGCATATCAGCATGCCCATATATGGGCATGTACCGAAAACAGGGAGGTTTCTGCCCGACGACACTATATATATTTGTGCTTTGCGGTCGCTAGAAGTAGAAAAAACATCTAAACAAAACCGGGAGTACTTCTCCCACCCCTGTTAGAGGCAATAAACCCTGAATGACGGCCAACCAATCAGAGTGTGGGACTGTGAATGGATGCCAGTATTGAGACCCTGATTCCACGTCGCGTATATAATACGTCTCACATCTGGCGTGGAATGAATGCTGCCAGATTTTCAGACTGCCGCCAAAAGCGCTCCGCGAACAATTTAGCGAGGTCTAAATTTGTCACTTGTGTGAACGTCGGGGGGGCTCGCAGTGCGCCGCGCGGGGGGAGCATTGCGAGTAGGCTAACACGCTGAGTTGGCTGACAAACCCCATCAAGCCCCCTTTTTTTTTGTTTTTAGACGATCCTAGCTTTTCACTATTCATGCCTGCCGGCGCCTTTGTTCCACCTTTTTGATCATCCTTTTTGCCCGTGTATGCAATCAAATATATAACATGTCACGTCTTGTTTCGCCACATCCAGCTTTTCCACTGAAACCCCCCCATCAGTCAAAACGTCACCTCAGCTGCACATCTCAGCTCTGTGTCTCAGCTTATCCCATTAAGACCTGGAACGCATCTGTGTCGCTTTAGATTTCTTTGGCTATTCAAAAATAGACGATCTACAAGCTCGTAGCGCGGCACCGAGTGCCGCGCTACGAGCTTGTAGATCTGCTATTTTTGAAAAATCGTGAACATTTTTTTTATTTTATTTTTTCAAAAAAATGTTTTTTTTTAAAGAATCGCATCAGGTCTTAATCGGTTATTATTCACCCCGCCATCCCCCCCTCTCCTCCGTGCTTTTTTGTATAGCATTACAAATAAAATCCATTTGTAATCGGGTTCATGTGCTAGAATTCCCATTTTGTTCGTCCATTTGTGTCCCGGTGGCTGATGGTCCTGCTTCACCAGTAAAACCAAACCGCAGAGGTGAAGGCAATCATCTAAAAGGCACTCAGCAAGCCAGGCAGGGCAGGGCAGGCAGCCTAGGGAAACTCGATCAGGTTTCCAACCTGGACACATTCATTACAAATGCGGCATAACTCTTCATTAATGAGCTGGAAAATGGCGAGTAATCAAATCTCCCCAAAGTATGGAAATAAGAGCCAATGTGAGGCTTATTGGCCAAGCATGGAGGGGTGGGGGGGTTGATGTGATGTCAGGTCACAAGGCCCTCCGAGAGACCGTCTCGGATATCTTGTGTTAATCGTCACCTTACGCTTAAACACTTAAGCCCTGCTGAGATATTTAATAATAAGAAATAAGAACACAGTCAACTAAGTACGCTGGTTAAAGGGTTAGTTCAGATTTTTTGAGTATTTTCTGTAGGAAATACTTACCATTAATGTAGTGGTTGCAAAGGTATTAATTGATTGCCCGAGTCCCGTGGTCAGAGTTATGGTCCGTTTCTGATAAATATGAATGTAGTTCCGGTAGATTAGTAGATTTGGTGGGGGCCGCTCATTAAAAATAAATACATTTAAAAAACTAACGTCATTTGTATTGTTGACCTATTTCTACCATATAGAGCAGGTTTCGTTCAATTTCAACCCCTCTGTCACATGGTACTATTTTTTGTGTCATATATTTTGTGCGTGAGTAGGCTGCCGCGGCGCAGTGATTCTGGACACAAACATTAGTACCATGTGACAGAGGGGTCGAAATTGAACGAAACCTGCTCTATATGGTAGAAATAGGTCAACAATACAAATGACGTTAGTTTTTTAAATGTGTTTATTTTTAATGAGCGGCCCCCACCAAATCTACTAATCTACCGGAACTACTTCATATTTATCAGAAACGGACCATAACTCTGACCACGGGACTCGGGCAATCAATTAATACCTTTGCAACCACTACATTAATGGTAAGTATTTCCTACAGAAAATACTCAAAAAAACTGAACTAACCCTTTAAGTGGATAATGACATACGACCAAAATAGGTATGTGATGTTGACAGTGGTTGTCGTCTCTGTCTCTGTATGGACACCTTATATGTCCAAAACTGTTATTTTTCACTATTCAAATTCAAAAATAGCAACAAGCTTGTGGATCTGCTACTTTTGATACTTTTGTGTGACGCTGTAGTATGATCAAGTAGGGCATTCATTTATGAAAAAACACACACAATTCAAATATGGAGATAAGAGGTCTTTTCCCGACACAGCAACGATATATGTTTTATGGTTTAAAAATGTTTTTAATTTTTTTTTTAAGAGTTTTACAACTAGGGAAAGATTCAGGTTGGGGTTAGGATTTAGAGTAAAGGTCATTAGATTACACACCGGCGAATATGCGAATATACGCAAAATTCGGACTCGTTCCGAATAATTAAAAGGCGCTTTTTCGCTTCGCTTTTTTGCTTCGCTTTTTCGCTTCGCTTTTTCGCTCCATGTAAGCTTGCATTGACTTTATAAGTTTTTAAAAAAAAAACGTATTATTGGCATGAAAAAAATCGCCCCGGTGTGTAAGGAGCTTTAGAGTTATGTCTGATTTATACTTAGTTGCACGCTGGTGTCACTCACCGAAAATATTTTCGGCCTTAAGGTTTGGCTTAAAAAAGCCACCAAAGAAAATAGATACACCATGTTGAAAGTGGTTGTTAACGCATCATATTTCTTGTTCATTTTGTCCCTGGTAAACAAACGCGTGCCTTGACACACTTACATGTGACAGTACATGTGTGTGTCTCTCCAGACAAGAGGACAACAGACTCCTCTGAATAGCCTCTCAGAGTCATGCGAAACTGTCTGCCACACAAAAAAAAATAGAAGAAAATCGTTGGGGTTTTCTTGTTGCGGGGTTGCACCAGGCGATCATTGAATGCAGCATTGTGCTTATCCAGAGAGTAGCCTTTGTGCGTGGTCTATTGAGAGAGGACCGATATTTAGAGCAGAGTCTGTCTGCAAATCAATATGCTTCTGTCACCAAAAGAATGATGCTTCTGTGGCTGAATACAGCAACTGGAGCACCAGGGCCAGATAACAATTTGAAGAGAACTGGGATTGTTACTTTAACCCATTAAGACCGGGAATGCATCTGTGTCATTTTTTTAGATTTATTTGGGCTACTCAAAGAATAGCAGATCTACAAGCTCACGCGCCACGAGCTTGTAGATCTTCTAATTTTTGAAAAAATCGTGAACATTTGTGCAAATCTTTGAATGTATATTTTTTTAAAGCGAACATCTTAACTCAAATCTTTGCTTCATGGGGATTCTACAAATGTCTTCTAAATCCTAACAGTTTTATGAAAAACGTATGTTGCTATAATATCAGTGGTTCTCAAACCTTTTTCATGTCAAGGACCCCAAAATTACATGTATTTGGCCGCGGACCCCCATCTCAAACCTTTTTGTTCCAGAGACCCCCAGAAGCAAAGATTTTAGTTAAAAATGTCTATTTATATATTCAAAGATTTGCACACATTTTCACGATTTCGTTTACCCAAAAAATAGCAGGTCTACAAGCTCATAGCGCGGCACTCGGTGCCGCGCTATGAGCTTGATAGATCTGCTATTTTTGAATAGCCCAAAGAAACCTTAACATGGACGCGGATTGCTTTCCCGGCCTTAATGGGTTAAGAGGTCCAATCCATTAGTGTTGTCGGAGCGTTTTGTATTCCGGCAGATTCAAAAAACCATTTAGCTTTTAAGAAGGCGGCTATTAAAAAAGGCGAGACGTTGTGTGTTGGCGCCGGGGCTTTTTTTTGTTAAGCGCCAGCGGTTGTTTGCCTGCGTTACCTTGGATGAGAAATGCTTTTTTTCTCTTTGTGTTTCATTAATTCTTGATATTTTATGAAAGCGGGGCCGCTTTGTGGGCAGAATGAAATGTGTTGAACTCAACGTCTCTCTGTGTGTCCTCAGAACTATTCCCTCATCCATAGATATCTAAATTATGGTGTTTGTGATGCCGGCTTGACCAGGATTGAATTTGCTACCAGCAGTGTGTGTGTTAAAAAAAAAAACGTGACTGAGTACATTTACTCAAGTACTTGTACTTAAGCACAGTTTTGAGGTACTGTTACTTGACTTGAATATTTGCAAATTTCAATACTTCTACTCCACTACATTTCAGAGGCAAATATTGCACTTTTTTTACTGCACTACAATTATTTGACAGCTTTACTTACTAGTTACTTTGCCGATTTAGATTACGAATACAAAACAACTTAAGCCCTATGTTATACTTAGGCTATTCGAAAATAGCTGATCTATAAACTCGCGTCGCATTGCAACACGTTGTGAGCGTGTAGATTTGCTGCTTTTGAAAGATACAAGTACTTTAACTTTGTTACTGCTGTAAGCTTATTTTGATGGCAATACCTTTTGTACTTTTACTCAAGTGAAATGTTGCAAACAAGCCTTTTTACTTGTAACAGATTGATTGAATACTCTATTAACACGTTGCAAACAGTACAGCAAGTACAATTACGCAAGCAATGCTAAAAGGATAACACAAAAAAGCCTTGGTGGTTTGTTTCCATTGTGGTCCTATTCAATTCATAATCATTTTTATATTGTGGTATTGCTACTTTTACTTAAGTAAAACAAATAAGAGTACTTATTCCACCACGGGTTAACCCATTGAGACCTGAGGCGATTTTTAAAAATGTTTTTTTTTTTTAAATCAAGATTTAAAAAAAATAGCAGATCTACAAGTGCATAGTGCCGCACAATGAGCTTGTATATCTGCTATTTTTGAACAGCCAAGGAAATCTAAAGCGACACAGATGCGTTCCAGGTCTTAATGGGTTAAAGCATTTCCATTTGACTGCAAGTGTCAAAATCATGAACCGTAAAGCGAACGACAATTCCACTGTTCTTCCAGTCATTAACTCGCATAAGTTGATTAAGGCGCAGTTGTTACCAACTCAAAAAATAAACAGCAATCAGTGGGAATTAAAGCAAACTTTTAAGCGTTTCGTGCCACACGGATTTTCGTCGTTAGTATGCAGAACATCACGTTGGAGATCGCTGGCTTTCTTATTCAGTGAAGCGTGCTAACCAACCATTACATTCCCCTCAGAACCCGTTCTCCTCCCTGATTGTTACATTCATGTCCGCGTATTCTGTCTGTCTGTCTGTCTGTCTGTCTGTCTGTCTGTCTGTCTTTCTTAACCCATTGAGACCTGAAGCTGATTCTACATGTCTCCTAAATCTCAACAGTTTTCTGAAAAAACGTATGTTTCTACATCAGTGGTGTTCAATCTTTTTCATGTCAAGGACCCCCAAAATTATATGTAATTGGCCGCGGACCCCCATCAAAATATTTTGTTCCAGGGACCCCCCAGAAGCAAAGATTTGAGTTAAAAATGTTCGCTTTAAAAATATATATATTCAAAGATTTGCACACATTTTCACGATTTTTCAAAAATAGCAGATCTACAAGCTCGTAGCGCGGCACTCGGTGCCGCGCTATGAGCTTGTATATCTGCTATTTTTGAATAGCCCAAAGTGTAAAATAATGCTTTCTTAGCTCAAATCTAAAAATGACACAGTTCCAGGTCTTAATGGGTTAATATGGAGGTTTCTGCCCAACAACAACATCGTTATTATTATTATTATTGCCTCGCAGCTACAGTATATGTGATCATTTTGAACATTCCACTCCATTTCCTCAAGCAGTGCATCTGAGTGATGCACGTTTTGCACAGCTTGCATCTCAGGGGTAGAGTAGAGGAGAACGAAACGCCGACCCGCCACCGAAGAGGGCCCCCCCGGGTTCGATTCCCGGCCGGCGGTGCCTCTCCAACGAAGCCGGTTGGCAGAGTGCTCACAGGTGGGAAGGTGTTAGGGCCGGCCAATATATATATAGGGTCGCGATCTGGAACTGGATCCAACATTGGAACATCACATTTGGGAACCGTTTCTTGTTTTTGATTTTTGTCCGTGTTACCCAGGCATAGATTGTGTCCTTGTATCTCCATAGGCTCTACGCACAGCAGCCATATTATCACTTCCTTCACAGGTGTTACCAATGATACTAATGAAGGCTCTGTTCCATTTAGTGTAGCACAGTGGTTTCCACGACCCCCATAACTCTGAGAGTGTACAAATGGAACCAAATGGACCCTTACGGGTCCATTTGGTTCCATTTGTACACTCTCAGAGTTGCACACCTGTAAGGGGCCATTTGGAAGCCCATGAGGGTCCCTGGACCCCAACTGTAGACCCACTGGTGTAACAGAGTGTTTCCAGTGGGCCAACATGCACAACACCAGCACCCTGACTCTGTTTGTCCAGAATGGAACAGAGCCTTCATTAGTATCATTGGTAACACCTGTGAATGACTTCATAATATGGCTGCTGTGAATAGAGCCTATTAGGAGGATATTATGAATAGGGGGAGGGGTGTGTGTGTGTGTGTGTGTGTGTGTGTGTGTGTGTGTGTGTGTGTGTGTGTGTGTGTGTGTGTGTGTGTGTGTGTGTGTGTGTGTGTGTGTGTGTGTGTGTGTGTGTGTGTGTGTGTGTGTGTGTGTGTGTGTGTGTGTGTGGGGGGGGGGGGGGGGGCTGGCAATGGCAGAAATTGGGGGGAGAGAGAAAAACACCACCAGCCAAAACATTGCGAGATGCAAACACAACACATGGAAGACTGAGAGAACGCCACGTCGCCACGGCCCCTGTGAGTGATAGATGGCGCCAACACAAACGCACTCCCAGCTCCGCCCTGTCGATACCGCCATGCTCTGCTGAAAAATACCCCCCCCCCCCCTCACACACACACACACTCGCGCCGTGACCCCCCCCCCTCTCGTCCTGGGAGGGCGACAGGGGGCTGTTTCAGGACATAACCAGTGAGTAATGCCCCCGCGCGGCTGGCTCCCCACTGCCGCCGCGATTACTTATCTATTGATTGAAGCGAGCGCTGTGCAGACGGATGCCTTTAGAGTGTGACAAGCGCTTTAACAACGACCGCAACCTAATGCTCCTTAGCGTCACTCCGCTCCCATGTTAAATAATGTCCTGTCTCTCTCTACGTCGGAGCGGGATTCACCCGCGGTCGGCCGGTCACAGGCAGGCAAGAGGCAACGGGGGGGATCCATCTTGATTGGTCGCCTTCTCCCAAGCCCAAAAGATCTATGGCCGCAATTACACGCGGTTTGGCGAGATGTAATAAATGGCATTAAGGGCTCTGAGAATCCTTTAAATACACTTTCCCAGGAATGCTCTCTCTCTCTCTCCTCCTCCTGCCTGACACACAGGAAGAGCCATGAATTCACAGTGGTCGGCGGAAGCCATCGGGGAAGAGCAAGAGGGAGTCGACGCTGCTCGTCACTTTCACTTAAACCGTAGGGTTTCAAAAGTTCTCAGAGAAGGGGGCCAATTGGAAAGGAGAGGAAAATGTCATTTTAATACATTTTCCCCAAAAAAAATCCCACGGAAAATGTTTTTGTTCTTATTTTTAAGCCTATTCACAATAACGGGGTCCGCAGCCAGATGCTACTGTATGACTATTTGGGGTGCTTGGCAATGGGGAAAAAATTGTAAAATTGTGAACTTCTGGAATTAAGATGCTCTGGGAATGTGTGTGTGTGTGTGTGTGTGTGTGTGTGTGTGTGTGTGTGTGTGTGTGTGTGTGTGTGTGTGTGTGTGTGTGTGTGTGTGTGTGTGTGTGTGTGTGTGTGTGTTTTCTGTCTCATTCTGACTGCCTCAGTGTCTAACTCTCTTGGCTGTCAGACTGCCACACACACACACACACACACACACACACACACACACACACACACACACACACAGCAATATATACTGTATATAAACCCCAGTGTTTTTATGACTTCCTGCAGGCAGGGAGTAAACCACACAGCAGTCACATCATAATGATCTTGTTCCACACATTTCCTCTCCACACAGTAAAAGACACGTGAAGGAAGGCCCTCTCCACTGGTGTTTTAATGTACACGGCATCACGACGCGGTGCTGCCGCGTATGGACTTTAATGTATGGCCATAACGCCCGCATGTTCCTTTTTGATTCCTCTGGTCAGGGGTCTGGCTCAGCTCCATCGCAGCTCGCTAACAAGAAGTCTTCTCTGTCGGGCCAGAGACCTCATACCTCAATATTTCAATTTTTTTTTTTTTTTTCATAAATGAATGCCCTTGTTCATCATACAAGAGTGTCGCGTACAACTAGCGAAAATGGCAGATTCACAAGCTCACAACGCGTCGCAAACCAGTCTGAAAGTGGTTAACCCATTAAGACCTGAGGCGATTCTTGAAAAAAATCTAAATCCTAACAGTTTTTGGGGGGAAAAAAAATTAAAAAATATTCTTTTCAAGATTTTTCAAAAATAGCAGATCTACAAGCTCGTAGCGCGGCACCGAGTGCCGCGCTACGAGCTTGCAGATCTGCTATTTTTGAATAGCCAAAGAAATCTAAAGTGACACAGATGCGTTCCAGGTCTTAGTTAATAATAATAATAATAATAATAATGATAATAATAATACATTTTATTCATAACGCACTTTACATTTTTGCTAATCACAAAGTGCTACAGGGTTTAAAAACAATGGCATAAAAATAGCGACGGCAAAACAAAACATCGGCAACAACACGAGACCCTTCTTGTGGCAAGAAGTAGATGAAAAACTAATTAAGGCATGGAGTAAAAGTCCTAAGGGGGGAGGAAAAAAAGACTAAGCAAAAGCTTTGTTAAAAAGGTCTGTTTTTAGTCCGTTTTTAAAGGTTAGGTGTGTCTGTGGGTTTTTATAAATATTTAACCAATGAAAAGTATTAACAAGAGCTTGTGGCTATATACCGTAATGGCTACATCGGATTCATTGGTTATGTTTATTTCCCCCATTTCCTGAAAAAATAGCCGTTTTGGACATTTCTAGCCGACAGATATGCCGCTGGCTGGCTGAGGTCCATCACGGTCTCACTAACGGCTAACTATGAATGTTGTATAGGACCCTGCAAGCAGTGTGTGATCTCTGCTTCATATCGCCTTAAAACACAGCCTGTAAAAAAATAATACAGATGTGCCACTTCAAAACTTCACACGTTACTGTCCTTTCCCTGAAAGTGCCCTGAAAATGCATTTTTTTCCCTCCCTGTTCTGCCCTTAAAAATGCACTGTTTTGCCCCTGAAAAGAAGTTGTCACTACACACCCCCGTTTTTCCCTTCAACAGACATCCATATACATGAGAACAAAAGAATGTGTGTTGAAGAAGGTGTCAGACTCATTATGAGGCGAAAGGTGATTTGAAGAGGTCCTTGACCAGTCGCTCAAATTAATTAGCATCATAAATGCAGTGATCATCAAAATAATTCAGCATTTTAAATGCCCTTCTTTGTCCCTCTTATTGCCCTGGGAATCCCCTGAAAATGTACTGTCTTGGCGATGGCAGGACATTTGAAGTTTTGAAATGGCACATCTGTATATATATTTTTGCGGGCAGAAACCTCTTATCTGCATATTTTTACTATTTTTTTGGTAAATATATGCCCTACTTGATCCTACTATATCGTCGCACAGAAGCATCAAAAGTAGCAGATCCACACGACGCGTCGTGAACATGTTTGAAAATAGCAAATCTACAAGCTCTCAAGGCGTGGCGATAGGACGCCTTGTGAGCTTATGAATCGGCAATTTTTGTATGCCATCATTGTACAACAATGGTGGCCAAAAATATACAGGATTAAGAGGTTAATCAGACTAATCAGGTTAGTCGATTTTTGTTATATATTCTTTCGTGTCCATTTGTTTATATGCAGTAGAAGGGAAAAACAATCTCGATTATTCGATTAACCTCAGTCGGATAGTCCTCGATTTCAATATATTTCCCCTACGTTGACAGCTGAGAGATTGTTGTTGATGAAGTTGTCAGCGAACGCAAACTGGTCAAAGTTGCCCAGATCACTACTTTTTTGTCATCATCAGAGGCTTTGGTTCGTCAGGCTCCACGACGGTGTCACTGATTCATAGCTCATTTACTGCAACAATGTCTGGGCAAGGACTTATCCATCTCATTTACATAAATGACTCATTACACAAAAGAAATTCATAAGAATAGCTACCTTATCTAACCACTTCCATCTGCTCCTCTTGTTTGTTTAAACAACACATTTTACTGTCTGTCTGTCTGTCTACAACATCAGTACTCTGCAATCCTGTTCTTTCATTACTTAAACCCTATAAACAGTTGACAGGGGTCCCCCAGGGCTCTATACTAGGCACGCTAGTGTTTTTTCTCTAAAATCTCTTCGCGCAAAAGTAGCCGATCTACAAGCTTGTGGATCGTCCACTTTTGCTTGAATATTGGCCACCAGAATTGGCTAACCCATTAAGACCGGTGAAAGGATTCTTATTTTTAATTGGCTATTCAAAAATAGCAGATCTACAAGCTCATAGCGCGGCACCGAGTGCCGCGCTATGAGCTTGTAGATCTGCTATTTTTGAAAAAATCGTGAACATTTGTGCAAATCCTTTAAGATATATTTTTTTTGTAACTCAAATCTTTGCTTCTGGGGGATTCTACAAAAGTCTTCTAAATCCTAACAGTTTTTTTTCTTTTTAAATATATGTTGCTATATATCAGAGAGGTGCTCAAACGTTTTCATATCAAGGACCCCAAAATTATATGCATTTGGCCGCGGACCCCCATCTCAAAATATGTTGTTCCAAGGATCCCCTGAAGCACAGATCAGAGTTAAAAATGTTCGCTTTGAAAAAATATATATATTTGCAAAAAAAAACAGCAGATCTACAAGCTCATAGCGCGGTTATTTTTGAATGGCCAAAGAAATAAAAAAAAATACACAGATACGTTTCCGGTCTTAATGAATTAAAGGCAGTTTAATGGCTATTCTTTCTTGCGTGGTTTAATTTCACAGCGAGGTAGTCAGTATTTACAGAACCAACAGTTGAGAGAGATCCCAGCTTATTACAGTACAAGGTGGTGCGTTTACTGAACTAGCTCTCAGCTGTTGGCTCTTTTTTATTAAATCTTCTAATTCAAGCATTATTAATTTTTCAAACAATTCTTACAGGGGATTCACAGAAGGAGGATATTTTTAATCAAACATCAAAGGAGCTCATTTTCATAGAACCCCCCCTTTGGCATAGAATCCACAGTAGGATTCAGCGTTTGGTTCGGGATGTTATTGCTTTTGAGACTGGCTCCCATTTTTGGAACGATTCCCGTTTTGTTTTTAGCACAACTACACGCACGCGCGAGCAGGCATGCACATAAGTGCGCTCGTACACACACACACACACACACACACGCGCACACACACACACACACACACACACACACACACACACACACACACACACACACACACACACACACACACACACACACACACACACACACACACACACACACACACACACTTTTACTATACCGGAGAGGACATCAACAAATACCATATGGTATATTAAAATGCCATTTCATTTTGTGTTTACTTTTAGGATTTTGTTTTACCCTAAAGCGATGTGTTATACCCAGTTGAACGGCACCAAAAAATAGCTGATCTACAAGCTCTCAACATGTCACCCTGCAATATGTTCTGAGATTGTAGATCTGCCTTTTTTTTCTGTGAGCAACACAGACGCACAACTATAAATCAAGACATCACAAGCCAAATGTAGAAATCTTTGTTGAAACCATAAAACAGCCAATTGTCTATTTCTCAAATTCTACTACTTCGGGCCTAGTAACACACACACACGCACACGCACACGCACACGCACACGCACACGCACACGCACACACACACACACACCCCCCTCACAGTTTGTCCACTTAAGAGGCGCTTTTCATTTGCACTTCCCCTCGGCCTCTCGGTGAGAGAGCGATGCTTGCCTTCCACCACCACCTATAACGGCGTCCAGGCCGTGGTGCCCCCCTGCCTGTAAAAAAATCAAACCAAGTACGGCATTAAGTGAGCGCCCTGCTGAAACGGACCGTTTGCCATCAGCGCTCTCTCTCTCTCTCTCTCTCTCATTTACCACAGATTCCGTCCTGATGATTTCCTGCCGAAAATCAATGATTCGCTCACTTTCAGAAATAGCGGTCTGTTGGCGGGGGGGTGTTGGCCCCAGGTTCTCCCAGTGGCAATGATTTCAATCACGAGGGTGTGCGAATTCTCGCCTCTTTCAAAATAGAATGGAACTCACGGTAATAAATTGGACAAATAAGTAATTTCTGTGTTGAAGATGGATTTAAATTGATTTGCGTTGCAACCCTCGCCCCACCGCGACGCGACGTTCATTCAAACAGACGCGCGCACGGACACGCGCACACACACACACACACACGCAGGCATCTCACACATACCGCCACAGAAACACAAACACATACCGAGGTCTATTACAGGTACAAACCGTGGCGTTATTTCCCCCTTTTGGGATTACATCATTTCCGAACGCTCCGATATCAAATGAATGAGGCAGTGTAATATTAACCCATTGAGACCTGAAGCCGATTCTACATGTCTCCTAAATCCCAACAGTATTCTGAAAAACGTATGTTTCTATATCAGTGGTGCTCAATCTTTTTCATGTCAAGGACCCCCATAATGATATGTATTTGGCCGCGGACCCCCATCAAAATATTTTGTTCCAGGGACCCCCCAGAAGCAAAGATTTGAGTTAAAAATGTTCGCTTTAAAAATATATGTTCAAAGATTTGCACACATTTTCATGATTTTTCAAAAATAGCAGATCTACAAGCTCGTAGCGCGGCACTCGGTGCCGCGCTACGAGCTTGTAGATCTGCTATTTTTGAATAGCCTAAAGTGTAAAATAATGTTTTTTAGCTCAAATCTAAAAATGAAAGTTCCAGGTATTAATGGGTTAAAGGAAACTCTCAAATCGTGGCTTTTAGGTGAACAGCCCTCAACCTTTACCTGCTACAGATCTGCATGCATCTGCATGTACTGTAGGCACGCTGTCTTATGACAGCCGTTTGATTCGTTGATTGAATACTTTATTAGCTGGTTTGTTAACAATACAGGTAGTACAGTCAAAGGGTCGTGCTAAAAGGATGGCACCAAGAGCCCCAGGGGGTTTGTTCACAAACATTTTCATGTCATGGACCCCAAAATGCATCATCGCTGTTGGCCAGAAGCCAGCTATCTCCATTTTTCAACTTTTTAATTTGTTTTAACCCTTTAAGACCGGGAACGCATCTGTGCCATTTTAAGATGTATTTGCTAATTGAAAAATAGCAGATGTACAAGCTTGTAGATATGCAATTTTTTGAAAAATAGTGAAAATGTGCGCAAATCTTTGAATACATATATTTTTTTTTTATTCAAAGTGTTTTACTCAAATCTTTGCTTCTGGAGGCCCCTGTAACAAAATATTTTACAAATGTTCACTTTAAGAAATATACACTCACATTTTCAAGATAAAAAAAAAAAAATAGCAGATCTACAAGCTCATTGTGCTATGAGCTTGTAGATCTGCTATTTTTGAACAGCCAAAGAAACCTTAAAATGACACGGATGCATTCCCGATCTTAATGGATTAATGCATCAGTGCTATTGAACACCCTTTACGTCTTGTGTGTGGGTTTTACAAGTATTGAACCAATAAAAATTGATTACGAAGTCAGACGGAAAAAAAATCTCTTCAACACTTTCACTGCACAGAGTTTATTCATAAATACTCACCCAGTGCCAGCGATTTGTGTTTTATAACCTTTTCAACCGGTCACAGAACTTGTATATCCATTTTGATGTATCC
This sequence comes from Gymnoscopelus microlampas, assembly GCF_963454915.1. Lineage (NCBI taxonomy): Eukaryota > Metazoa > Chordata > Actinopteri > Myctophiformes > Myctophidae > Gymnoscopelus > Gymnoscopelus microlampas. The sequence goes on from NC_139955.1 coordinate 5,238,831, forward strand.
ATCATCTTACCGTGTTTATAAACACACACGATCGATGTACCAGGCCCCAAAGGATTACGTTTTCTGAGGCGAGCTGTCTGAGTTCGTTTTTTTTTCCTGCGCAAACAGGCTGCAGGCACCATATCCGTGTCAGACCGCTGGTAAACACAAAGTCGCCGTCCAGAGAAAAGAAAATATAACCGGAGCTTTCCCTTTTGTTTTTATACCATGTGAAAACAACCATGTCTAGCCAAAACGGGGCAAAACCAGTTAACTCAAGATAAAACCGGAAACAGGAAACGGTTACTTTTGCCATGGATGAGTCGAAAGCGAATGGGAGGAGAAAAAAATCAAGGACGGTACAGAAAACAGCACGATCGTGTAGAATAGAATAGAACTTTATTGTCACATCACATGAATTACAAGTAAAACAGTGGGTGAAAAACATTGTAGTGCAGCTTAACCCATTAAGACCTGGAACTGTGTCATTTTTAGATTTGAGCTAAAAAGCATTATTTTACACTTTGGGCTATTCAAAAATAGCAGATATACAAGCTCATAGCGCGGCACCGAGTGCCGCGCTACGAGCTTGTAGATCTGCTATTTTTGAAAATTCGTGAAAATGTGTGCAAATCTTTGAATATATATATTTTTAAAGTGAACATTTGTAACTCAAATATTTGCTTCTGGGGGTCCCTGGAACAACATATTTTGATGGGGGTCCGCGGCCAAATACATATAATTTTGGGGGTCCTTGACATGAAAAAGATTGAGCACCACTGATATAGAAACATACGTTTTTCAGAAAACTGTTGAGATTTAGGCGACATGTAGAATCGGCTTCAGGTCTCAATGGGTTAAAACAACACCAGCAGTTGAGAGTGCAAAAAACGTTAAGATAGTTTAATTTAAAAACCTAACGACACTCATATTAATAAATAGATAAAACAACAATAATGAAGTCCAGTGTGTCCAGAGTGTACAGCCAGTCCTACACTACTGCTTATTTAGCAGTCTCACTACCGTGGGGAAAAAGCTGTTTAGTGTCCTATTGGTGGTACTAGGGATGCTAAGAAACCGTTTAGCAGGGCGAGGGTTTCTGCAGGCCTTGAAGAGTTTATGGCTGGGGTGGTAAGTGTCTTTGATGATCCGATCTATGTATTAAACCGCAAAAAGACCCTATCCCGAGATATCTCGGGATAGGCGGTTAACGGGTAGATTTGATATCCCGAGATATCTCGGGATTGGCGGTAAATGTGATAATGGTAAAAAAAAACTCCTAACTCCACTTGAGCTGTAATTGGGTAAAGTGATGATAATATTAGGACACATTCAAGTATCTGACCATAGCTGGTTTCTGCAGAGATATATATATATTTGGCCGACGACCTCAATCTGTAAAGAGTTTGTGTCAGGGACCCTCTTGAGAGAAGATTTTTTTCCAAATAATTCAACATGTTTCACAATGTTTCAAGATTTTTTAAAAAATGTTCCAAAATAGCAGATCTACATGCTCACAAAAAGCATAAAGGCTTAAGCCTTGTATTCTTTATACCTCGTCATGTGCCGGCTTTACCATTCTTGTGTTTATGAAATCTTAACCCATTGAGACCTGAAGCCGATTCTACATGTCTCCTAAATCTCAAGAGTTTTCTGAAAAACATTTGTTTCTATATCAGTGGTGCTCAATCTTTTTCATGTCAAGGACCCCCAAAATGATATGTATTTGGCCGCGGACCCCCATCAAAATATTTTGTTCCAGGGACCCCCCAGAAGCAAAGATTGAGTTAAAAATGTTCACTTTAAAAATATATATATTCACAGATTTGCACACATTTTCACGATTTTTCAAAAATAGCAGATCTACAAGCTCGTAGCGCGGCACTCGGTGCCGCGCTACGAGCTTGTAGATCTGCTATTTTTGAATAGCCCAAAGTGTAAAATAATGCTTTTGAGCTCAAATCAAAAAATGACACAGTTCCAGGTCTTAATGGGTTAAACAAGATACTCGACATCTTGATTATTCGTGTAGATGTTTGCCATCTGCTTTGTGCTGACTGACTGAATCCTACCATAGATTGAAAATATCCCTGCAAAATGAAAAAAAAGAAAAAAAAAGAGGTTTTTGCTCACACCGTTCCAGTGTTGCGGATCCCTGCAGACCTGCTGGCTTCATGGAGCGTTCAGGTCTGTCAGAGCTTCAAGCGCTGCTCTGATGAAGATCTAACAGACCTGAAAGCTGCACAAATGCAAGCCTCAAAAGCTCCATAAAGTGCAGTCTGCATAGATCTAAGCGTGCAGCAAATCTTTTTTTTTTTTTTCATTTTGCACGGATCTTTTTTTGCATATTCTTCCAGCACCTTAGAAAAAAAGATTCGACTTGAGTGAGCGTCGATCTCGGCCCCCCCAAAAAAAAACAGCATTTCATAGAGAGACGCCTGCGAATCGTGGGGCTGAATTGTGACATTTATAAAATGACATCAAAAGGAGAGTGCTGTACGAGTTTTTATAGTGATATAATATTCTTCATACGCGAAATTATAACGGTAGGAGGAAACGTTAGAGAAAATGACTCGGCTGAGGTTAATATTGCGTTTTTTACGAAGTGTTGTGAACTTTATAAGGCTGGCGAGGGTTGTTTGAGGTACTGTACATTCTCAGACGCAGTGAAAGCACATGACAGTGTCCAGTCACCCGTAAAATGGTATAGCACTCACAAATGGGAGAGAAGAACTCGCATGATGGTGCTGGTGATGTTTAGCAGCCATCATGGTGAACTGAATGCAGTGGTGGAAAGTAACTAAGTACATTTACTTAAGTACTGTACTTAAGTACAATTTTGAGGTATTTGTACTTTAATTGAGTATTTCCAATTTCCAATACTTTTACTTCTACTCCACTACATCTCAGAGGCAAATATTGTACTTTTACTCCACTACAATTATTTTTCAGATATCAATTTACATTAACCACTTTAAACCTATTTTATACCTAGGCTATTTGAAAATAGCAGATCTACAAGCTCAATATATATTGAGCTTGTAGATCTTGCAGATCTACAAGCTATTGAGCTTGTAGATCTTGCAGATCTACAAGCTATTGAGCTTGTAGATCTTGCAGATCTACAAGCTCACAACGCGTCGCGATGCGACGCGTTGTGAGCTTGTAGATCTGCTATTTTCAAATATTTAGTACTTTTACTTTTGGTACTTTAAGTACATTTTGATGCCAATACTTTTGTACTTGTACTCAAGTAAATTTTGAATTCTGGACTTTTACTTGTAACAGAGTATTTTTATATTGCAGTATTGGTACTTTTACTTAAGTAGAATAGAATAGAAAGAATTTGAGTACTTTTTCCACCACTGATGATAAGCAGTGGTGGAAGAAGTACTCCCATTTTGTTTGCTCTTTTTTTGAATCCTGAAAAGTAACAGTTTTGGACATAATGAGGTTTCCACCCGACAAAGACAATTTACTAAAAGTAGCAATAGCACAATGTAGAAATGCTCTTTACTTTTACAAGTAACATTTGACTTGAGTAAAAAGTATAAAAAGTGTTGGCCTCAAAACGTACTTCTAGAACCAAAGTAAAGTAATCATGATGGCCCATGTCACTGTTCTTTCCCCCAAAATGTTTCAACATCTGTCAATCTATTTTTTTTTCTTCGAACATAGCAATCTACAAAGTCAACAGGTGTCGCAACGCTTTTGAATAGCCAACGTATAACAATTATGGCTTAAAGGTAGGGTAAGTGATTTGCGTTGGTTAAAATAAGTGTTAAATAGCTCTATATTCTGATAGTACTCATTACTATAGAGTGTTTGTTCAGTAACAGGAGTCTCCTTGTCTCTCCAGCTCTTTATTAAACAGAAAATGCATTTTCGTTTCAGTTTCAGTTTCATTTCCAATTTTATCCAATCAGGATAGAGAACTCAATCAGGATATAGATTAAACAAGTGAAATTGGAAGTGATGACACTAAGAAATGAGCATGCAAAATTGGAACTGGAACACTATAAAAAAATGAAGCTTAAAAATTGGTACTTTCTCCTGATTGGCTGAGATTTTGACACCTACCGAAAAATGTATTTTCTGTTTATTAAAGAGCTGGAGAGACAGGGAGACATCTGTTACTGAACAAACACTCTATAGTAATGATTACTATCAGAATATAGTGATTTAACCTTTTAACAAAATACTTTTTGTTTTAACCCAGAAATATCACTTACCCTACCTTTAAGTGATGAGTGTACGTTTTACGTACATTATTTAACGTTTTTTAAATAATGTGAATCTGCAAAGTAAACGGTAACTAACATTTTCAAACAACTGGAGTGGAGCAAAAAGTACAATATTTGCCTCCGAGACATAGTGGAGTAGAAGTACAAAATATTTCAAAATGGAAATACCTAAGTGAAGTAAAAGTACTGTACCTCCAAAACTGAGTAAATGTACTCGTTTGCATTCCACCAATGAGCATAAGCAAAGCACACATTCTTCGGCAGATGTTGGAGCGTGGTCCGTCGTGTACATTCCTACCCACAGCCATGTGAGCCATATCGACAACAGGGGTATATCCCGCGAGTCACTAGTGCAAAAATGTGTTTTCTTTCTCTCTCTCAAGGCTGCTGTAAGCACCAACTTCTCTTCCTTGAAAGTCATTGGGCAGATAAATAATGCCATGTAATGATGCTTTAACCCATTAAGACCTGGAACTGTGTCATTTTTTGATTTGAGCTAAAAAAGCATTATTTTACACTTTGGCTATTCGAAAATAGCAGATATACAAGCTCGTAGCGCGGCACCGAGTGCCGCGCTACGAGCTTGTATATCTGCTATTTTTGAAAAATCGTGAAATTATGTGCAAATCTTTGAATACATATATTTTTAAAGCGAACATTTTTAACTCAAATCTTTGCTTCTGGGGGTCCCTGGAACAAAATATTTTGCGGCCAAATACATATAATTTTGGGGGTCCTTGACATGAAAAAGATTGAGCACCACTGATATAGAAACATAGGTTTTTCAGAAAACTGTTGGGATTTAGGAGACATGTAGAAGCGGCTTCAGGTCTCAATGGGTTAATCCAAGCCTCTAAAATCACGACATAGTGCAGGCAAGCCCTAATCCCATATTACCATTCAAATGAGTATGTGTTATCCCGAAGGGCTAATCTTCAATTGTAACGAGCAGCCGTGTCCCCTATATATGTCTCCGCTGTGCGGGAGCAGCTAACACCCTGCTAGCGTCTCCCATGTGTCTCCACTGAAGACACATAGGCAGTGTGTTAGCTAGAAATGCTCTCTTTTACAAGTCAAATAATTGTATTAACCCATTGAGACCTGAAGCCGATTCTACATGTCTCCTAAATCTCAACAGTATTCTGAAAAACGTATGTTTCTATATCAGTGGTGCTCAACCTTTTTCATGTCAAGGACCCCCAAAATGTATTTGGACGTGGACCCCCCATCAAAATATGTTGTTCCAGGGACCCCCTAGAAGCAAAGATTTCAGTTAAAAATGTTCGCTTTAAAATAATATATATTCAAAGATTTGCACACATTTTCACGATTTTTCAAAAATAGCAGATATACAAGTTCATAGCGCGGCACTCGGTGCCGCGCTATGAGCTTGTATATCTGCTATTTTTGAATAGCCCAAAGTGTAAAATAATGCTTTTTTAGCTCAAATCTAAAAATGACACAGTTCCAGGTCTTAATGGGTTAAAAATGTAATTGAGTAAAAGTGCAAAAGTTGTGAGCTTGTAGATTTTGAATGGCCGAAGTAAAACATAGGGATTAAGTGGTATGTTTTGTAATAATAATCTAAATCGATAAAGTAACTTGTTTTCAAATAATTGCAATGGAGTAAAAATATTGCAATATTACAATATTTGCCTCTTAAAGTAAGTAAAGTAAATATACCTTAAAATCGTACTTAGTTACTCTCCACCACTGCTGAGACGGCAGAGAGCTTTACCATATAATAACCAGCAGTGACCTTTTGGTGTGGACGAGGATTTGCATCACAAGCGGCCTCGATGTTCAAAACACACATAGCTACTGTAAGCGCGGGAAGAACATGACATGATGCGGCTTTACGTTTGGGGCAGAAACCTTGTGTATCTCCATATTTCAACTTTGTCGTTATCGTCTCTGTCCGGTGAACTCATACCTCTACGAAACGCCTCGCTTCGTGTCGCGTTTCGAGCTTGTAGATCTGCTACTTTTGAAGCTTTTGTGTGTGACGCTGCTGTAGTATGATCAAGAAGGACGTTAATTTAGGAAAAAACACAGAATATGGAGATAAGCGGTTTCTGCCCGACAGCAACGTTATGTTTTTTTTTCATGAATGAATGCCCCGTTGATATTGCCGCGCAAAAGCAGCAAAAAATAGCCGATCTACTAGCTCACAGCGTGTCGCATCGTGTAGATCAGCTATTTTTGCTACTTTGAACAATTCTGAAAGTAAAAGTGGTTGAGTGTGTTTTTTATAAATATTGAACCGATAAAGTATTAACAAGAGCTTGTGACCAAATAACAACCACATTGGATCCAACTGGAACACAGGTTATTTTTTTCCCCCACATTTTCCTGAAAGGTAATGTTTTTGGGACGTACATACAAGGTTTCCACCCGAAAGCAATGCTTAAAAAAAATAAAAAAAACAAATACGAGCGCTAGCTGGCCTGATTCCAGTTCCTTGCCAATTGGGTCACACATGCATGTGGTCTTACCTGAAGGAGCTCTGCCTGTGCGTGCCGTGCATGCATGCGCTCCTCTGGCTGGCGTGTGCACACGTGCACACGTATACGGATCCCGTTGCAAAAACCCTCAGCCCTTTTTTTTTTTATTAACCCATTGAGACCTGAAGCCGATTCTACATGTCTCCTAAATCCCAACAGTTTTCTAAAAAACGCATGTTTCTATATCAGTGGTGCTCAAACTTTTTCATGTCAAGGACCCCCAAAATGATATGTATTTGGCCGCGGACCCCCATCAAAATATTTTGTTCCAGGGACCCCCAGAAGCAAAGATTTGAGTTAAAAACGTTCGCTTTAAAAACATATATATTCAAAGATTTTCACACATTTTCACGATTTTTCAAAAATAGCAGATCTACAAGCTCGTAGCGCGGCACTCGGTGCCGCGCTATGAGCTTGTAGATCTGCTATTTTTGAATAGCCCAAAGTGTAAAATAATGCTTTTTAGCTCAAATCTAAAAATGACACAGTTCCAGGTCTTAATGGGTTAATGGGTGTCTCGCTGCTCCCAGCCAGGTGGTTGCAGAGCGGTAATAAATGTGGTCCAATATATCATCCGCAGCACATTACAGGGGGAGCGAGGGGGACGATTATTCATGCCGGCAGGGGCACGGACAGACCTTTCACAGGTTCAGGGGGCCTCAAACTTTGAAAAGGGCGTGTCCCTCATCTTTCTCACCAAAAAAAAAAAAAGAAAACGGGGGAGGTAGGTCAAGTCTTCCGGCTGTCTCCTGTTTTTTTTTCTGGACTGGTGGTGGTGATAAGTATATAAGGGGTGTGTGTGTCTGTCCGTCCGTATGTGTGCGGACGGCCTCAACATGTTTGTGTCTGGCCTCAACAGCTGCAGCTGATTGCAACACAAAGATGCAACCCGTTACACTAATTAAACACAAACAGGAGTGCAGCACATGCGCGTAATGAACTCATCAAAGGCACCCCTCATCTCACACTGGGTGTGATTTTTCTTTTTTCAGAGACATTGGCGGTGTGGGCTTACTAAAAACAGCCGTCAAAAGACGTCTTTGGCAGGGAATGAGTTAAAAAAAATACTACCAGCTCTACAAGCTCACAACGCGCCGGCATACGACGCGTTGTGGGCTTGTAGGTCGGCTAGTTTTGGCTAAGAGATAAGTGGTTTAAGCAAGCATGCTGACTCAAGTGGAAGGCAGCAGTCCACAGCGGGACTATAAATACCAACCAACTATTTCCAGAAATGTACAGTATGCTGTATATGTGCTCTCATAATTATCGTTGTAGTTATCATGCTTGGTATATATGGACAGCCCTTGGTAGTGTCTGCTGCATGTACTGATCAAATATCGTTCTTCTTTAACCCATTAACACCTGAGGCCGCGTCTAAAAAAAATCTAAATCGGAAAAAAATATATTAAAAAAGAATTTTCATGATTTTTCAAAAATAGCAGATCTACAAGCTCGTAGCGCGGCACTCGGTGCCGCGCTATGAGCTTGTATATCTGCTATTTTTGAATAGCCAAAGACATCTGAAGTGACACAGATGCGTTCCAGGTATCAATGGGTTAACCTTAATTAGCAGCGTTGATAGCGGCAACATGTCGAAACGTTACCTCTTTGAAACTGGTGGATCACGCAGACACGCGTTAACCCATTAAAGCCGGGAACGCGTCTGTGTAACCACTTCGACCATTGTATTATACTTTGGCTATTCAAAAATAGCAGATCTACAAGCTCGTAGCGCGGCACCGAGTGCAGCGCCACGAGCTTGTAGATCTTTTACGAGCCGTACAAGCCGCACAAATCTTTTGCGAGCCGTAAAGATTTGTGCACATCTTTGAATATATATATTTTTTAAAGAGAACATTTTTAATTCAAATCTTTGCTTCTGGGGGGGGGGGTCTCTGGAACAACATGTTTTGAGATGGGGGTCCGCGGCCAAATACATATCATTTTGGGGGTCCTTGACATGAAAAAGTTTGAGAAACACTGATTATAGCGACATACGTTTTTTTTCAAACAACCGTTAGGGTTTAGAAGACATTTGTAGAATCCCCAGAAGCAAAGATTTGAGTTACAAATATTCATATTAAAAGAATATTCAGTATATGTTCAAAGATCTGCAAAAATGTTTTTAAAAAATAGCAGATATACAAGCTCATAGCGCGGCACTCGCTTTGAGCTTGTATATATCCGCTCTTTTTGAATAGCCAAAGTATTAGATAATGGTTAAAGTGGTCACACGGATGCGTTCCCGGTTTTAATGCGTTAATGAGATACTTTTAGATCGTCAGCAGACTTTGCTTTGCTTTCCTTTCCCAGACAGAGAGGTGGGCGTCATCCAGACTGCCACTTCTTTCACATTATTCAAGGTTCCCCGCCAGGTCAGCTTGCAGGGCTCAATTAAAACAAGCACTTCTCCAGTCAGTCAGTCAGTCAGTTAGTCGGGGACTAGGAGGGTGAAGATGGCATCGGGTTGCCAGATCTGCTTATTATAATTTCCCCGCAAGATTTGATTTGAAAATAGCCGATCTACAAGCTCACAACGCGTCGCACCGCAACGCGTTGTGAGCTTGTAGATCTGCTATTTTCAAATAGCTGATGTATATGTTAAAGTGCTCATGCGGCCCATAGTCGCTTCTCTTGGGCTGGTTTTCCTAGACCTGGTTGCTTGTTTTCTCTCACAGAATCTGGCAAGTGGTGTGCCGCTAGCTGGATACGGAGGGGGCGGCTGTTTGGATCAGCGTCTCTGTTACAATTTACAATCTAAGGGGTTCATTTGGTTCCATTTGTACGCTCTCTCAGAGTTACGACGGTCCTTGAAATTGACCCATTAAGACCTGAAGCCGATTCTACAAATGCCTTCTAAATCCCAAAAGTTTTCTGAAAAAAACGTATGTTTCTATATCAGTGGTGCACTAACTTTTCCATGTCAAGGACCCCCAAACTTATATGTATTTGGCCGCTGACCCCCATGTGAAAATATTTTGTTCCAGGGACCCCCAGAAGCAAAGATTTTAGTTACAAATGTTCACTTGAAAAAAATATATTCAAAGGTTTGCAATTTTTTTTATGATTTTTCAAAAATAGCAGATCTACAAGCTCGTAGCGCGGCACACGCGCTACGAGCTTGTAGATCTGCTATTTTTTGAATAGCCAAAGTGTAAAATAAAGCTTTGTAAGCTCAAATCAAAAAATGACACAGATGCTTCTCCAGGTTAAGGTTAAACACGTTTGAGAACCACTGGTCTAAAATAACATTCAGTACATGTGAAACTATAGGATTAACCGGTAAAAACGACAAACCTGGCATCCGTCTAAAACAGCATGCCATCTAAATAACGCTCCGTACATTCGAGCACACAGGACACCAGGGGAAAAAACACTGAACCCAGATATCGTCTCTGTCGGTTGGAAATCTCATACATCCAAAACTGTTCCTTTTTTGTCGCTTTGCACTGCGCTTCGAGCTTGTGGACCAGTGGTGGAAAGTAACTAAGCACATTTACTTAAGTACTGTACTTAAGTACAATTTTGAGGTATTTGTACTTTACTTGAGTATTTCCAATTTCCAATACTTTTACTTCTACTCCACTACATCTCAGAGGCAAATATTATACTTTTACTCCACTGCAATTATTTGAGAACTTTAGTTACTTTTCAGATATGAATTATGATATTATAAAACATACATTAACCACTTTAGCCCTATTTTATACCTAGGCTATTTGAAAATAGCCGATCTACAAGCTCACAACGCGTCGCGAAGCGACGCGTTGTGAGCTTGTAGATCGGCTATTTTCAAACATTTTACTACTTTTACTTTTGGTACTTGGTAAGTACATTTTGATGCCAATACTTTTGTACTTTTACTCAAGTAAATTTTGAATTCTGGACTTTTACTTGTAACAGAGTATTTTTATTTTGCAGTATTGGTACTTTTACTTAAGTAAAGAATTTGAGTACTTTTTCCACCACTGTTGTGGACCTGCTACTTTTGACGCGTCTGTGAGACGCTGTAGTACGATCAAGTAGGGCATTGATTCATTTACGGAAAAAAAAACGGCAAAAGTAAAAAAAATCTGGAGATGAGAGGTTTCTGTCCCGAACCGCGACGATATCCGTGTCGACTGTGTGTTGTTGGCAGCCATCAGGCCCGGGCGGCGCGCAGGCAGACAGATGAGGCAGAACAGCTGGCCCTAATGTGAGTTGGGTAGCGCGAGCGCGGCCCCAGTCACAGCGCATCAACGGGCCCATACGTTAGCTGACAGAGTGAGGCTCCGGACCGCACTCGTCTATAGCGCCGGGTTGTCGCCGGCCCCGAGCCCCGAGCCCAGGTGGGGGGGGGTGGGGTGGGGGGGGATAGGCAATCTGTCCCCTCACTAGAGAAAGGGGAGGGTTTGTTTGGGGGGAGGGGGATGTCACCGGACATCACAACCCTTATCCTTCAAAACAAAGAACAATAGCGGTGTTTTACAACCATGACAAACATTCATACACTCAAAGCCGAGCTACAGGGGCTGGACAGCCTCTCAGGAGCTGACCGACAGTGGGGGGGAAAGTAACTTTGTACGTTTTACTCAAGTACTGTTCTTAAAGCCGTGCCAGGAAAGTAAAAAAACACAAAACGATTTTTAGCAACCTCTGCTGGTCACTACCGTCATTGCGGGTTTTTAGCGGAGTCCTGCATTACCCAGAATTCCATTTGTTTTCACCCGGAAGGCGGAAGCGTTTCAAGAAGCGTTCTTTTAGTTGTTTTATACTATCTGCGCATCGTTTCTCTTAGCCAGTGGAGCTTTAGTTACCGTGAGCTGTGTTTTCTTTTGCTGTTGTTTTCTTCTAATTCCTGTTATTTATAGTAGTTCCTGGCCAAACAGGAAACCAGTGTATTTCCGTTTTTTCGGCCGGATGACGTCATTTACGCGGGAAAGACGCCCCATCCACTTTCAATAGAAAATATGTTTATGGTGGAATCGAACCCCTAGAGGCCGTGTTGGTGGGCAGGTACCCGAGCAACTTAAAGTGAGCCTGTGTGCCCACGCGTACTTGTACGGACATTCTGTAGTCCCATCATTATACGTTTATGTGCCAACAGTTGTTTCTCAAATCTGTGACAATGCCATACACAGTACCAGTATGTCAAAATGTATTGCTTTTGCTCTTTATGTAGGCATAAACAATTTAAAAGGTTGTGTCAAAATCCATTTCAATTAGCTATGTTTTGTCAACATTTATCCATCTACTGTACATGTGAGCACATACTGTATAGCATTGGTTCTCAAAGTGGGGTCCGAGGACCCCCAGGGGTACTTGAGGGGGTTTCAGGGGGTCCCCAGCTAAATGATCGATTAGGCACCAAATGGACCCTTATGGGTCTGTAACTCTGAGAGTGTACAAATGGAACCAAATGGACCCTAACGGGTCCATTTGGTTCCATTTGTACACTCTCAGAGTTAAATTGACATAGATTTTACAATATAAATTGCGGTCCAAGTGATAGAAATGCCATTAAATGGGGGTCCGTAGCCCTAATGCATGTCAAACTGGGGGTCCTTGAAATTAAAATGGTTGAAATCACTGCTAGAGAGCCGTAAAAATCTTCTCTTATGGGGGTCCCTGTCTTATCTTTTCAAATGGGGGTCCGCGGTCTAATAAGTGTCGATTTGGGGGTCCTTGGCACGAAAAAAGTTTGAGAACCACTGCTGTATGGTACCAGTGAAAGTGGTTAAGTGTGTATGCCACGCGTATATAAACATCACAAGAGCTTGTGACTAAATAATGTCTACATTGGATCAATTGGAATTCCTTTGTTCCTGAAAAGTAAGCGTTTTGGACATAACAAGGTTTCCACCCGACAGAGACCATAACTCAGCTCAGGCATAATTTTGGAGGATAATGACCGTACTCATTTGTGACAGATGTGAGTTTAATTGCTGTTGGAAAAACATAATCGCATGTTGTGATGTGTTTTTTTTCGGTGTGTTCTGTTCCTTAACAACACAGTTTATCTTTGGATTGAAAACAAGTCATTTCTCCTTACATAACAGCTCACCTCTCTCCTACTTGGAGGTGAGGAAACAGGATTGTATCTGATCAAATAAATTGCCAACATTTTTAAACATTTCAGTGACTAGTACAAAATCACTCGATGTCACTGTCGGGCCAGAAACCTTGTATGTCCAAAACGGTTGCCTGTAGATTCAATGTAGTTATTATTTAGTCACAAGCCTTAGTTTAGTTTATTTGAAAGCCAAAAAAAAAACACAAAAAAGTTACAGCCCACATATGCTTTTTCAACATGTTTCCAAACTAGAACCAGGAGACCTGGTACTGCCAGACCCCTAGTGGTTGAAATCTGAATGGCCGGACTTCGCATGACGTGTGTATCTGTCTGTGTATCTGTCTTCCCATTTATGCCATATATGGAGAAAAGAGGGACAAAAGAGGGATCCGTTTGTCTGTCAGTGTATCTGTCTTCCCATGTATGCCATATATGGACAAAAGAGGGACAAAAGAGGGACGGAAGAGGGACAGACAAAGCCTCATGTAGGCCGACCCTCTGGGTCTGGCAAATAGCCGATCTTCACGCTCCCAATCTTGTACGACGAAGTAGGGCATTAATGTACAGAAAAACATACAAAGTTAAAACATGGAGATACAAGGTTCTCTTCCCGGGCGGTGACGAAATGTTTCACTGTTTGAACTTTAAGCGTAACAACCAGAGCAGCGGCAGATTAAACTCCTCTGTTGGGTTGTATCTGGATCCTGGCTCTTCCCGTTAACCCATTAAGACCTGAGGCGATTCTTTAAAAACATCTAAATCCTAATAGTTTTTTGAAAAAAATATTTAAAAGAAAAATGTCACGATTTTTCAAAAATAGCAGATATACAAGCTCATAGCGCGGCACTCGGTGCCGCGCTATGAGCTTGTATATCTGCTATTTTTGAATAGACAAAGACATCTAAAGTGACACAGATGCGTTCCAGGTATCAATGGGTTAAAGTGTTACTGTATCTCACGAAGGCCGCCAGAGCTGACGGGTTTATTTTTAAAAGAGATTTCACAGAAATTCTTGTCAGAATCGCTTTATTTACCAAGCAGGGTAAATGTATCAATGTGACACTGATATGCAGACAAGATGACAAGTTGCTGTCAGTTGCAGAAAACCACCAGAGGCACAAGGACATCACAGGGTGTCTTCGTGTTGCACGGACGTGATGCAACCCCCCCCCACCACCAGGACAGTGCTTCTCAAAACTTTGTTCATGTCTAGCCAAGGACCCCCAGTTTGATATTCATGAGGCCACGGACCCCCACCATTTGTTCCGATTCTTTTTTTATCTCTGGGACCGCAATCTAACACCAGTGGTTTTCAACCTTTTTCATGCCAAGGACCCCTTAATTGATGTACATTTGGCCGCGGACCCCCATCTGAAAATATTCTGTGCCAGGGACCCCCAGAAGCAAAGATTTCAGTTAAAAATGTTCGCTTAAAAAAATGTATATATATTCAAAGATTTGCACACATTATTCAAGATTTTTCAGAAATAGCAGATCTACAAGCTCGTAGCGCGGCACTCGGTGCCGCGCTACGAGCTTGTAGATCTGCTATTTCTTAATAGCCAAAGCTAAATGGTTAAAATGATTAATGATTAGTAATTAATGGTGAATGATTGTGACGCTATGTTAACTATTTTTTTGTTGTTGCTGGGGACCCCCTGGTGAGGTCCCCAGACCTGTTACAGACCTGTAACTCCTCAAGGACCACACCTGGGGGGTCTCCAGACCCCACCTTGAGAACCACTGATTGAACTAATCACGTAGTAGTTCAATCAGTACTTTAGCCTTTTTCCCAACTTGTCTTCATATAATTGGTCCTCACTAATGCTCTTTAGAAGATGGCACCATTTCACTGTCTCAGAAGACCATATTCACACGGCGGCCATTTTGGAATTTAACATCGAAAGTGACACTTCATTGACTTAATAGCAACATGGCCTCCGTGTGAATATGGTCTAGTGACGTCATCGGTAAGCAGGTTTGGTCACTTCAAACAAGATTTCAAACGTTTTGTTATTTTTATTGTATTAATGCAAGAACAATGGCTTCTATTTAAGCATGCTAACTTTCCAGGAAGAGAAAAAAACTGTAGTTTCTATTAGTTTGGAATCAATCTGGGAACCCGTAGTCCCAAAAAAAAGGAAATGACAGCGCCCTCTGCTGCTTTTTTCCTTTGAATTTGACTCTGGGGGGACGTACCAATAGAATGTGGATAACAGGATGTTGGCCGTTAGGTCCCGCCCTCAGCCCTCCACTTCCGTCTTTGTTTACATTCCTAACTATACACGTAACAGGAGCTCCCGACAGATTCAGCTGCGGAACTCTGAATCTGTCTTGAGAGATTAGTTTGGAATGGGTACGTCATGGGGTAGGCAGGTTTCTGAACATTAGTGAGGACCAATTATAAGATACGTTTTAAATTGGGCCGGGGTGAAGTGCTCCTCTAACCATCTGAACCCTAGCATGCCTATTATGGGGCAACATTCGCTGTGACACGTTGAGAGCTTGTAGATTTGCTACTTTTGGTAAAGAGATTTGGTGTAGACAGTGTTGCCAGATTCTGGGAGAGAAACAAGCAACCAGGTCTAGGAAAACCAGCCCAAAAGAAGCAACTATGGGCCACATGAGCACTTTAACATATACATCAGCTATTTTCAAATAAATTCTTGCGGGGAAATTATAATAAGCGTAGGGGGCGGCCATAGCTGAGTGGTTAGTGAGGCCGCCTAGGGAGCCAGAGGCCCTGGTTGCCCCAGGTTCGATTCCAGGCCAGGCCAGCATATGTGTCGATGAAATGAAATTTGTCCCTGAGCAAGACTCTTAACCCCTAATTGCTCACAGGTTCTCATTGGAAACAAGACCGCAAGGACTTTCATGAACGACCTGTTAAAAGGAATTATCCTTAAGCAGATCTGGCAACCCTGGGTGTAGCCGGGGGGAGAAAAAAAAGAGTACAGAGCCAATTGGGTCAAGTGGTTAACCACATGAACCCGGGCGTCCGTATTCTGGGCATGTCATACTTGTTGAACATTGGGCGACCAAAGGCAAACATTTGGCGGAAATAGCAGAGTGCCAGGTTGTGATGCACTCTGAGCTTGAAGATTGGTTATTTATTTTTCAGTGATTTGGTGTAGACCAAGATTAGACCCCTGCGGAATCCCGGTCAACAAAGTATAGGTTTTAAGTGGTTCATCTCAAATTGTAGGGTGTGTGGCCGTGTACAGTGTGAGGTGATTAGTGCTGAATAAACAGTAGTAGACCATTCCCCGCTTTACTTTATCTGCAAATTGACTGTTCTTCTCCCCTGCTGACATAAAAGAAAAAAGAAAAATTGGCAGTGTTGTGCCCACAATCATTGAATTACGGCGTCTCCTCCCAAAACCCAAGCAGCCATGTCTGCGTCTGCAGGCAAGAGCAGGCATACTAAACAGGCTCCCCACCAGAGAGGTCTTTCTAAGGACAAGCACGGACGTGCCTTACCAGTTGTAAGTGGTTTTGTAGCAGAGCCGAAGCGTTTTCAGCCCTGCCTCCCTTCGCTCGCCCGTTTGAAGTCTTGGAATTGTCCATTTGGACGAATGTTTAACCAGCTGATTCCTGAGAGCAGCAGGACCCCTGTCAAAGGAAAGAGCTCCCCCCCTGTCTTTTCAGTCGACGGGGGGCCCGGGAGTGGGCCGGCGACCCTGCCGTGCATTTCAAAGTAACTCGTCTAGTGGTGTTGAACACCTCCTGGGTACGCCCGGGGACCAGCTGACGCCCTCACTCTGAAGCTGTAGTGTGAGCGGCTCCGGTCCAATTTTCCATACTAGAACTCCGGCCAGAATGCAGTAGCACGCAAAACAAGTCACTTTGGTCTCGTCTGTTTGAATTCTGTAAGCCGGCACGCAGGGCTGTCGCCATCGGGACGATTAATTGCCGTACAAATAATTGCGATGAATGATTTGACTGTGTTTTGGCGTTGAACGAATAATGTGCTATGGCCAAAACAGGCAATATACTTAATTTTTTTTATTTTCAAAAACAGCACATCACAACACATCACGATGCCTTGTGAGCATGTAGATTGGCTATTTTTGCTTGAGAGCGTAAAATGAAACCAAATGGACCTCATTTTATGATCCCAAGCAAAAAAAATCGAAAAAAGTAAGTTTTTCTTTTTTTTCTCTTTAAATTTGTAATTTAAAAAGTATAGTTGTTTAATCTTCATCCTCCTCTTCCTCATCCTGGTTGATCTGGAAGTAGCGAAGCTGATAGCTCTCCTTCGTGTCACCGACCACCCGCAGCCAATCCCTCAGGTTGTTCTCATACAGGTACTTCTTGGTGAGATATTTCAAGTATCTCTTGGAGAAGGGAACCCCGGACTCCACGGCAATCCTGCTCTTGCTCCTCTCGACGGAGACCACGCCGCCGCCCAGGTTTCCGGCTTTGCCGTTCACCTTAATGCGCTCCTGGAGAAACCTCTCAAAGTTGGCCGCGTCCATAATGCCGTCCTCGACGGGGTGGGTGCAGTCCAATGCGAACTTAAGGATCTGCTTTTTCTTCTTCCCAGCCTGCTGCTTCCCCAGCACTGGCTTTTTAATCGGAGCCATGACTGACAAATGTGGCAGAAAAGGAGGAGGAAAGGGCTGTGCAGGAAGACTTTGCGGGGTGAAAATAGGGAAACCAGGATGAAAGCGTTTAAAAGAGTGTGGACAACAACGTGGAAATAATGACGGAAATAAGACTACTATGATCTTATATAAGCATTGGCTTAAGGGAGGACGGGCCAGCCAGTGGACCACGTCTACACGCTCATGTCACTATGACACAGCCCATATCCATATAAGGAGTTCCCAATACAGCTATGACCAAATATGGAATGTATTGTCTAACCCTTGGTCAGGCCAAGGACCCCCTAGCTGAGAGAGAGATGAAGCAGGGACCCCCTACTCTATATCTATCTATCTATCTATCTATATATACAATTTGAATCCTGCGCCATGTCGGTTGTCAGTATGTATGTACGTTGTATGTGGCCAGTCCGTGGATTTAGGAGAGCACAAAACTCTCTCTCACACTGTGAGGTGCCTGTATAGATTGTGTTTCGGATTAAAGTTTTTTTTTTACTTAGTCTGCTCTTTTTTCCCTCTACACCGATATAGCCTCTTTGCCAAAAATAGCAGATCTACAAGCTCTCAACGCCTCGCGCTGCGAGGCGTTGAGAGCTTGTAGATCTGCTATTTTTGGCTAATGTTCCCCCTCAGAAAAGGAATTCTAGGGTTCAAGTGGTTAATGTAAGAAAACGAAATCCTATCACACAAAGATTTGGCGGACCCCCTATAGTAGCTCTGAGGACCCCCTAGGGGTCCCGGACCCCCTGTTGAAGACCCCTGGTCTAACCTAAATGTGTTTTCATGGCATCAGGCGCAAGCAAATCGGTCGTCTCCATATATGGGCATAAAAGGGACAAGGACTGACAGATACAGATATGGGCTCATATTGCTTGGATCGTAGGTGTGATGCGGCCCGAACCTCTAGTTTCTCTTAATGTCATCCAGCTGTTTTTACACAGATGAGTGGAAACGATCATAACAATTATGTAAAAAATTATTACGATTAGCTCTTGCAATCAGGCGATTATGTCATAAATGTAACAGCTCTGGGGTTGGCCAAGGGACAGACTGTTTCGTACTGAACCTATTAGTCCAGGGATTCATGAAACGTGTTCGTGTCAAGGGCCCCCAAATTGATATGTATTTGGCCACGGACCCGCATCTCAAAACGTTTTGCGTCAGCGACCCTCCAGAACAGAAGTTGAAAGTGTTTGTCAAACTTTTTCAAGATTTCACGATTTTTCTAAAAATGTAAAAAAAAAAAATGGCAGATATACAAGCTCGCTGTGAGCTTGTACATCTGCTATTTTTGAGTATAGCCAACGTATACAATATGGATAAAGGGGTTAAAATGATTGATGGGGGACCCCTTGGACCCCCCCCCCCCCCAAGGACCCCCCCGGACCCCACTTTGAGAACCAATGCTATAGTCATGATGAGGCTCCGGTCCAATTTCCACGCTACAACTCTAGCCCAGAACGGTACGCTCATTTGCATGCAGTCACTTGGGCTGTCTGTTTTCATTTTGTTCGAACGAGCTTGATACGCTCACTAAATTCTTAAAAAGCTTTGTTATTAATTTAGATAATAAGCTCTCTGCTATATCAAAACACTTCTCGCTGTTCCTCTCCCAATTAGTCGGACTGGGAGGCAATGCTGGAACATTGTTCTTTTTTTTCCTTTTGTCTTCTGTCCCCCTTTTTCCCCACAAAACATCTGAATTTGGACCCATAAGCTTGAATTGTGTGGGTGTATATTTTTCACCAAGCCAAGTGCCTCTTTTAACATTATTTATTGCCAGCCGCCTAATGTTTTGCTATTGTTGGCGTGTGTGCGTTATTGGGTCAGACGTGGAAGCCATTTGTGTGTAAGTAATGTTCAGTAAGGCTCTTGTTTATGGCGTTCAGGAGGGAAGCAGTGAGGGAACCAACCGGGCCACATTGCCTCCACTATGTCGCTCTGTCTCAAAGGGAAAAAATATGTTTTCCTTTTGTTATTGCCTCTGGGGGCACCACCTCCTTTTGTGTGTAGAAACAGGGACTCGGTTTGGCTCCTCCCCTTTCTTAGTCCACTTCCTCCCGGGTGCCTCTGTGTTTATTCCAACTAACACTACATGTTTAGGGCAGTGGTGCTAATCTTGAGCTCTCTCGCTCTCTCTCTCTCTCTCTCTCTCTCACGCACGCACGCGCGCGCACGCACGCACGCACGCACGCACGCACGCACGCACGCACACAATTCTCTAAACCCCACAAAAAAGGGAAAAGTACATGTAGTCAAATACTTGAAGTAACATTTTTAGGTTGTTACTGAGTATTTTTTCGATACTTTATAGTTCTACTCCGCTACATCTCAGAGGCAAATATTGTACTTTTTTACTCCACTACAATTATTTGGACAGCTTTAGTTACTTAAGATTATTATTATTAAACCCAGTTTTATACTTTGGCTTTTCGAAAGTAACCACGCTACAAGTAGTAGACCGTTCCCTGTTCCTTTTATCTGCGTAAGAAAATGTACCGTTCTCTCCCCTGCTGACATCAAAATGAAAAAAATGGCAGTGTTGTGCCCACAATCATCTCTCATCGTCTACTTTTACTTTGGCACCGTAAGCATATTTTGACGCAGATTCTTTTGTACTCGAATCCAAGTAAGTGTGTGAATACAGGGGTATTTTTATGTTGTACTTCTTCCACCGGGGCTCGTCTCTCTCTCCTGTCAGCAGACGCAGGAGTGGCGTGTCAGGCTTTCTTCTCACACAACGCAGGCAAAATGTCCTTTCAGTCGACTACAGGGGGGAAAATCTGTCAAATTTACAACAGTCCCCCATTAGACGTAGAGCTGATTAATAACCCAAGGAAAAGGTCATCGGCCAGCAAAAACCTTTCATTCACAGATTCTAGACATGAATAGACCCCGAAAACAATACTCCTAGAGCCCTCTGTGGCGCAGATATGCTGCACTCTTTTTCATGTGAAGGACCCCCAAAATATGTATTAAGCCGCGGACCACCATCTCATATTTTGTGACAGTGAAGTTTTGAGTTAAACATGTTCACTTAAAAAAAAAAAAAAACATTAAAAGACTTAGAAAAAGATTTAGAAAAAATAGCAGATCTACAAGCTCATAGCGCGGCACTCGGTGCCGCGCTATGAGCTTGTATATCTGCTATTTTTTAATAGCCAAAGTAAGTATAACATAGTGGTTAAAGTGCATGGTTAAAATGATTGTGACTCTAATTTAGTAACTAATTGTAACTAATTTAGCTCTATACAGTTACTAGTGGTTCTCAAAGGGCGGTCCGGGGACCCCCGGGGGTCCTTGAGGGGGTTCCAGGGTGTCCCCAGCAAAATGACTTAATATAGCATCTAGGGGTGTGCCGATACACTAATTTCACGAAACGATACGATACGATATTTGGCTCACAACTTCGATACGATTTCGATACGATACGATACGCACTTTTTTTATTATGAAAATATATGGAGGAGAAAAAAAGAAAATGCAAACAAATAATTCTGTTTTTGCATTATTCAGACATGCAAACTTGTAGCTTTTCAGCTACAATAGCCGTTTTGAATCCAAATAGTATGACACCTGACCCGAAAAAAAAAAACATGTTGTCACTCTTTTCACTTCGGGGCCGTTTGCATGCCTGATTATTATGATTGTAAAAAAAAAAAAAAAAAAAAATCAAAAACGATATTTTTTTTTCCAAAACGATACATATCGTCGCGAAAACGTATCACGATATATCGCGGGACGATATATCGGCAGACCCCTAATAGCATCACAATCAGTTTAACCAACTTTAACCTGTACAGTACATGGGCTATTTTGAATAATACAGTAGCCGATGGCGCTGTGAGCTTTGTAGATCTGCTCTTTTCGACGTGATGCATGACGCAAATCTCGAACGGCGGGGTCCCTGGCACAAAATATTTTCAGGGGGGCTGTCTGCAGCCAAATACATGTTAATTTAGGGGTCCTTGACATGAAACATTTTTAGAGAACTAACTACTGTTCTATACTTTTCAAGGAAATGGAAGAAAATAACCTGTGTTCCAAATGGCTCCATTGTAGTTATTATTTAGTCACACGGTCTTGTTAATACTTTTCATTGGTTCAAATCTTTTTTTTTGTGTCCGGGTCGCTCCGTCAGTAGAGCTCTCGCCTGCAGACCACGAGATCATGTGGTCCGATCCCCGGGCACCGCCAACTCAGCTTAGTAGCGAGTAGCACGGCTTGGGTGCGGCAAGTCGTGCGGTAGGTACCAGTGGTGGAAAGCAACTAAGTAAATGTACACAAGTACAGTACTTTTTCAGGTATTTGTACTTTACTTGAGTATTTCCAATTTCCAATACTTTTACTTCTACTCCACTGCATCCCAGAGGAAAATATTGTACTTTTTCTCCATTGCAATTCTTAGAAAACATACTAGTTACTTTGCGGATATAAATTATTACATTATAAAACATACATTAACCACTTCAGTCCTATTTTATACCTAGGCTATTTGAAAATAGCCGATCTACAAGCTCACGAGCTTGTAGATCTGCTATTTTCAAACCTTTTACTACTTTTACTTTTGGTACTTTAAGTACATTTTGATACCAATACTTTTACTCAAGTAGAATTTGAATTCCGGACTTTTACTTGTAACAGAGTACTTCTACATTGCAGTGTTGATACTTTTACAACTTTTAAAACTTTTCCAAAAAAACATTTTTAGTACTTTTTCCACCACTGTAAATATGGAACCAATGAAAAGTATTAACGAGAGCTTGTGACTAAATACTAAACTACATTAAATCTAACCCTAACCCTACATTAAATCCATTGGAGCACAGTTTCTTTTTTTTTTTCCATTTCCTGAAAAAAATCTCAGTTTTGGACATACACGGTTTTCATCCGACAGCAGTGATATCCACCAGTTACTTAACATCCAATCCAACCGCTCTGCTGCAGCCAAGCTTCTTTCCCATCGGGCTCGTTGCGTTGGCTTAGAAAGATCCACCTAACGGGCATCTTAGGGGGCATGGGATGGCACGGATGAACCATCACCACAGACATGAAACAAAACATATTGTCTCATTTACATCACTGTAGCAACAGAAATAAATACAACGCTGGGATAACGGTCGTCGTGGAAACCTTGTATGTCCAATAAAAAAAGAACCTGATCCAATTCAGTTATTTAGTCACAAGCTCTTGTTAATAAATACAAAAATAATCCCCAAAATAGCTAAAATAGCAGATCTACAAGATCACGACATGTTGTGAGCTCGTAGATCGGCTATTTTAGTTACAAATGTTCGCGTTTGAAAATACGTATTCAAAGATTTGCACACATTTTCACGATAAGAAAAAGCAGATCTACAAGCTCATGAGCTTGTATATCTGCTATTTTTGAATAGCCAAAGAAATCTAAAAATGACCCATTCAATCCTGGATTGAATGGGTTAATGTCTCATGTAAGTGTGACATGACGGACTGCCGAATCGGGCGCTGCTCCGAGCTAGGCCATAATCTCTCCGTCTTCATTCCTCGTCTTTTCTGTCTTCTACTTTTGTTTCAGCACTTATTTTGAAAGCCCCACTCCGCTATCCTTTGCTTTGCCTTGGTGCCTTCGTCCCCCGATACCTGGAACGCATCTGTGTCACTTTAGATGTCTTTGGCTATTCAAAAATAGCAGATATACAAGCTCATAGCGCGGCACTCGGTGCCGCGCTACGAGCTTGTAGATCTGCTATTTTTGAAAAATCGTGAAAAAATATTTTTTATATTTTTTTCAAAAAACTGTTAGGATTTAGATTTTTTTTAAGAATCGCCTCAGGTCTTAATGGGTTAACTCAAATTTTATTTTTTATTTTTTCAATTTGACCCAAAGACCAAGGAGATATGATTTTTCGAAGATCTAGACTCCTATCCACTTCCTTGTTAACTCAAAACTTAAAAATTCTGTATCTCGGCTCCTGAGTACTTTTTTAATTTCAATGAGAAATCTCTGGCAGAAAACAGCAAAAAATCTGAAATAATTAGGGCAGGCTAAGTGTTAAGATGAAACACAGATGAGACCAGAGGAGCACCCTTTTTCATATATGTATTGAAAATAATGTATTTACTGTAGGCACAGGTAGAAATATTGTCACGTCTGTTAGGCAGGTGATGCGTTGCTATTCACCTTTCTTAGTTTGTTTTCGTCAATTAGGGACGAGTTCCTTCATGTTCTCCTCCTTCACGTCCACAGTGCCTGCACATTAATCTGAGTGTGTTCTTCCTTAATGTGTGTACGGTACGTGTGCGTACACATTAGGGCTGTGTAGTTAACTCTGCGAGGGCCTTGTTTTCTCTGAGAGTAATTGAACGGTCATTATTCACAAGGTACACGAGTTAGTGACGAGTCATTAAGGAAAGCCACAGTGACGAGGAAACAGAAAGATTAACCCTGTGTGCCATAAAGGGACGCGCGTGTTTGCGCGTGTTTGCGCGACCCTCCGCGGTACCAGCTGGCATCGGCAGCGCTATCGTTTTTCCGGAATGGAGATTACGAGGGCGGCCGCGCCGTTGTCTGTCATTAGCCGGTGTAAATGTCAAAAGCGCCACTGCCGTCGTCACATTCTCTCCACAGCTTTGTTTTAGTCACGCACGGGGTGCCTTTTTCATTATGTATCAAAAGGTGCTCGCTTTGCTGCTCTTTTCGCCCGCCTTTTGAAAAAGCCCAAAGCCTTCCACTTTGATGTGCTGATTTAAACGGAGGGGGGGAGCGGGGGGGGGGGGGGGGGTAGCCTTCCCTGAAAGAGAGGAGCTGTCGTTTTTTTTTTTTTTTTAACCCATTGAGACCTGAAGCCGATTCTACATGTCTCCTAAATCTCAACAGTTTTCTGAAAAACGTATGTTTCTTTATCAGTGGTGCTCAATCTTTTTCATGTCAAGGACCCCCAAAATGATATGTACTTGGCCGCGGACCCCCATCAAAATATTTTGTTCCAGGGACCCCCAGAAGCAATTAAAAATGTTCGCTTTAAAAATATATATATTCAAAGATTTGCGCACATTTTCACGATTTTTCAAAAATAGCAGATCTACAAGCTCGTAGCGCGGCACTCGGTGCCGCGCTACGAGCTTGTATATCTGCTATTTTTGAATAGCCCAAAGTGTAAAATAATGCTTTTTAGCTCAAATCTAAAAATGACACAGTTCCAGGTCTTAATGGGTTAAGTAATAACATTTGGTCGTCCTGAATTGATTTGTATTCATGCATGGGTAAGTCGCGGGGAGAGGAGTCTCCGTCTTTGCTTTGGGATGTCAGGGGGAATGGGGTTGGGGTGAGAGGGGGGGGGGGGGGGGGGTATATAAAGAAATAATTCTATTATGTGTGGAGTGAATAATCAGAGCTCTGTACAGGTTTGAAATGAGTTTTCCTGCTCCGCTGGGGTGGGTGCCTCCTCCGCCATCGCCTGATACCTTTAAACGCACGCTGGCTTTTCGATATCTGCGCCGTCGGGCAGAAACCTCGTATCTCCATATTTCAATTTGTTTTTAAAAAATATATTTTTATTTTATTTTTGGGTGAATTAATGGCCTGCTTTGTTATGCCACAGTGTCTCACACAAACGTAGCTAATAACTACAAGCTTGTAGATCGGTTATTTTTGCTATTTTAGAGGGGGAAAAATAAGTGAAAGTGAAATATCAAGTCTATTCTGTGGGTAATTATACAGTAGATATTGAACCAATTAAAAGTATTAATAAGACATAGGTTAATAACTACATTGGATTCGAACACAGGTTATTTTTTATTGTATTTATTTTTTTGATAAAGTAACACTTTTGGACATCGTCTCTGTCGGGGTGGAAATTTCCAAATGTTTCCAATGACCAAGACCGTTACTTTCCCGGATTCAAATTCAAAAACATCAAAAGTAGCAGATCTACAAGCTCGACTTTGATGTTTTTGTGTGACGCTTGTAGTAGGATCGAGTAGGGGCGCTCATTTAGGGAAAAAGTTAGAATATGGTGAGAGGCTTCTGCCCGACAGGCGACAGTAACGACATACAAGGTTTACACCTGCCGGAAACAGCGACATGCGTTGGTTGGCTCTGGAGGGGGAAGAGAAAAAGAAATCATCCCAGATAAGCAGAACCAGTCAGGTTCACTCTTATCTACATAATCCCCAGTTACACTTCTCTCTCAGGTTTGTAGCCTCTGAATCTTGGAGCGTGTGGCCGTGGTGAACATGTGACATTTGTGTTATAAAACGATATCTGTTGGGTGGAAGCCTTGTACGTCCAAAACCGTTACGTAAAACCCTTAACCCATTGAGACCTGAAGCCGATTCTACATGTCTCCTAAATCTCAACAGTATTCTGAAAAACGTATGTTTCTATGTCAGTGGTGCTCAATCTTTTTCATGTCAAGGACCCCCAAAATGATATGTATTTGGCCGCAGACCCCCATAAAAATATTTAGTTCCAGGGACCCCCCAGAAGCAAAGATTTGAGTTAAAAATGTTCGCTTTATTAATATATATTCAGAAGATTTGCACACATTTTCACGATTTTTCAAAAATAGCAGATCTACAAGCTCGTAGCGCGGCACTCGGTGCCGCGCTATGAGCTTGTATATCTGCTATTTTTGAATAGCCAAAGTGTAAAATAATGCTTTTTAGCTCAAATCTAAAAATGAGACAGTTCCAGGTCTCAATGGGTTAAGTAAAAAGTACAATATTTGCCTCTTGAGACGTAATGGAGTATAAAGTACAAAGAAATGGTAAAAGTGCCTTGAAATTGTACTTTAGTACAGTACTTGTGTAAATGTATACTTAGTTACTTTACACCCCATACTGCAGCCTTAAAGACTCCACAAACCAAGAGATATCCACACGGATTTAGCCAAATCATAACATAACGCTTCAAACCGAATGCGGACTCCTCTCTCTGTAAGAAGTGTACTTTCCCTGTGAAGAGAACGACAAATGCCTTTCGCTGCTGTCGTCAGGCAGAAAACCTTGTATCTCCATATTTCAACTTGTAATGTTTTTCTTTTTAAGTTTTCTCAAAACTTGTACTTTGACTTAACTCATTAATGGGTTAACCCATTGATACCTGGAACGCATCTGTGTCACTTTAGATGTCTTTGGCTATTCAAAAATATCAGATCTACAAGCTCATAGCGCGGCACCGAGTGCCGCGCTATGAGCTTGTAGATCTGATATTTTTGAAAAATTGTGAAAAAAAATATACATTTTTATTTTTTCAAAAAACTGTTGGGATTTAGATTTTTTTAAAGAATCGCCTCAGGTCTTAATGGGTTAAAGGGATTTTTTTTAACCATTTCCCTCTATACCAGCAGTTATCAACCGCTGGAGTAGTGTGGTTTTCACTGTTTGTTTTGGTAGACGGGGTTCTTTTTGGGTTACCACAAAAAAAACATTGAAAACACCAAAACTGAGAGGGCAACATTTTGTAAGTAAGATTTTTGAATGCAGGACTTGTAACAAAGTATTTTGACACTGTGGTATTAATACTTTTACTCTGCTTAAAGCTACAGCACGCCCCTGGTGGAAATGCAGTTCAGCAGGTCAATAAGAACGAAATGAGATCATTGTGGAGCAAACAAACAAAAAGCATTGCCTTGGCCAAAGTTCGTCTCAGCAGTTATTGTTCTAACTGGCCCAAAAACACCTGCGGAGACACCAAGGCTAACATCCGGTGTGATTGGTCAAAAATTCAAGGTTGGTGTGATTTATCCCATTAAGACCTGGAACGCATCTGTGTCACTTGTTCATTTGAGCTAAAAAGCATTATTTTACACTTTGGCTATTCAAAAATAGCACATCTACAAGCTCGTAGCGCGGCACTCGTAGATCTGCTATTTTTGAAAAATCGTGAAAATGTGTGCAAATCTTTGAATGCATATATTCTTTGAAAGCAAACATTAACTCAAGTCTTTGCTTCTCGGGGTCCCTGGAACAAAATATTTTGAGATAGGGGTCCGCGGCCAAATTCATATCATTTTGGGGGTCCTTGACGTGAAAAAGTTTGAGAACCACTGATATAGAAACATACGTTTTTTCAAAAAAAACTTTATTTTGATTTAGAAGACATTTTGCAGAATCGGAACCTCAGGCCTCAATGGGTTATTATCCCCCCCAGACCGGATCGGCCGAGGGATTATGTTTTTGCTTGTGTTAAGTCTCTGGTTGTCTGTTAGTGAGTGTGTTTGGAAGTCTGTCTGTGAACAGCTAATCTAGAGCGTGCACCGCTGGACCGTGCAGCGTGACAATTTGCATGCACGGTCCCAGCGGGCCAAGGAATAGGGGCCATAGGGGCAGGAGCCTATCTCCTGTTTCTGTAGCATGAGGCGGATTGATGCACAAGTACACCCCCCTGGACATGATGCACATGCACCCTGCATATGACGCTAGTACTGTGTGTCCCGGGGATTTACCCTCAATCCAACCTTTGATGCTGTAGTATGATCACGTAGGGCATTAATTTACGATAAAAACTCAAAAAGTTAAAACATGGAGAAAAGAGGGTTCTGCCCGACAGCAATGATATCTGGCCTGGACTGGATCACTAGGGATGGGTATTGGCAACAATCTCACGATACGATACGTATCACGATACTTGGGTCACGATACGATTATATTGCGATACGTATCACGATACTTGGGTCGTATCACGATATTGCAATATATTGCGATATATTGCGATATATTGCGATATATTGGGAAATATTGCGATATATTGCGATATATTGCGATATATACATATATCACAACTACATATTGTTTATATATACACTACATATTGGGTAGCTGCAGATCTGTGATAGGTTCTTTGAATGTTTTTCATAAAACCTGTATCTGAAAAAGCAAAAAAAAAATCGCGATATCGATACTGGAGTATCGATACAGTATCGCGAAATAAAATATCGCGATAAATCGTGATATCGATAATATTGCCCATCCCTAGATCACACTAGTCAGTTTGGAACGTAAGGCTTTCCGCCCCCTGGAAAGCCTGATGACGCCGAGGTTACTGTATAACTAATTACTGCAACACAATGGCAACGCAACATCAGTAGCAGTGACACCACGCCCACTAGACGTACTGTACGTGCCTTTCCTGGATTCCTTCGCATTTTATCTTGATAACATTAAATGTATATCGCTATGCCCTCAATGAGCGTATAGATTAGTGATGCTAATCTTCGAAACGTAATTTAACCCATTAAGACCTGGGCCAGCGTCTAAAAAAAATCAAAATCCTAACAATTTTTCGGAAAAAAATATAAAGAATTTTTTTTCACGATTTTTCAAAAATAGCAGATCTACAAGCTCGTAGCGCGGCACTCGGTGCCGCGCTATGAGCTTGTATATCTGCTATTTTTGAATAGCCAAAGACATCTAAAGTGACACAGATGCGTTCCAGGTATCAATGGGTTTAAAAATAATACATTACATTACATTTCTTGACCCCACCCGTGGGTTACCCGCTGGACACTAGCGTCACTGGTGTAGATGGGCTGTTTTTGCTATTTGTCGTATGATGAAGTATATACAGTAGGGCTTAAGTGGTTAAAAGGCTCTATATTGGCAAGGCATTGGACTGCTTTCTTTACTTTCTTAACAAGGTGATACCAATGCTACTAATTAAGGCTCTGTTGAGTGTAGCAGAGTATTTCCAGTGAGCGCGCACAGATAGCAGCACCCCCCACACTCTGTTTGACCAGAATGGATACAGTCTTAATCAGTATCATTGGTAGCACCTGTGGAGGAAGTAAGGAAGCAGCCCAATGTCTTGCCAATGTGGCTGCTGTGCATAGAGCCTGTTTGCTAGCGAAAGTCATCATCATCATCATCGCCTAATGGGTTTTCTGCCTAAATGTATACTGGAAGGAGTGCAAGAGACAAGAGGATGAAGAGGGAGAGAGAGGGAGGTGGGTTGGAGTTGGTTGACAAGTGTCGCACTGGGTCCCACATTTGCAGTGTTTGGTGTCAAAAGGCGGCTGGAAAGAGGCTGAATAACATTAAGGAGATTCTGCTGACATCAGCGCTTCTGCTCTCTCCCCTGGCTGGTTTGTCATTCTGTGAAACTTGTTTCTCTTTTTTTTCTACTGGAACGATGGTGTGCTTGCTGTGTGATGGGATGTATGCTGTAGTAGCAGCGCGGTGCTTCCCATACAAATGGGTCGCGGACCCATTTGTGTGGGTCCTGAGTCAATATCCTTTCTTAATGGAAAAAGGGATAGATACAAAATCTGAACCAAAAAAATGGTAAATAGAATTTCAGAAATACAATTTAAAAAATCCCTAAATTATCAATTGTTTGTAAGAAACGCATCACATGGAGACACGCTGTGAGCTGTAGATCGGCTATTTTCACTGCTTTGAAACGGGCCTTATGTGGTTCATTCATAACACATTTCCGTACGTTTGGGTCCCGGGGGGGGATCGAGACACCAAATTTCTCTTGTGTGTCTCGAGCTACAAGGTTTGGGAACCGCTGCTGTAGCGCATCACATCCATCAAGGATGACCAGAATAAAACGACAAACCATTTAGTTTTCATGTGTACATACAACGCTCTGACTAGGGTCGCAACTAGCCTACCTGAAATTCAAATAAGGGACACTCGGCCCCCCGTCCCTTATTTCAAAGAGAAATGGAAATCTCACTGTATATTTATGTACAGTTTTTGTACGTATATTATATATTAACCACTTGAACTCCAGCCAGGGTTGCCAGATCTGCTTATTATAATTTCCCCGCAAGATTTTATTTGAAAATAGCCGATCTACAAGCTCACAACGCGTCGCATCGCGACGCGTTGTGAGCTTGTAGATCGGCTATTTTCAAATAGCTGATGTATATGTTAAAGTGCTTGTTTCTCTCACAGAATCTGGCAACACTGACTCCAGCATTGCGACGCGTTTGGCAAAGAGATTTGGCGCAGACAGGAAAAAAGCAGCACAGAGTACAGACAGGACTCTGGTCCATTTTACTAAGTCTATCTAGAGGCTTCATATGAGCTGTTTGAACTTGTAAGATGTGTGTCGGGTGTGCCCTTATCAGTTCAATAAGAGGTACGTCTTTTAGCTTCCAAATAAGGGACGATTCCTCATTTCAAGGGATGGTTGGCAACCCTAGCTCCGACTACCTGTACAAATTAAATATTGATTGAATATGCATCAAAGCGTTGAGCTGCAATTTGCGCAGTAATGTTCTGTATTACGGTAAAAACGGTATAGAGTGATATCGACGCCCCCGTTATCTGTGATTTAGTGGTTTCTCTCATAAGTTGCATAAGGCAAATTTTCCACTCTGAGCTTGAGTTTAGTTTTGTTCCATTGTTGCACAAAGATTCACTGTTTGAAAAGCTTTCATTTTAGCTCTGGGCAAATCCGCTAATTAGATAAAGGATTAACATGCTAATCTAAATTGTCTCTTGTCTTTTCACTTCCTCCTTCCCGCCATTTCCCCCCTAACATCCATCTCAAAGATTTAAGACTGACATCTCTCTCTCTCTCTCTCTCTCTCTCTCTCTCTCTCTCTCTCTCTCTCTCTCTCTCTCTCTCTCTCTCTCTCTCCCTCTCCCCCCCGCCCATGCTCTGGGTTCTGTAATCAACTCATTTTGCTTTAACCCATTTAAACCGGGATGCATCTGTGTAACCACTTAAACCATTATTTTATACTTTGGCTATTCAAAGTATAAAATTGCGCTATGAGCTTGTAGATCTGCTAATTTTGAAAAATCGTGAAAAACTGATCTAGAAGACAATGACATTTGTAGAATCCCCCAAAAGCAAAGACATGAGTTATAAATGTTCGCTTTAAAAATATATATATATTCAAAGATTTTCACACATTTTCACGATTTTTCAAAAATAGCAGATCTACAGAGTGCCGCGCCACGAGCTTATAGATCTGCTATTTTTGAATAGCCAAAGATGTCTAAAAATGACACCGATTCTTTCCCGGTCTAAATGGGTTAACCTGGTATCGGGCTAAGCGTATGCCGGGGATGACAAATCCATGAGTGTGTGCGTGCCTTAGATGGAAAAGACGTGAGCTGTACCGTCGACCCCGCGCTGACGGGGGTAGCTCAGGATGTGTGCGTGCGCTGCCTTTGATGGTACTGTGTGGTTATTAAATTCAGAAAGTGCATTTGTGTGGCTCTGTAGGATAACTATCTCGCTGTGATCTCGCTAAACAGGGAACACTTTGAAGAAGCCGCTCGCCGTTTTACGCCCAGAGTTTTGCTACAGCGATGAACGTCCATTGAAGAATGGGAAAATAAGTCAACAGAGGCTAATAACACCGTGGCTTCCCTTTGCAGCCGAAAAGGCTTTCAGACAGCGGAATTAATTGTAATTTGTCTGGCTAATAGTATGGATTCCCCCTACATATGGTAGCCTACATCTTTAAATCTCAGTGGGAAAACATTTCTTCAGTCTTACTGTAGTGGGAAAGTCGCTTTGCTTCTTACTTTTATATTCGGTGACAGTGATATATATCTTTAACGATGCCTACACATCACCAATGATGTGCTAACGTGCTAGCGCTTTGTCTGCTAACGTTGCTGAGCTGTGATTGGTGTACCAGCATCAGCTTGAGCTGTGAGGTTTGCCGTGTGCATGTGGCAGCGTGACCTACGATCTGATTGGTCTACTGTTGTGGGGACAGAGAAACAGCGTTGCGTAACTTGAGAATAGACAAAACCCCTGTTTTAGATAGCTGGCTCCTTCGGTGCCATGCTGTTAAAATCAGCGTGTGCGCGGACGTTTCAAACCAAGCTAGAATATTGTGATATTTGATTTTGACAATGCTGTGTTGGACTTTTTCAGTAGGCCTGATCCAAATAATGAATAGACATCCCCTGATTTCAGCATTTCTGTGTTTTGTGAATCATTGTGTATTTTCCAGTTGCTCTTCATCTCCGGAGGAGATGCTAGTTCAGTGGTTCTCAAACTCAAGTCGAGTTCCCCCCAAAAAAAGAATTTGTCTGGAAAAAAAATGGCTGCAGACCTCCATCTGAAAGGGTTTTGTGCCAGAACATTTATTTTAATTTAATTTTTTTAATTACTTTTTTCAAAATTATTCAAAATGTTCCTATACTTTCAAGATTTGTAACACGCTTTGAGCTTGTAGATCTGCTACTTTTTGAATAGCCAACGTAAATATGGATAAAGTGGTTAAAAAGATTGTGATGCTGTATTGACTCATTTTGTCGGACCCCACTTTGAGAACCACTGTACCCTAGTGCACTGGCTTGCAATGTGGGGTCCGCGGACCACCAGGGGACCACCAGTTACAGATCCTTATTGGTCTGTAACACTGAGGATTTCACAGTGTAGCTTGGCGATCCCAGAGATCATCAGAGGTATCAAATGGGGGTCCCGTGACCTAACGCATATCAAACTGGGGTTCCTTGAAATCCAAAAGGTTGACAATGCGCTGTACCGACGCACATAGGAGATCATGGTCAAAGGTGGGTGGATGGGTTTCCGCACTAAACAGCTAAATGTTCACATGGTTAATTTAGCATGCCCACAGTAGTGTCACATTGCAGAGCAGCGCATGCATGTAACTGCGGTAAAAACATCCAACGTCGGTGGAAAATTCAGTGAGTTATGGCGTGCTGAGTGCACAGTTTAACCCTTTAAGACCGGGAACGCATCAGTGTCATCCGCTATGAGCTTGTAGATCTGCAATTTTTTTGTAATCGTGGACATATTTGCAAATCTTGATTATATCTGTTTTAAAGCTAATTTGTTTTACTCCGATCTGTGCTTCTGGGGGTCCACTGAAACAACATATTTTGAGATGGGGGTCCACGGCCAAATACATATCATTTTGGGTGGTCCTTGACATAGAAAAGTTGGAGCACCACATACGTTTTTCAGAAAACTGTTAGGATTTAGAAGACATTTGTGGAATCCCCAGAAGCAAAGAATTGAGTTAAAAATGTTTGCTTAAAAAAATATATATATATATTCAAAGATTTGCTAAAATTTGCACGATTTAAAAAATGAATAATAATAATCAAAAAAATTACACTTTCTTTCCCGGTCTAAATGGCTTAACCAGCGACTCGCGCGCACACACACACACACACACACACACACACACACACACAGAGCGCTATAGCGATGAAACCACTGACATTATTGTAATGAAGGAAAGGGGACGTGAGGCTCCGCTGATCAGCCGCCATAAAAGCATATGGTCCGTGGAGACATCTACATCTGCACAAAGATGGATGGAGACAAACTATCATCCGTGCTACTCGTGTAATGAGGATTAATTTCACGTCTTCGGAGTGCTGCGTCCTGTTGGGTTCTATTAATAATGCTCCTGTGAGCAGAAACACTGATTCTCTCCCCGTTACCACAGGTCAAGTCAAATGGCCATTTTAACCCATTAAGTCTTCTCAATCCCAACAGTATTCTGAAAAAAAAACTATGTTTCTACAGTATGTCAGTGGTGCTCAAACTTTTTTTCATGTCAAGGACCCCCAAAATTATATTTATTTGGCCGCCGACCCCCAACTTAAAATATTTTGTTCCAGGGACCCCCCAGAAGCAAAGATTCTAGTTAAAAATGTTTGCTTTAAAACAATATATATTCAAAGATTTGCACACATTTTCATAATTTTTCAAAAATAGCAGATCTACAAGCTCGTAGCGCGGCACTCGGTGCCGCGCTATGAGCTTGTAGATCTGCTATTTTTGAATAGCCCAAGTGTAAAATAATGCTTTTTTAGCTCAAATCAAAAAGTGACACAGATGCGTTCCAGGTCTTAATGGGTTAAATTCTAAAAGATTCCTCCGGTTTAACGCGTTGTTCTCAATTCTCCGACTCCCCCGTCGTCTCGGCTGTCGGGGGGCCTTTCATTTTACACTCAAATGCACAAACATGCATGGACGACTCTCATAGTCTCATATGCATGGGTAAGCATGCCTCCTATAGTGCTCATGTGCACACACGTGCCATGATACACTCGGGCATGCATGTGCGCGAGGCACTTGCTCGGGTACGTAACGGTGTGGGTGTGCATGCACGCGCTTGCTTAGCACATCCACCGCCAAGGGCTAATCTCATAATGTGCTCACCACTGCCAAGCTTTTATTGTTGTTTTTTGTTTTTTTCAAGTCGCCATAGCCCTCGTTAAAATCCTTTAGAATCCGCGATCCACTGTTTGTAAACATCGTCCACATGTCCCTTTGTGTACTCGTCGAGACCGCGTGTCATAAGGAGGCGCGATGTATGAGTTCTGACCCTTTCTGTTAACATGGGAAATGCGAGGAGAAAAAACTACACCACTCAAAATGGCGTTATAGTGTGCGCCTTAGAATAGAGGCGGACGGGAAACAATTACTTCCGGGTAAATTCCGGGTCACTTCCGGTGGTGTTACACTGAAAATGGTCCCCGAAAAAAAATTTGAACATTTTTTTTTTTGAAAAAAAGGAAAAAACACCCGCCCGTAGGACTACGGTTTTGGCGCTTAACAGTTGGATTTAACGGCCCGTAGGACTACGTTCTTGGCGGTTAATGTGTTAATGCACGCACGCGCATGCACACGCCACACCGGCTATATCAACACTGTCGTACTGTAAGTCAGGGGTCTTCAACCCGGGGGGGTCCAGGATCCCTAGGGGGTCCTCAGAATTACTACAGGGGGGGGCCGGCCAAATCTTTGCATGATGGGATTCTTTTTTTTTCCTTCACATTAACAACTTGAACCCTAGCATCCCTATTCTGAGGGGAACATTAGCCGAAAATAGTCTGCGGAAAAAAAAGCTCACTATGCCTTTTTTTACAACCAAGGTTTATGTTTTAGCTTGTAATTCGTAATTATTAACTCACTGAGTGCCAGGATTGCCAGAATTATTTCAGAATTGATTCTGAAAAGTGCCAGAGTTTTTTTCACAGAAAACAAAAAGTGCTTAGGAAGAGAGATATAGCCTTTTTTAGTTCTAAGTTAAACAAGGAGTGGATGGAGCTGCACATCTTCAGGTAATGATATCTTGGGTTCTGAACATTTTTTTTCAAAACAAAAAAAAAAACATTTTTTTTCATTTTTTTCAAAAACACGTCAAACACGTTAATGGCACGTTGCGCAATAGCGGTAAAACACGTGAAACACGTTAATGGCACTCAGTGAGTTAAGTAAATAAAAGATAAAACATTTTCATGTACTGCTTTCTATAGCTTTAGCAATTTTCGAGATCTTTTTTTACAGTGGGCGCTGGCATTCTGTCCGGTGGCTAAATGTATTTTTTTACACAATAAAAAAGGTCCCGTGGTCTTTGATGGCCAGGTGTGAGTTATTGGGGGCTAGAAGAGCTACTGTAAATAATAATAAAGAAATCGACGGGTTATTGTGTAAAAGAATACGTATTTAGCAGCCTGCCCGAATGCCCCCGCCCACTGTAAAAAAAAAAAGAGCTCAGAATTTGCTAAAACTATAGAAAGTGGTTAAGTAAATAAAACATTTTTAACACTCATCTTTTATTTACTTTAATTACAAGCTAAAATATAAACCTTGGTTGTAAAAAAAAACAAAGTTGTCCTTTAAGTCTGAAAATACTCATTAACATGAATCTAAAATACACTGATGATAGTGCTGTCAAACAAGACTATGAAACTTATCTATTAAAATCTATGAAAAAGTTTAATCTGCAACACAGTTTTATACAATAAAATGTAGTGGGGGGTCCCTGCTTCTTTCTCGCAGCTAAGGGGTCCTTGAAGACCCTGCTGTAAGTTATGGCAGTACTTTGTATTTGTTTTACTTGAGTAAAAGTAGCAATACCAGAATATAAATATAAATACTCTGTTACAAGTAAAGGTTCTGCATTCAAAATTGTACTTGGGTAAAAGTATTGGCATAAAAATATACATTATACATACAGTAAAAGTACTCATAATGCAGAATGTCCCATTTTATAAGTTTTCAAGTTTCTTTCATTTTTTTTGTGTGTCCAAATCTTTCGAAAATAGAAAATGTACAAGCTCACAACGCGTCTCATCATGACGCGTTGTGAGCTTGTACATCTGCTATGTTCAAATAGATCAAGTATAAAATAGGGCTTAAATAACTAGTTGAGTAGAAAGTACTATACTTGCCTCTGCGATTTAGTGGTTGACAAATGGAAAGGTAAAGGTACGTTGAAATTGTAGCAGTACTTGGGAGTACAGTACTTGAGTAAATCGTCTCTGTCGGGTGGAAACTTCATATATGTCAAACTGTTACATTTCAGGATTCAAATAAAAAAAATGCAAAAGTAGCAGATCTACACGCTCAAAACGCGTCGCTTTTTGAGCTCCTTTCGATGCTTTTGTGTGAAGCTGTAGTATGATCAAGTAGGGCGTCAATTTACGGGGGAAAAAAAAACACAAAAAGTAAAAATATGGAGATAAGAGGTTTCTGCCCGACAGCACACGAAACGTACGCAGTCACTTTCCACCATTGCACCGTAGCGACTATCTGAGCACAGCAGCTGTGGTGTGAGTTGTGTGTAAAGTGGAGCAGAGTGAAGGCAGCGACGGTGTGGTTGCCGGTGGCATGAGGCAGATGCTTGCCTCCACTCGGACCCCCCGCTGAGGCGTAGCTCCAGACACACATCACACATAAGCTAAATGTCAAAACCCCCAATGAAAAGACGTTACCAAACGCTGGTTCAAAGGGGCAAGGCTCCTCATTAGGGAGAGCGACCCACCTGCCGTTCGGCACCGCGTTCACCCAACAATGTCAGTGCAGGCGTGAAACGTTTTTTTTCCTCCGCTCGGAGATGTGAACTCGCCGATTATATTTACAAACGGCTTTCGCACACGAATGATCGCCAGCTCCACTTTTTAGACCGGTGGTTCTCAAAGTGGGGTCCGGGGACCCCCAGGAGTCCTTGTAAGGGCTTCCAGGAGGTCCTCCTCAGCCAAATGAGTTAACCTCTTGAACCCCAGCGTGCTTATTCTGGGGGGACATTCGGCAAAAATAGCCAAACTACAAGATCGTAGATCGGCTAGTTTTGGCGAAGAGATTGGTGTAGATGGGAAAAAGTGGTCCAGGTACAGTTGTAAACTCAGGTCCATTTGACATAGAATAGGTCTACATAGCATCAACATCAGTTTAACCACTTTAACCCTGTTTTATACTCGCGATGTGATGGGTTATGAGCCTGTAGATCAGCTATTTTCTGACCTAAATCGTGAAAAAACGTGCTTAGTTTTTTTTACATTGTTCAACAACATAAATCTTGGCACAGCATCCCTGGCACAAAATATTTACAGATGGGGGTCCGCTGCCAATATCAATTTGGGGGTCCTTGACATGAACATGTTTGAAAACCACGGTTTTAATCCATTAAAAGCGGGAACGTTTCTGTGTCACACAATCCTTTTATATTCATAAAAATAGCATGTCTACATGTGAGCTTGTAGATCTGCCATTTTTGAAAAGAGTCTTGGAACATTTGTGCAAATCTTAGAATATATATATTTTTTTTTAAAGTGAACATTTTTAACTCAAATCTTTTCTTCGGGGGGGGGGGGGGGGGGGGGGGGTGGGGGTTTCACAGCCTACTTCCATCTGAGACTCCGGTCGCAGAATCGATGACAGGCGTTTTTTCTTTTTTTCAAGCTACTAGGCAGGTGATTGGATGATCCCGCCCCTAGCAGCCGCTGATTGGTTCGAACACGCAGTGTTCGGGCAGCTTTACTCCCTGCGCAATGCCAGACCTCCTTCCTGAAATCAAATGCAAATGAGATTTCCGGAGGGAGGGGGGTTTACCAGGCAAGGGGGGGGGTGTCCCTGGAACAAAATGTTTTTGAGATGGGGTTCCGCGGCCAAATAAATATAATTTTGAGGGTCCTTGAGATGAGAAAGTTTGAAAACCACTGATATTATAGCAACATATCAGAAAACTGTTAGGATTTAGAAGACATTTGTATTATCGGCCTCAAGTCTTAATGGGTTAAGACGATAATATCTGAAGTTGGAAGACCTGGCCAAGCACTCAGGAGTGAGAGTGTGTGGCGAGTTGACAGCATTGTACTCACAGCAGCAGACTGTAGACACTAGTGTTATTAGTGGATCCTGCATTAACATAGGCACCAGCACAGTCGTGCAGCGCTGCATCACTATACATGCTTAGCAGCCAATTCTCTATTCATGGCATCGGTGGAGGGAACCTAACTCTTGGCACTTGTGTTCGACAAGGATTTACATAACGTTCGCTGTCGG